>NC_139231.1:33814406-34273428 GCF_977018435.1 Lepisma saccharinum
GCTAAGTTTATGTATAAATATTACAAGGAAATAATGTATGTAACATTATATCACATACTGAAATATATTTTGAATTTTGTACTGCGAAAGAAGCTGCCTCATCTCTCTCCCCGAACGCATTAATTAATTGGTTCACAACCTCATCACTAGGGATCCTATCGAGACGAGACATGACAGTCTTGGTTACGTTCTCGTTGAGAGTTGTAAATATGTATCTCGTGTTTATTTGTAAATGCCTCGTTGACAGTCTCGTCTCGGTTTCAGATGGCAATTCTCGTTCTTGTCTCAAGTCTCGAAAAATATAGAATTGACAACTTATGCAAAGGCTTATCCTACAAACTTTCACAGTGCATAGAGATCACAAAGACAAAACTACTTTTCTTAATTATTTTGTTTGTTTGTTTGTTTGTTTGTTTGTTTGACTCCTCGTTTCAGCGCTACGAGCCTTCTAAAACTGGATATTATCCTGCTTATACGTGTATATGCAAACCAAACTGCCGATTCAGAATTACCATGAATGGACATGAGTTGTAATTATTATACACAAATTCATGATTTAACTCTCGAGCTGGGTAAGACTGTTCCTTCGTGAATGTTCTTTCATTGAAGTGAAAGTTGTTTGGTGGAGGAGGGGGGTTTGCTCGAGCCTTTGGGAACAGAAGGCCTTAGGGGATACTTCTATTGTTAACGTTTGTGTTGGTCACCAGACGAGACATTTCCCGTCTCATCTCATAAAAGAAGACGGGAAAAGCGAATGTTTCGAAATGAGACGGGACAGACCAAAATTTCGTCTCGTCTTGTGGGCAGGTTGGGTGATACCATAGAATAGACCGTGTTAAAAATGTAAACATAAACATTGGTGTGGTCTTGCCCGGTCCCCCCGGAACTTCCGGTTTAGGCCAGTCTCCGTTGTTGCCAGTGCAGATTCACCGGCATACGAAGTAAGAAATGAGCGCTTGTTTTCATCAGTTGTGCGACGATAGTCAAGAAAGGTATTTGTTAAAGTTCTACTATGAAGAAGTGGACGTCTAGAATCCGTCGGATGATCAACTGCAGAGCAGATTATTAAAATATGGCGTG
Source organism: Lepisma saccharinum (assembly GCF_977018435.1). Classification (NCBI taxonomy): domain Eukaryota; kingdom Metazoa; phylum Arthropoda; class Insecta; order Zygentoma; family Lepismatidae; genus Lepisma; species Lepisma saccharinum. The sequence goes on from NC_139231.1 coordinate 33,815,487, forward strand.
TCTTTGTGGCCGCCAGTTGTATAGCATACTACATACAAGCATCTCATGTACACGCACGACGAACTCAAAACGTACAAAAGTTTAGATATATTCAATTATTTTGTAAATGGAAAAGTGAGGGAAAGATAATTGTATAAAACTAGTGATATTATTATATTATAAAGTAAAGTAAAGTAAAGTAAAGCTTAAGTGAATCTTTGCCAACAAATCTGCAGAAGTAATGACACATAACAAATGCTAAAGTAAATATATGTGCTTTCAACGTCGCCTTTCAGCCTGAGGGATTTAGGGAAAACCTATGATAAGGCATGCCACTTTCACTTGCACGAATATACTTCAAACAACAAGGGAGTTTTCAGACTGAAGCGACAAGCGATATCGGGATTTCGCACAGAAGCATTGGATCTAAAGCAAACCATTCACCAGCCACGCTTGCGCAAATAACAGGCCGGGGCAACACAATGCACGGTATTGATAAAACGGTCCAGTCCAAGCGACACCTCCAATTTGTCGTGTCGCTTTAATTCGGAAGGTGTTTTTTATTTTTTTATTTTTGAATGTTGGTTTCCAAGAAACACGTATCGCTGCAGTCTGAAAGCTTCCTTTCGAACCAATTCATCACGAGAAAATGCACGTGTCGCTTGGACTGGACTGTTGTTTTGTCAGCACTATGCATCATGTCGCCTCGGTCTGTTGTACTCGTATGCAAGGTGAATTGTTTCCTTTAGAGTAAAGGGGCTGTTGCTTGTCGCTTCGGGGTGTAATCTCCGTGCCACTTAAAAGTGAATCCTCGGTGATCAATGAATTTTTTCGAACCGAAGCGACACAACAAGCTGCACGTGTCGCTCAGATTCCCAATGGCGTGTATTGTGCCGCCTGAGACTTGATTTCCCATGAGCGGTAAATGCTTATTTATAGACTAAATGGGCCTGTGTCGCTTGTCACTTCGGTACGAACCACTGCTGTCGCTTGTCGCTTCGGTTTGAAACCTCACTAAGGGGCGTGCTTTTCACCACAACACAATACGCAGATAAACGATCAACATGCTTAACAAAATGCAAGTCGCACAAATCCCTTTCGGGTACCAATCCTTTCTTCGTTCTGCTTGTATCAACAGGTTTCGTCTCTCTACGTCCTTCGGAAACCTACGAAGTGATACTTGACTCAATAAATTTGTCCCGATCGAACTGTGAAACCATATCCTACACAGTTGACACCCTATTTCCTTGTAAAAGAATCTCCACCTTGCTCTTTCATATTAACGTGCATAGCACCTTAAGCGTAACCGGATGTTCGAGGGGGACCAGACGAGTGCGCATGCTCCGCAGTAGCTCCGCCTTTAACACCGTCTATAGAAGCTTACCCTACATTTAAACCTCGCTGCGCTTGGAAATTGCATTTCCGTCGATGGCCAATAGATGACGCGGCCGTCTTCTTTTGCTGTTTCCAGCACAAATTGGGGGGAGAGCTCTTTCGGTGACAGTCACGTGGGTTTCAAACGTCCTTATTGGTCAGATCTCTTGTATCCCAGCAAGGCTGTTACCAATGGCAAGGGCTTTCTTTTTCGCTGGTTCCCTTCCAAGCACCGCTGTTAGGGGTGGGGTGAAGAGATGGGATGGGTGATGCCTGCGTTTCCGCCACCGCAAAGTTCTTCGGAATCTTTTACTCGAAAGTAAGGTTGCCTTTCCTATGCAATTGTTAACAGATTCTATGAGTGTTTATTGAAGGCGAAATTGGGAATGTAAAAATGTAGACATTTTCAAATGGCGCCTGAATTTTCAAATTCAGTTCTCAAAAAAACTATTTTTTTTTAAAAAAAATATATCATTTTCGCTTGTTGAAATAACGAGTACAGTGTGTGTTTTTTGTAGATCGTGTATCATTCAATCAGAATAACAACCATACCAATACATTCTTCAGGTTTACTTGAAAGATGCCTCCCCGATGGCTCAGTGGTAACGTCGCCTTGTAATCCAGGGGTTCGGGGTTCGATACCCGGTGGAGGCACATAGTGGTTCGGATCCCACTTTAAACTGTAGGTCCTGTCCCGATTAGCCTTACAGTGCATAAAATGGACTTAAAACACCAAATCAATCAATCAATTGAAAGTAAGACTTCGACCATATCACTCCTCTATGATATCACTAACACTAAACCCCATGGTTTCAAGTGCCGGACCCTGTGGCCGAGTGGTTGCCGGACCCTGTGGCCGCGTGGTTGTCGGACCCTGTGGCCGAGTGGTTAGCAGAGCGCGCTGCAACACCAGGGGTTCCGGGTTCGAGTCCCGGGTAAGGCATGGGTATTTGTGTCCGTCCAGATGATAAGAAATGAAAATTGAGCTGAAATGAGAAATGAAACACAGTGAATAAAAGTGAAAAACAGTGAAAAACAGCGAAAACTACCGCTTAGGGATATTCCTTAAAAAAAAAAAAAAGTGGTTAACTCATCGCCCTGCAATGCTAGGGGTCCCGCGTTCGAATCCCGCTCGGGCATGGTTGTTTGTAAATGTCCATTCATCAATTTCATAATTTTATCCCTCATCCCCATCTTCGCAAATTAGCCAAGAGGCACAAAACGCGAAGTAAAATTTAAAAAAAACAAATGAATCAAATCAACCATGGTTTGAAGTGCATCGCCATTATTTTAATTTATCAGTCGTGGCGAAGTCTGAAACGTTATTAAAGGTAGTAACAGTTTTTTGAAGACACCCTTCTGACTTTTTAAAACATATATATTTTTTCCTTTTCTTCTAGCCTTTCGGAATCCCGATTCAAATTTACGAAATTTCCTTTGTTCCCTAGATATTTAATTTCTTCATATAATTCCGATTCTACGCATTCGCACACAATACTCTCTCAAACAAGAATGACTTGAAAATTGTTGGCACTCTGGCAAAATGCCCCTTCCCCGTCTGCGGGAAACTTCATTCTCCTAACCAAGTAATTTGCACTGGAATTCCAAATGATAAAGGCCCTCAGCAGCACTGAACAAAAGGAAAAAATGACGATAACTCATAACTGAAGTACAAACTGGTGGCGGCGACCTCTTTCACCGGCGGAACAATCATTTATTGACTGCAACAATCTTTACTCGCCTCCGCCGCACAATAAATGAAAATGAAATGAATAACGTGATTCACATAATTTTTGTCTCACTTTGCTCGAAATAAAATTATTTCTTTAAGATAGGGTGACCATTCGTCTCGTTTTGACCGGGACAGTCCCGTTTCATAGGCATGTCCCAGTTGTCCCGTCGATAAAAAAAACACTATTTATCCCGTTTTATAAAAGTCAAGAAGTTAGCTTGAAAACCAAGTTCCTGTGTCTTGACAGAAATTCAAAAGACAAATCCCGCGTTTCGTGTTAGATATTGATAAGTGTGTCGTGTATTCACACGCAGAGGTTAATTGATTCGCACACGTAGGTACTTCACAGTATAAAGATAGAAACGAGGATACAAAATAACGATTTAATATTGAACTTACAATAACCATTTCTAAGATGGCTGAACTCTCAATTTTATCAATCAATCAATCAAACAATTGAATATCGATTCAGATATTATGCACACTTAACAAAGTGATGCAACTTTTTCAGGGAGTTCTGCAAATACTTCTGGCACTTGTCTACTTCAGCGTAGGACTAACATCAAAGGTTGATCAGAAGAGTCCAGAAACACTATGTAGTCAAACCGGGATTATAAAAATTAATAGCTCTAGACAACGAGAGATCATATTTTACATATAGGGTAAGTGGGGGGGGGGGGAAATGGGCACGTGGGGAATATGGGTACACGTAAGGTTTTTACGTCACAGCATCAGCTGTGTGTGGTGAAAAATAATCTACTGCAGGTTGGCAACATCAGTGGAGACCAAGTTGTCGTCTGTGTTGGTTGTCACGTCGCAGCTGAAGAAAAGGAAGATTGTGTGCCTGTTGAAAGGTAAGTATTGTTCTAAATTATAGTAAAAAATGCACGTGATATTATTGTAGAGTAGTTGGAGTTAAGATCTGAGCAGAACATAACGTAAAATAACGGGAAACTGACATAGCAACAACGGAACTACAACAAAGGAGCATGCAATGCAAATGGCATCGCATCACCCGGTGTCCCGCGTAGTGATGGGTCGTTCGTGAACGAACCGTTCCTTTTAAACTAATCCCTCTTGGGAACTGTGAAGCGCTCGCCCCTTCGGAGTGAACGAGCAGTTCCTCTGTGGTAGTTCCTCGTTCCAGGAGTCGTGAGCTTTGCTGTGTATGTTATCTGGTTTTCTTGTGGGAAGTCGAGTAGTAAGCGCAGTTCCCTCTCCCCTAATCCTTTTCACTCAAGCTAACTCCAGCAAGTCCTCCCCCATCCCCCTTCACTGCAGCTGCACGAAACCAACATCGGGAGGCGTTGGTCGTTCGTTCCTTTGAATAACTGCTTGAGTGAGCGAGCTCCGGAGAAGTGCTTCCCGAAAAGGAACTGCCATGACCCGTGGTAGTTCCTCAGAAGTCGTGAGCTTTGCTTGTATGTTGCCAACGCTCCCAGTCGATGACTCACTCCTACGAACCATCGAGAGAGAGAGAGACAGAGCGCGAGGTCCCGTCTTTTGTTGCTGATTGTTGATAGTGGCGGTTTTCCCCGTAGCTATCCGTGCAACTCTGTTTGCAGTAATGCTGCAGAAGCTCAACAATGAGGGAGGAATGGGCAAGTAATTCACCTTTAATCCTTTTTGTGGCATGTTTTCGCAACTCGCATTGCAAGGAACTGTAGAAGGAACTTGATATATATAAGATCATCATATCAAACTTATGACAACGTTCCGTTTCCGTGCTCTTCCATTTTCTCAAAGTAAAAGTGGGGCCGGGAGGCGGAAAGAGCTTGAAAAATACGAATGCTATTATTCGTAGTCCAAGGTTTAGCGTCATTTCTTCCATTCTCTTATGGGTGTTTTGTTTGACCGTGTATCCATTAAATTGCATGGAAGTCTGGAAAGGTGGGGAGGGGCGACGGCCACCCTAGAAAATAAATTTCAACCTAAAATTTGTACATTTTACACATATGTATAATTTCATTTCAATCTCAATTTGTTAATTATTAGAAGGGCGTTACAGGTGCATGCTAACTTCAAACTGAAGTTTTTTTAGGAGATTATACTATTTTGGAAGAAAATATGCCTCGTTTGACACCTTGGAAAAATACCTTCTTTGCCCTTCCCTGGAAAAAATACAGCGGACGTCCATGTTTAAAATATTTACAATTATTTCTCCTCATCTATCACCAGGCGCTGTAATGCACTGCGACAACAAGGGGTAGGAATTCATTTTTGGAAAGGAAGAGGGGAAAATATAACTTGTGCAACTTTTCCTTTCCGATGAGGACTTTTTGTCCGCTAAAGTTCAATTATCCATTAAAATGTATTTTCATTCACCCCCACCCTGAAAGCAGCTCCCGAACCTCGGTCGGTCAGTCGATACATTGTTTCCTATAGCTGTTTAATATGTGCTCTAAGGCGGATTCCTCCCCTCTAATTCTTTTCACCCACTCCAGAAGCAGTCTCTCACATCCCCTCCTCCGCCCAACGAAATCAACTTCGAGCTGTGTTGGTATGGTAGCTCCTCTTGTGAACGACTCCTTCAACGAGCAAGCTCCAGTTACAGCGCTGTACTCCAGTGAACTGCCTTTCTAAAAGGAACTGCCTCGTCCGAGAGCATGCTCCGTGGCTTCGTAGTTCCTTTGAATGACTTCCGGTGAACGCTTCCTCTCGGTGAGCGAGCTCCGGTGAACTGCTTCCCGAAAAGGAACTGCCATGACCCATCACTAGTCCCGCGTTGTGAATGCAGTAGTACAAACCAGTGTTGCCACAATCTGTAAGCACAATTTCCCTTTCCAAGGGGTAAAATTTCCCTTTTTCGCCCAATTTTTCCCTTCATCTAAGAATTATTATTATTAATAATAATAATAATTAAATATTGTCGTTGACCCATGTTCGTATGTATGTATGAAATGTTAATCAATTTTTCTTTTAAATGCTACGACGCCAGGGCTACCGGGTTTGTGTGGAAAATCACATTTTTGCCTCCCCATAAAAATGTTAAATTCGGCGCATGGATATACGCGTTTTATTAAAAAATATATATCGTACATACCTGAGCAAATGTTCTTCTGGTAAATTTCATATATTAGGTGGAAACTTCTAAAACACAGCAAGTTTTTTTATTAAAATTTAATCCATTGTTGGTCACTTCTTGCCACTCTGCACGGATTTTTTCAACTTGTTTCCGCGGTGTTTTTTCATCTTCCGATAATTCTCCACGACGTTTTCTAATATATTCTGGAGTTGCAGATAGTTTCCTTTGCTTCCCTTGTTCTCGCGTCGTCCAAGACGGGCACAGCCTTCCACCAAACACTCGCACACGACGAATAACCAACCCACCCAGTGTCCAATGAAGACGGAAGTAAAGATAGGTTTGCGACAAAGATAACTTTATGGTTTGCACGTGTAGTGTTAGTAGTGCAGGTGGCCCGGTTGAAGGACATCAAGTGGCTCTCGAAAAAACCTTAAAAACTCACTTTCTCTCCACGTTCCGCGCCTCATTTATTGCGCTAACGATGTTTCGCAGCGAAGAAAACAGCAGCAAAACATCAAAAACTCACTTTACTCATTTGGCTCTCGCCTAAATCTCAAAAACTCACTTTTATTAATTGAGGTTCGCCAAAACCTCAAAAAACTTATTTTCTCTCCACGTTCCGCGCATTTATTTGTTGCGCTGACACAGCGTGATGAGTAAATAATGCACTTTCTTATTCTTGAAGTACGAATGCACCTTATCGTAATTTTCCAAGTCCCGGTCAAATGTTTATATATCGTGACCTTTGTAAACCTACCTCTCTCTCGGGAACGATATATCGTGACCTTTGTAAACCTCTCTCGGGGGAACGATGTGCCACACACGCGCGTGCCTCTCATTACTTCCGTATTGTGACGGAAGCAAATCTAGAAAAATTACAATTTCGTTCCCTCTCCTCTTTGCGTGTGCTATCAACGCAAACGTGTGCTATGACGCAAATTCAACAATACGTAGGCCTTGGGACGACGGAAGTTATACTTCCTGGTTGTTTTTTTTTTTCAATAGCCGAACAATGGACTGGCGTATACAATTTGTTTTGTTTATATTTCGTTTCAGAGCGGGCGAGATGCCCGAAGATCATCAGATATCCGGAGCGTGCAGGCACACAACGGCGAGCTGGGATGGAAGATCGTCAGCACATCCGGAGCGTGCAGGCACACAACGGCGAGCCTCGTCAGTACACCTACCCGCAACATCCGGAGCGTGCAGGTACATAATAGGGGGCTGCTTGGGCGCTAGCGTGGCTCCGCCGGATGCAATACACATGATGCTTAGGTTACAACAGTTTGTTAACATCAGCTCTGGGGAAGAATGTTCTAGAGAAGATTGTCTCGGATTTCTATTGGTCCACGTTGCGTTGGCTAACATTTCACTTTTGACCTCATTAGAAAACCGTATAAAACTTAAAGCGCTGGTGTAGAAAGTTCTTGTTTCATTTTGAACGTCAGTGAAGAGCATTTCCGCAGTATTTTCCAAAAGTAAGTAACTTTGTTTCTTAGCTTGCATGAGTTGGCTTTGATTTATAAGTATGGCATTGCTTTTGTTGAGTTAATTCTTGAAACTAGCCAAACAGATATAAGAGATTGTGGAAGGAAGGTAACTTCCTGAAAAACCAAACAGCTCTTATATATTGTGGAAGAAAATATACTCACAAAACATGCAAAAAGAGAGAGAATATAGAAGATGTTTCATGTCTCTCTCTATGCTTTTATATATTTGAAGCATGCATCTTGGTAGCTGGAATATCTTTTTTCCTCCGTGTGCCGTTGTTGATAGGTAGGAAATATGTGTGCGGGGCATATTTCAAAAAAAATAAATGTGTTAAATTGTTAGAGGAAGGCAAGAAAAAATGGAGGAGAGTTGCGTGTTTTTGATATCTAGTGGAAGTACTGTTTAATTGATTGAGTTGGTGTTTTTTAAGTCTATTTTATGCATATTAAGGCTAATCGAGACTAGACCTACAGAGTTTTAAAGTGTTATCCGAACCACTTATGACTCCACCGGGTATCGAACCTGAGATCTCATGATTACAAGGCCACAACGCTACCGCTGCGCCATCGCAAAGGCTAGTGAAAGTACTGATTGATTAATTAAAATTTAATTTCATGATTGCAACACAGAACTTAATGATTGATTCATTGATTTAGTTTATTTTACTTCGCGTTTTGTACTTGTTGGCTAATTTGCGAAGATGGGGATGAGTGATGAAATGGATGAATGGACATTCACAAGCCCAACCGGGATTCGAACCCGGAACCCTTAACGTCGCAGCGCGATGTGTTAACCACTCGGCCACAGGGTCGGGCAAACACGGACATACATAAAAAATTAAATGTTTGGTGCTGATCACATCACACATTACCAGCTATGTATTGGACTTCCCATATGCAGATATGAATTTATTTTTGTTTGATGTAGTGCAAATATGTCGTCTGGGGCCCTCCCCTATGGCGCAGTGGTAGGCTTGTATTCAAGGGTTCGATACCCGCTGGAGGCACAAGTGGTTCGGATAACACTTTAAAACTCTGTAGGTCTAGTCTCGATTAGCCTTACTGCACATAAAGTGGACTTAAAAAACACCAACTCAAATGTTGTCTGGTTCGGGTGACCTGGACCTACAGTCTAAAAAAATATCATGGTATTATTATTTCTGCAATTATTTGCAATCTTGGCCAGAGAGAGAGAGGAGGAGGAAAAAAATAATATTTTTGTTTCAATATCGAGCCTATATTTTAAATTTATACATGTGCGCATGCGCGCAGGGAGTATTTTTTTTTTGATCGGGTGGGTTGTAAGGTGAGTGAACATGTAGGAAAAGTACTGGTATATTGATTGAATGATTGATTGATTTAGTTTATTTTACTTCGCGTTTTGTGCCTCTTGGCTAATTTGCGAAGATGGGGATGAGTGATGAAATTGATGAATGGACATTTACACACAACCAAGCCCGAGCGGGGATTCGAACCCGGGACCCTTGGCGTCGCAGCGCGATGTGCTAACCACTCGGCCACAGGGTCGGGCAAGTACTGGTATATACATAGACCAAAGTTACATGGTTCTAGGTCCTATAGGAGCCAAGAAAATCAACGTCTTGGAAAACGTCTTAAGACAAATATCTTAATCTTTAAGAAAGTCGACTTCCGGTATCTCAAGATGTTACTTCCGGTCTGTCAAGAAAATTTTCTTAAGACAAAAATCTTAAGACGTTTTCCAAGATATTGATTTTCTCGGCTCCTAATTGAGCTAGGATGATGATTTTAGGTTTGTTGGATAGGATTCGACGAGAACTATTCGACTAGCAAATAAAATCGATTCCACCCCCTCAAGTTTCGGAAATACAGACAATTTTTTATTTTTTTGAGAAACTTGATTTGCCGGCTTAGTTTTTACTCTAATTCGAAAATTTTAATAGCATTCGATACAAAATTAGAAGTACTCTACAACCTATTGGAGGGATGATGACTAGTGCCTGCTGTTTTCGAGTTATTTTGGATTAAAATTTCAAGATGTAATTTCTAAGATGATTTGTAATTCATAAACTATGGGTTGGAGGAAAACGATTCTTGCTTTATCTGCTATTGCCCGACGAATACTATAAACATAAACAAAGCTTATGGTTTAATTTTAAAAAATGGCGACCTTAAAATAACTCTGTTTTCTGAAATTATGATTTATACTTCATACGCCAAGAGGGCCGAGGGTTAGAAAAAAAAAGTTTGTTTGGTAGAATTATGTACACATAATATTTTTGTGTTTTCTATACACAAGCTTAATTATTTTTTTTTCCAATTATTTACAGGATTCATTAAGAAGCAAGAAGTAGCATATACATAAATAGCACACACCAAACCCAGCACCATCGCGAATTAGCCTTCCAAGGTTTTTTTTTATTGCACAGCATTTATTTTGTGGCACTCTACTATATATATAAAATAACATACCCCACAAATATTTCATTATAACGAATTAGCCTTCCAAGGTTTTTTTTTTATTGCACAGCATTTATTTTGTGGCACTCTACTATATATATAAAATAACATACCCCACAAATATTATTTTTTTCAACAAGATGCAATCTGTGAAAATTTGCCCCACTTGTGAAACTGGTGTTTCAAGGAAAAAATTCCAAAGGCACTGTCGTACCTGCGTACCTGGTAAGCGTGTGACCGCTACAGAACCATGTCCCAGGTGCGACAAACATATTACCATTAATAATTTAAAAAGGCATATTACATCATGCAAAGTCGTCGGAGCACCTGTTCCACAACCGTCGACCAGCTCGACCAAGAGGAAAGCAGAAGCCGACTCGCCACCATCCGCCAAACGTGTCAAGCCTGTGGCGAAAGCGAGCCAGACTGCTTTCGAGCGTTTGTTAGAGGACTTTGTCCTCACTTCGGAGGGCTCATGCGACGTGCGTAGCTTTTTGGAGAACGTGCAAGCCAAAATTATTTCCATCCTCGGCGATGCGCTTGCAACACACTCCACCAAATTCTACGCATCGCTACGTTGCCAGTACAAGAAGCCGTCTGACGAAATTTACAGCTTCTGCCACAACACCAAGGCGAAGACGCTGCATCTGGCGGATGTCGAAAACCTAGAGGTCATCTACAACAAGTTTGCCGAGGAGTTGGTGGCAAAGCAGGAGGAACATCAAGCGAAGGGCTCGGGGGGTTCGCTGTGCGGGGAACCTCACGAACTGTGCGTCAAGCTTTGCAAGTTTGTACCTCTCTCCGCCTCCAGCTACGTCCCCTTACCATCTGCCATTGTGGCAAAGAAGGCCGTCCTGAACATTCAAAACAGTGACGCCAAGTGCTTTCTCTGGTCTGTGCTTGCAGCATTGCACCCCGTTGAGCCAAAAAACCAACCAAAACGCGTTACCCACTACCTACCCTACAAGCCAGAGCTGGAAGATGCGATGGCTGGGATCGACTACCCGGTGGAGGTCCCGGACATTCGCAAGTTCGAGGCCCGCACACACAACCCGCGGCTGGCCATCAACGTTTATGGCCTCACTGACAAAAATGCGGTGTACCCCATCCAGGTGAGCGACGTAGACGACGACGGTGCGCAGGAAATTCACCTTCTGCTCATCAAGGACGAGACCCATCACCACTACACCCTCATTCGCTCCCTCTCTCGGCTTGTTTCGAGCCAACGGAGCAGTGATAGTCACCACATAGAAGTTTGTCGCAGGTGCTTGTCTACATTTCGTAATCGAGAACAGCAGGATTACCAGCGCATCAGAGGTCCCAACATCGCTGCCGAGAAGCTCGCTAACCACAAGCTCTACTGCAATGCCAACGAACCGGGGGTGGCAGTCTTGCCCAAACCTGGCACCGTGGAGCATTTCCACATGCACGGTGCCATGGTGGAGCACCCCGCTATCATCATCGCGGATTTCGAGGCCTTCCTCAAACCCCTGTCCACTTGCGATCCCGATCCCGAAGTTTCCTCCACCACCCCTTACCAACTCCACGAGGCATCCAGTTTCGCATACGTTGTGGTGCGACGAGACCAGCACATCGCCCCCGAGCCCTACGTGTACCGTGGTCCCGACGCAGCCAAGCACTTCCTCGAGAGGATGGTTGTCGAGGCCATCGAGATAGGGAAGGTACTGTTGGCCCCCAAGTCTATGCTCCCACTGTCCCCCGACGATCAACGTAGACACGACGAGGCCATCGCTTGCCCTGTCTGCGTCGAGGAGTACACCGCCAACAACCGTAAAGTCCAACACCACGATCACTTTAACGGTGGGTACGTTGGTCCTTGGTGCAACGGATGCAACCTCATGGCCTGGGACCCGCACTTCATCCCTGTGTTTTTTCACAATGGCTCGGGATACGACTTCCACCATCTGGTGCCTCACTTTGGGTACGACGACATGCGAATCAACGTCCTGGCGCAGAACGAGGAGCGTTACATTAGCTTGAGCGAATCCCAGGATCACGCTCTACCGTCGGGCTTCGCTTCCTCGACTCCCTGAGGTTCCTCCCGGCCAGCCTCGATGCCCTGGCGAAAAAGCTCAGCGACGAGCAAATGCTCATTACCTCTGCGAATTTTCCAAACTTGGACGCCGGTCTCTTCAGGCGTAAGGGGGTCTACCCCTACGAATACGTCACCGACTCTACCAAGTTTGCGGAGACGCCGCTGCCTCCTCGAGCAAACTTCTATAGCAAGCTGCGAGGCTCGGGCATCTCTGAGGATGACTATAACCATGCTCAGTCAATGTGGCGCGAGCTGGATTGCCAAAATCTTGGGGACTACCACGATGCGTACCTCAAACTTGATGTGACGCTCCTCGCTGATGTGATCCAGGCGTTTCGTGCAACTGCGAAGACCATCTACAAGCTGGACCCTGCATACGTCTACAGTCTTCCCGGACTGGCATGGTCGGCCATGCTTCTTGTTACGAAAGTCAGGCTTGAGCTTCTTTCGGACGTGGACATGATGCTGTTTGTAGAACGTGCCGTGCGGGGTGGAATGGTCCAGGTGTCGCAGCGACACTCGCACGCCAACAATCGCCACATGGCCACCGGTTACGACCCCTCACAACCGTCCAGCTACATCATGTACACGGACGTCAATAACCTCTACGGACACTCCATGATGCAGCCACTCCCCTTTAGAGGCTTCGAGTGGGCTGATCCCTCCAAATTTGACGTTGAAGGTTTCGCCGATGTGGAATGCGGATTTTTTGCCGAGGTGGACCTTGAGTTCTCCGAGAAGCTGCAGGATTTGTTCTGCGATCTTCCGCCAGTCCCGGAATTCAAATGCCCGCCTGGCTCGAACCAAGCAAAGCTCGTCATGGACTTCGAGCCCAAAGAGCGTTATGTCCTGCACTACCAAAACCTCCGGTGGTTGATGAAGCAAGGGGTTACCGTCCGCACAGTACATCGAGTTTTGATGTTCGAGCATTCTCAATGGTTGAGGCCATACATCGAGCTCAACACCAAACATCGCACAGTCGCCACTTCTGATTTCGATCGCGATTTCTTCAAGTTAATGAACAATGCGGTGTTCGGGAAAACTATGGAGAATGTGCGAAATCGTGTAGATGTGAGGCTAATATCAAACAAAGCACAATGTCGCAGGCTCGTAGCAAACCCGTTATTCAAATCGAGGACCATTTATAATGAACAGCTTGCTCTGGTGCATATGAGGAAGAACGAGGTAATGCTCAACAAGCCAATCTATGTTGGTGCCTCAGTATTAGACCTGAGTAAGCTGCACATGTTTCAAATATATTATGGGATACTACGCCAGCACTATAACGACAATATCAGCCTACTCTACACGGACACGGACAGCTTGGTGTACCACGTACGTTCAGCCGACGCATACGGGGATATAGCCACAGTTCCATCTTTGGTTAACCTCTTCGACACCTCGGGCTATCCCCAGACGAACCGATACAAAATCCTGGCTCGCAACAAGAAGGTGCCTGGCAAACTCAAAGACGAGAAGGACGGTGATGTAATTCTCGAGTTTGCCGGTCTTCGCGCCAAAGCCTATGCTATTCGGGCAGAAGGATCCATCACGAAAAAGGCTAAGGGTGTGGGCAGGCAGGTCGTCCAAGAGTACCTCAAGTTCGAGGATTACGTCAAAACCCTTCAAACTAGGACGTCAATTCCAGGAGTGGAGCAGCGCATCCAGAGCGTCGACCATATCATCACCACAAACAAAGTTAGAAAAATTGCCCTGGATCCCAACGACGACAAGAGGTGCGTTCTGAAATGTGGGATTCACACGCTCCCGTGGGGCCACCATCGTCTAGAAACTAGTAAGATATGCCTCAAATGTAGTAAATAGTATGTATGTATGAAAAAAAAAAAAAAAACAACAAACAATTTATGTAACAGAAGTTCTAATTTAATATAGCCAAGATACTAGAACAATAGTGTTTATCATCAAATGAAAAAAAAAAAAAAAACAGGTGGAGGTTTGGGATTTTTAGCGGGACTAACTCCCTGCCGCGCCCTACGGGGTGAATATGGGGCACACGCAGGGCCAAAGGGGAAGTTCCTTTGTGCGTTCAAGTGTGATTTATTTCTAAAATGCATCAAAATTAATTTTTTTATTATTTTTTGTTCCAGATTATTCTCACAAATGTAAGAAGGTGTTCCTCGCAGTACATCCTAAACATTGCGTTGCAAGTTAATCTAATATTTGAACCTACGGTCAGTATAATTTTTTGAGAATTATGTGATTTTTTTCTTGTACTTAAAACTGTTCGGTCACTCTTTCATTCTTGACATCATACACAAAAGACTTCTCTGCAATCAGGATGACGCTGCACAGAGTATCGGCAGGTAGCGCGTCGTGGAACTCGCAGACGACCTTGATGTTGGTGCGATCGTTGACCACCACCTGCTTCCGTTTCGTGGTGTTGATGACGAACATCGGCCTGCGGATTTTGAATTCGCTGGGTGCGTAGTACATGTCGACGTTTCCCTCTGTTACTCTCTTGTAAGCCGTGTAAGCTTCGTAAAGTTTGAGGTAATCGTCTTTGGTCATGTCGAGGTTGTAATTTTCGCGCGGGAACACTTCGTTCCTACCGTTCTTGAGATAAACGTTCTTGATCTTGCAGTCGTCGAACTTGCTGGAATCTTTTTCCTGGTTCTTATCGCGTCCGGTCTGAAAGAGCACTACGACGAAATCTGGCATGTCGAACTGTATGTTGTTGAACTGAGTCGTCACGTCGAATTCCATGTGACTTCCCGACGCCAACTTCTGCACGCACTGGTAACCGTGAAAGTGAATCGGCACCTGGGGATTTTTCAAGATCTCCGCTTTGTACTTGAGGGCGTAATTCGTTTCGTATTCCACGATCGGCATTCTCAACTCCATGCTCCGGATGACGCACTTGGCTGCTTCGGGTAAAGTGTTGGCTATCGGCGTGCTGTCGGCGTTCAAGTTGGTGTATCGCATCAGTGCGTCGTTGTCGTTGGCCGCTCTTCGAAAGGTGACGCGCAGTCCTCCCTTCCACATGATCTCCTTGTAGTCCGAGAAGAATCCCGGCAGCAGACGCATGGGAAAGAGCACCGTGTGATTTCTCGTCGATATTTTGGTCCCCGCTTCGAAACCTCCCACCTGATAGTATGCCGCGTCCGTTTTGGATAATTTCAATGTTCCCACCGCCGTCGACGTGATGCCTGGATAATCTATTCTGTCGATGACGGTGTTGTGTTTCCTCACCTCCACCTGCGAGAACAGGTGAGGCACGAAGTTGTCCACGAGTTTCAAATTGGCATTGGGCGGAAACGCTTCTCCGCTTTCTTTCTTCACCACGTCGAATTGAAGGTAGAGGTCCGCTCTGTGAGGATGAACAAACCCATCGCCTACGTCCACGTCGTATTCGATCTCCCTGTTCGCTTCGTTGAGATTGGCGAACGTGCGACGGTTGGGAGGGAAAGATTGCAATTCGTAACTTTCGATTTGCTCCATTTTCACTATGCGTGTTATTTATTATACGTTGATCTCCACGATGGCAGTGGTCGTTGCACCTGCGAAATCCACCACCTCTCCTTTCTCGTTCGTCACCACCAACTCTATGTCGCCTATGCGGTTGCGACATACTGGAAAATAGATCGGCGAAGAGGGTGTGTAGATGATCGGTTCCATGAACTCGGAACTGGGTTTGAAAGTGGCTATGATTCCCGTCTGCTTGTGACTTCCTAGTAATCCGTCCGAGGATTTCGTGATCATGCCTTCCGCCACGTTGCAGTGAACGTTTAGAGTCTCTATGGCTAGAAATTTAGGAATGTTGGTTGCCGTGTGTTTGATGCCAGCTTCGAGTTTGGTGTCGTTCTCGAAACCTAAAAGTTCTCCTATGGTGCCCAGGTCCACGGTCTCCGTCGCCGACACGATTTCCACTCTGTGCGTGACCGAATTTTGAGAAAGGTACGTGCCTTTGGGTAATTGAGCTTGCAAAGTGGAAAGATTGTATTGGCCTGGCGTGACGACGATGTGTTCGCTTCCGACGCTAATTTTGTTGTTGTGCTGCGTGACGTTAGGTATGAGGTACATGCTGTAGAATGCACGCAGAGCCACGGATTTAGGATAGACGATGTCGTCGTGCAGCGTGAGTTTCAAGATCGAAGATTCGCTCGTGAGATGGAACACGCCCATCGTGTTTGAGGTTCCACAATGCTTTCTGGAAATCTTCGATCGTAGGCTTATTTATTTTAGAGAGAAACGCGAGCATGGAGAGACAGAGATGACCGCAGTTCTCGTCTCCGAAATTTTGAATGCGTTCGTCGTTGTAGTATATAGAAGTTTTGTTCGGTTTCAGATAATGGACTAAATTTGTAGGTGGAACACCTCCGAAAGAATCGAAAACGAATGCTTTTATATTATTTGCGTTGTGGTAACATATCCAATGCGTGCCTGGATTTTCTTGACTGTCCAAGTTGACTACGCCGCATTCTCTTCTTTTAACGGTTGAAGGTAACGAGTCGGACATGAAAACTCCTCTGAAGTTTTTGATTCGTAACGGTTCGGTGAGAGATTCAATATCTCGGTTGGTGAGTGCTGCTGTTTCTTTTTTTTAAACTTTTTCATCACGCCCTTCCCTTTCTTCTCCATGGCCAGATTATGACGTTTCTGTTCTTCCAATTCCGCTTTGTTCTTCTTCGAGTCGATGACAGTTTTCGCGATGGCGGCGCTTCCGCCAGCCAAACTTCCAACGGCCCCCAATGCTGCCAGAATGGCCGGGATGCTGAATATGAAACCTCCGATCTTTTGCTGTTTCCGCGAACGCTGCAAGCGTCTCAATTGTGGAGTGCTGAGAAGCAATTTCATTCCGTGTCCTTTCGTCAAGCAAGAACGTTTCTTCTCGCGTTGTTTCTTGGTGAGTAACCCATCGAGGGCACCTAGATTTTTTAGATTGGAGTATGGTATCTGGTACACGACACCCTTGGGCTTCATGTTGATGCTCTCTCTATATTTTTTTTTTCACGGTATGTTATTTATATATATAAATGTTCCGAGATTTTTTTGTTTCCCTCTCGTGTAATTTTTTTTAAGGTATGTTATTTATATATATAAATGTTCCGAGATTTTTTTTGTTTTGTGTAATTTTTTTTTTCAAGGTATGTTATTTATATATATGTATGTTCCGAGATTTTTTTGTTTCGTGTAATTTTTTTTTTCAAGGGGTGTTATTTTATATATACTCCGCACAGCCGTTACACAAATTCTATTACGTGCTTCGTTTTCTTACCAAGAAGTTCCTTTGTCCCCTTGTACACGATTCGAGTTTTGTTCTCGATTAAGATAGATAGCTTCTGGTCGGATAACATGTTAGCATATCGATCTGGTAAAAATAGACTGTATTGTGCGTTGAGCAACAGACGCACCTTGGGACCATACTGGGTAGAAACGATTGAACCGGAAGTTATTGTGTAAGGTTTGTCGACTTCCAATTCCTGAATTTTTACATATTCGACTGACAAATTTAGCATTTGTTTTAATGCTTGGAGATCACTCATTTTTTCAGTCGTCATATCGAAGAGAAATTTCAGTGTGTGTTAGAGAAATTTAATTTTTTTCACAATATGTGTTATTTATATATACCGAAGATTATTTTTTTTTTCACGATGTGTGTTATTTATATATCAAGTTTTGGCACGAATATATATTATTATTTTTTTTTTTAACAGAGGAAGAAAGTTCGTGCTTCGGAAAACGCGATGATGTGCGTGATGATTTCTTCCGTCTCCTGCTTCGACTTATGCCAATCATCCGTGTATCGTCTTCTTCCCTGCCTCGCCTCGTGCAGTTCATCTAACCTATCGTTTAATTTTTCCCCTGCGGCCGAAAGAAAAGTGTCGAGATCACCGCACCTCATGCCACTGATCTCACGAAGACGGTCCTTGACAGCCATTTCACAAGGGGTGCGAAATTCCGGCGTTGATCTCGCTATGATTAAAAATTTATTAACATCTCTGTTTACTGCCTGTTTAAAAATTTTACATAGCAGTTCGTGCGGCAAATTAGTTATACGAGTCATGATGTTTTTTTGTTTTTTTTTTACTGTATGTTATTTATTTACACACCCCACCCAAATTTTTGTTTCGTGTTCATGGCGATGGTGGTGCCCAGTGCTGCAACTCTTTCTCCCAGCGAAGCGTCTCTGCTGACGAATCTTTCGAAAGCTGCGTGCTCCAATTTCTTGTCTGCTAAGTGACGTGCATCCAGATCCGTCTGCGTGGTGTTGTAGGCGATGTCGTGATCTTTGCATGCGGCGTCCAACGGATTCACACCCTTGTCTCCTCTCTCCAATCTTTTCTCGAGTTTGGTACCCGGTCCGCAGTACTGGTAGCCAGGTAAATGCATCTCGAAAGGTAACTTGTTGATGATGTCGTTCACGAGTCCCTTTCCTTCGGCCACGTTCCAGAATCTCGGAGGCAGCGTGTTGATGATTTTGATGAGGTAACCTATACCCTTGTCGTCGTTCACGATGAAGTTGGAAAGTTTCGTGCTGATCATGTCCACAATGCCAACCTTCTCGTTGTAGAAATTACGATTGCCTGCATTCTCCTCTCCTGCAATAACCAACAACCTGTCTATGAGCTTGCGCACGTCGTCCACCCACACGAATTCTTTGGGCAGGGTGTTGTAGAGTTTGACGCCGCTGCCTGTTTTGACCTGGTTCCATATCGGCTTGATGAGATTCCTGTACTTCTCACCGCTGCTGGATTTGACGCGATTCTGCGTAGCATCGTTGTTTTGATACAAGGCATCCGTCATGATCAAAATTTCCTTGTAACTCTGGTAATCTTCGTCGGTGTAATCCTTCGACTGCTTTTTGGCAACGAGTTCCCACAGTCCCACTGTACCCGGATACCTGTTCCAGCTATTCTTATCGCCTAAATTGACTTTAATGTCGTTGCCTTCGAAGGTCACCTTCGATTTCCCAATCTTCCACACCACACCCTCGTTGGTTTCCATGCTCGGATACAATCCGAACACTTCATCCTTGTCGAATTTCCCCGTGCTCAGGTAGTCTCGTGCCAAAGGTCCCAACTCGATTTTATCCGAAGACGTGCTGCTTATGGCTCGACGTCGTGGTACGTCCTTCAGTTCGAACGGCGTCGAAGGAATGCTCGAAATGGGCGTGGGTACGGTGTAACTTTTAGCTGCAAGTGGCACGAGTTCGTTGATCAAATTTTTATTTTGTTCCGTGACACCTTTAATTTCTTTACCTAGATCGCTGATGGCATCGATCACAGGTTGATCTTGACGTTTCTTCTCTTCGTAGAATCCGCGATTCTCGGATTTCCAACCTTTGAAGCGTTTCGCGAGGTAATCGCGAAGCTTAAGATTTTCGTCTTCGATTTTTCGTTTCGTCATAACGTTATTTATACACGTCGTTTCTCACAACGTTGCAACGTTTAGAAAGTCGTTGATTTTGTTTCTGTATTTTCCGTCGTTGGGTTTCCTCGTCATGTCGATCGTCGCGAATCCGAAATCGTCACTGTTCCAACAGTGGGAGCAGCGTTCCGAAAATTGATTGTAGTTCATGTCTCCGCCTACGTAGTCATCGTACGCGTGCTTGAGGTTGGTGTGATCTTGACGAAACAAACATATGAAATTAGCGTTGTCGCGTACTAACTGTTTTGGAATTTTGGAAAACGTTTGAGCTAGGTAAAAGCAATCCATTTCTTTGTGACGACCTTGCGTGAAAAAGTTGCGAATTTCATTTTGATTTTCCAGGATGACGTCGTCGAACACAACGACTGAATTTTCACGGCAATCGTCGAGTGGAATGATTTCAGATGCGAACGTTGCAATGTCCAGACCATCGTACAGTTTCATCAGTTGCTGGTATTTGGATTGCTCCAAACTTTTCGAGAACACGTACAGGTGCCTGTTCTTCCAATCTAACCAATTCGGTGCGAGGAGAAAATTGTCCACGAGCAGTGTCGTTTTCCCACACCCCGAAGGACCTACGATTAGACAGCGGATGTTGTCGGGAAGCAACCCGCCGTTCTTTTTTTTCGTTTGACTTTCCGAATCCGGTAGACGCTTCACCACGTTCCACGTACTCACAAGATCACTTCGTTCGCGTCGATCCAACTCTTTTCCGGAAGTCCCAGCCATTTGACAAACAGTTTGTCACCTTTCCTACGCAATACTTTCTCGATGAGGTACGTGTCAGGATGTTTCGTTTTAGAGAGTTCCTCTTCGTAAAATCTTCCTTTCAAAATCTCGCCGCTACTATCTTTTATTATATATGTGTGTCGGTTTCCGGGTAAAACTCGAACCACCGTAAAAAGTTCCGTGCTCCAATTTTTTGTGAATCCCTTCTCGAAGGTGCGTTTGAATTTGCTGATCCTCACCTGGTCTCCAATTTTGAATTTTGATTTCTTGGTAGTCGTGGGAGTGTACTTTGGGCAGTAAACTGTAGAAATTAAACGCTGCTCGTCAGATTTCGTAACGTCAGCTGGCTTCATGCCTATCGTTCTGTGTACCGTATCATTATAGGTATCGACGAGTTCCGGCAGAATGTCGACCCATTTGTAATTTCCCCGAAGCGTGAATCGTTTCCACATGTGTGTTTTCAAGGTTCGATTAAATCTTTCCACGATGCTGGCTTTGATGTGACTGAAAGTCGAATAATGTCGAATGTCATGTTTTTTAATAAACTTTTGGAATACGGCGTTGTAAAATTCTTTACCGTTGTCCGTTTGCAAAAACCGTGGTCGTCTGTTGCTTTCGCGAAAAATTAATTTGAATGCTTCCGTGACGCATGTTCCCGTTTTGGCTTTCAACGGCAGAGCCCATGCGAATTTCGAAAATGTGTCTATGACGGTGAGGAGGTACTTGTTGCCCTTGTTCAATTTATGTACGTTTTTCAAATTGCCGCTACTCATCTCCACGAGGTCACTTTGCCAGAGGTCATCGATGCCCTTGGTTACCACCGCCAAACGTTCGTAGTTGCGGCGTGCAGGTTTATGCAATTCTTCGACGATGGCTTGCCTAGACATTTTTTAGAGCTTACGTTTGAAGAGAAGCACGAGCGTGATGGGATTCAAAGAAGGTGGCACCTCGCTCGTGTTTTGAATGATCAGCTTATCGCCGGCACTCACGTCGAAAACGGTAAGATCTTCGTCTTCGTGTATTTCATATATGTTGCGCGTTTCGTTCCAACGTGCCAGAGGAATGTTTCCTGCTTTCTGGACACCACGATTCGATATCAAGGTCATGGTGTGAACGCTAGCTTTTCTGCCGTGAGACCAGTACGAAAATTCGTTTATCTGAATCGTGCCATCGAGGAGAAACTTGTAGTACGGATGATAAGGATGTAACATGTACAGTTTGTTACCTTCGACGAACGTGGAGATTCTCTGTTGATTGGGTACGCTGTTGATTTCGGTGGCTTGCAGAGAATGCAGTTTAGCGAATTTAGTATCGACGCTAACGAGGTTGCTGTGAAGCTGTCCCAGTGTATTTTGTACGGGCAACAAATGCTCGACTATGGTATCCGTTACGGTAGAAAATGACGGTTTGATTTTCACTTCCACGTTCAACTGCTTGTAGTTTTCGTTGAGTTCTTGCAGCTTGGCACCGAAAGAGGCCAGCGTCGATTCCTGCGTGGATTCCAGCACTCCAATTTGATCTCTGATGTTGACGACAATACTCTGAAGGTTCTCAACTTGATTCAATTTCGAACTCTTCTCGGTAAGATCGTTCACGATGCTTCGCATCTCGGTAAACTGCGTGTGAAGATCCGCGACGCTCTGCGAAGTGGGCAACGTCGACACCAGCGAACTGATTTCGTCTCGAATCTGTTCCACGTTCGCCGTTTCCGTTTCCAGTCGTTTCAGCATTCGAGATATGTTTCTTTTCAAAGCGTGTAATTCTTTTGAGGTGGGGAGATTGGCCACCCTACTCTCGAGATCGCTCAACGAACTTTTGATGTCGCTCGATTCGGATAGTGCCGTCACCGCCGTTTTCAATTTTTCCAAATCTTCGCTCGAAGGTACGCTCGTCCGTAACGATTCCAAGTCACCCTGTATGTTGTCGAGGACGTGATGAAAATGAGCAAGATTCGTTTCGACGTTCAAATTTTCTAAATATTCAATCTTCTGCTGAACCGTGCTTAACGTGTCTTGAATGCTCGTCAACGCACTCGCTTCAGCATAAATATTTTTAATCTCTTCGTTGATCAACTCCAGAGACGCTTGAAGCGTAGCGATGGTGGTTTGAATGTGTTCGAAATCTTGATAGGCCTCCAATTGAATTTTTATGTTCGCGACGCTTTTACCGATGACCTGCAATTCGTCGGACGATGGTAGGTTCGTCATTGTATCTTCCAAAGTCTGCAACTTGGATTTAATTTCTTCCAACGTGCCGGTGAATTCTTCTTGTAATTTGGAAACAACGACATGCAGGCGTTCCGCATCAATATCGTTCACGACGGTTTGAAGTTCAGAGAAATTCTTTTCTATTGCAGAAGTTCGTTCTTCGATTTCGAGTTTCAATTTTTCCAAATCTTCATTTTTCGATTGAAATTGCTGTAATTTGGCCAAATCATTTTGAAGCGATTCCACGCTCAACTGTATATTTTGAACGTTGTCGTAAGAAGGTACGTCGACGTAATTTTTTATGAGCGTTTTCAGTTCGGAATCGATTTTCAGAATGGGGTCGAGACATTACGTTTGGAGCGTAGCGATTTCCGACTCTAAACTTTTGTTTAAGGTCTCCTGCAAAGCGATCAAATCGCTCCTCAACTTTTTAATTCGGACGTCCAACATGAGAATCTCTTCTGCGTGGTCTACACGCTTGGTGTTGCCGAAAATGTCGTTAGGCATTTTTGGTTAACGGTTATTTATAATAGGATAGACGATACGTAATTCTACGAAGAGAGGAATGAGTTTGTCGTAATCTCCTAGGAGTTGAACGTAAAGATAATCTCCTGCAGAAACATCGTACGTAATGTTAGAAAGCATCTTGTCGTGCTTGATTCGAAAAATGTTCTTGCCGGTAGATATTTTGATTTCGCCTACGTTTTCCGGATTCACGGTGATTTGAAGTTTCCCGTCGATCGGAATCTCGTAGAAATGTAAATTGTTATTGAAGACGTAAAACATCTTGCCGATTTCATCATCCAATTTCGTCCAAATGCTGTTGAGGTGAACGATTAGTAGACCATTAAGTTTAGATAACACGGAAGGTAAGAGGTTATTGGAATTTGTTGGTGCAGTTTCCATGATGGTTTGCTTTCTGTATCCGAACAAGTTCATAGGCATGCTGGTTATTTAAGAATACGGTCAAAGTTTTTTTTTTTTTTTTTTATGAATCTTCTGTTGAAGATGGGCATATGTTGCAGGTTTTGCTTTCTGCTAAGCGATAGTGCCCCCACGGCAGTGTGTGAATTCCGCACTTCAGGATGCACCTCTTATCATCGTGCGCATCCAAAGCAATCTTCCTGACAATGTTGGTTGTCAATTTATGGTTGACGCTCTGGATTCGACACTCTTTTCGTAGAACAGGTGAGCGAGTTTTCAGGCATTCAACATAATCCTCGAATGCGAGATGCTTTTGTACAACCTGCCTACCTACACCAAATGGTCCAAAAAGGGAAATTTTGCCCCCTTGGGAAGGCCCTCATAGTGTGGCAACACTGCGTCCACATCGCCGGTGGCGACATCTAGTAGCAAACACTAGAACTATTTCCACAGGTATCGTCTTCATGTTCTCGACTGAAATATTAAAACAAACGCGGAGTCCAATGTCGGTACGTCACAATACAGGCAGGCGCGCATATGTGTATGTGCGGCACATCGTTCCCCCGAGAGAGGTTTACAAAGGTCACGATATATCGTTCCCGAAAGAGAGGTAGGTTTACAAAGGTCACGATATATAAACATTTGACCGGGACTTGGAAAATTACGATAAGGTGCATTCGTACTTCAAGAATAAGAAAGTGCATTATTTACTCATCACGCTGTGTCAGCGCAACAAATAAATGCGCGGAACGTGGAGAGAAAATAAGTTTTTTGAGGTTTTGGCGAACCTCAATTAATAAAAGTGAGTTTTTGAGATTTAGGCGAGAGCCAAATGAGTAAAGTGAGTTTTTGATGTTTTGCTGCTGTTTTCTTCGCTGCGAAACATCGTTAGCGCAATAAATGAGGCGCGGAACGTGGAGAGAAAGTGAGTTTTTAAGGTTTTTTCGAGAGCCACTTGATGTCCTTCAACCGGGCCACCTGCACTACTAGTGTTTGAGGCAAAATTCAGAGAACCGGGGAAAGCTTAAATAAACAATAGCCTCGGACTCCCACTCCCATAAGGGTGAATGGCCAAAGACCTCCGGCCCCAAACGGTAGCCAGATGTGGTTCAACCCAAATTCAACCCTTCCTCTCAGAACAAAGTATACGACAAAAAAAGTTCTCATTTTCAAAACTGGAATCTGTTATAATGTTTAATATAATTAATGTTTAGTCTGTCTTAAAATTTCCCTGAAAATTCGCTATTTTTCATCGAATTTCCCTTTTCACTTAAAATTAGCTCCAAATTTCCCTTCAAAAAGGGAAATTTCCCTTCATGTGGCAACACTGGTACAAACTTACGTAAAATGTTGCAAGTTGTGGAAATATGAGCATAGCAAGTCGGGGTAAAATGGGCATAGGAATTCTGATAAGGGGAAGATGGGCATTTCATAAACAAATAATTCAAAGACATGGAATATATTTCCAAACCTCAGAAATCTCATTACGCTGTAAAGAAAAACTGCATCCTATTATATGTTGCTGTTTATAGTATAAATTGTGTAAATCGTTTGAATTGAAATCTTTTAAAAAACTGTGGACTGTTAACGGAAGTGTATCGAAATGTCATCTCGCTCGCGGTGGGCACGTTCGTATCAAGCCTACGTATGTAGTTATTCTTTGCTGATTCTTTATCCTAGTGACCTCCTGGGATAGATATTTTCTTGCCCTTGCTAAGAGTTGTATTACATACATCCACGTATCGTGGCCCTTGGTTTTGTATGTTGTTGATTGTTTCATTCTTGCATTTCAGATGCCACAAACGTACAGACGAACGTCCAATTGGCAAACCTGGCAAGCAGAGCACATGGAGAACACATGATGAAAGATCCTTATTGCAAGACGACACAGCCTCGTTCAACTAAGAGGATAGAACTACACCGGCCCGACCAATTCCAAGCAGAAGCTCTCAAGTGGTCGTGGAACAGTCTGTCAACAGTCCATCCTGCTCAGGATCTCAGAGGTGTGAATCTACAGTTCCTGGATCGCTCAATGACGCTGCTTCTCCTACATCTTCACATGCAGTAAGATCAAAGTGTGCAAACACGCTTGCACGCACAAGATATTCACCTCGGAAACTTGTGCGCACATTGTCACCAATTCCTGTTCTTTACAAGCCACCTGTGACCCGAAGAAGGCAACCAAGAGAAGCAAGGGAGCTTACCTCAACAGAAACTATTTCTGCAGTCAAAAAGAAGCGTCTCACTCATGTGTCTGCACGATCCATGGAAAGTTCAGGTACAATTCCATCTACAGTTGCATCTAGCGGCGAAGATAGCGAGTGCCGTATATGCAAGGGTTGGTATGATTGAGACAATGAAGGTGAAGAGTGGATACGTTGTGAACACTGTTCCGTGTGATATCATAACAATTCCTTTGGCATAGAGGAGGTGGAAGTACATTTTATCTGCCCTGCTTGTCGCGGGTGAAGGGCTATTTGAGCCATGCAAGTTTATTTTATGATATGTACCGTATTGAAGAATCATTCAGTGTTATATCGTGACTTGCCTTTAGTGTATATTTTGTAATATTTACTTTCAAACTCATCATGCTCATATTCCCCAACAGTGTGGTCATATTACCCCCACCGTTCGGGGTAAAATGGGTTTTGTAGTCGTTTTTTTTTTTTTATTGTTTCTCATTTGCATGAAGAAAGTTTCGCTCATGTGTACTACTATGTATTGCGGAAAGACTGTTGTAAATTTTGCAATATGTAATTTTTCTGTATTTCAATACATCTCTGAAATATTATAAATTTTGTCTTAAGGTGGTCATATTCCCCCCACTTCCCCTATACATTGTAGTAACCGCAATGTTACATGAAATGCTTCCGTGTAAAGTACAACCTTAGTGACAATGAAGTTCGACCAGTCACAAATATAGGAGTGCGTTGTGAAAGAAGGAGAACACATGCATATGCTGAACATATTTTATTCAGCAGGCTACATGGAACAAAGGAAAACATAAATTCCCGCTGCAATGCAGCAATCTATGGTGTCCGCAAAAAATAAAACATTTTCGTCCATCTACACGTGACATTGAAGTTCGACCACTGTTAGAGGGGATCCTGTTTACCATGGTGTGATGCCGCCCCGTCGGCGAATAACTGTGGCAATGCGTCGGGGCATGCTGCGGACGAGTCGTTCAAGGTATTCCACATCGATGCGGTGCCATTCCTCCTGCAGGCAGGCGATAAGAGCAGCCACTGTCGTGGGTCCCCTCTGTTGCACACGTCGCTTAAGAACACGCCACACATTCTCAATGTGCGAGAGGTCGGGACTCGATGGTGGCTATGGCAGAGTTCGCACGTGATGGCGAGTCAACCATTCTCTTGTTAATCGCGCTGTATGAGGCCTGGCATTGTCGTGTTGAAAGATGAGACGCCGCCTGTGGAACAGGTGCCTTCGCACTGTGGGAAGATGCCGCTCCAGTATGCGTGTATAGGCGCGTGCATTCACAATGCCCTCACGGACGTGTAGTGGGCCAACCCCAGATGCCGTCATGCATCCCCATACCATCACTGACGCAGGTTTCTGTACCCGACGTGCATAACATTTTGCTTCATTCTGTTCCTCCTTCCGACAAATGACTGTTTTCCGTATTTTCCCGTACACAACATTGAAAATGGATTCGTCCGTCCACAAAACCCTGTTCCACTGCCGAAATGTCCATCCCCGGTACATTCATGCCCACCGTAGTCGATTGCCTTTGTTCAACATGGAAAGGAAGGGTTTACGTTTCGCCTTGTACACTCGGTAACCGCATGATTCTGGTTGACACTTCAATGTGAAAGCGTTCTCGAGTCCACAGTCGTAATTCGGCCACAGAAACATGATTTTTGGTCTGGATATAGCGCCTAAATATCCGTAGGTCACGCACGCTCAGCAGGCGTTTTCGACCGGGGGCCTTACCTGGCTCTGTAGTACCCGTATTTTGGTGGTGTTTGATGATGCAGTGGACGGTTGACTTGGGTAAGTTCAGTTGGCGCCCTATTTCCCGTTCACTGAGTCCATCCCGTTGCAACTCCACCACTCTTCTCCTCACGGTGTTGTCAATAGGTTTGCCCCTGGCCATGGTGATGATGCACTGCGGTTCCTCGGTGCACAGCACCCGCTTATATTCGGCGGACTCCCTTATCGTGTCCGTGACGTCATGCTTCCGTCGAATGCGCCACTATCTGGAATTTCCGTATGGGTCTGGTGCCTGGTCGAAGTTCAATGTCACGCGTATAGTTCCCCGTTTTCGTTCTTTATGTTACCTTGGGTGCAACATGCTGGGATCACGATTCTTGTCTGCTCACACGCCTCCTCTTACAAACATGCGTCACTTCTGCGGGTCACCCATTCCACCGCCTATGCCTCTGTGCATTTAATCACGTATTCCTTTCTGGTCGAACTTCATTGTCACCAAGGTTGTACTATCTGCTACAAGATTTTTGGAAGCATTTACATGGCATTTATGGTAGCAAAAATGTTAAAGGAGTTGCTTCCGTCTAAAGCGAGTTATGTACAGTACGTGCATAACTCGCCAAAATATCTTAGGCATAGAAAGTTTTACAAAAAAAAAGTCTGTTCATTGTTCAGGCACATTTCTATTCAGCACGGTCCTCATTTCTCACAACAAATAGATTCAAGCAACAATGGAAAAGGTAGCCCTTGTTTCCAAGGTGGCCCGCTTTACGAAAATCATATTAGTATTTTACACTATGTAGAAAAATAAAACTGTCTATGGCTGTCGGCAGCTATATTATGTAAGTTATTGTGTTGGGGAGCGACGAGATTAGTCGTCGATGTTATTTTGAGGTAAGTAAGTAAGTATGTAGGTAAGTACATTCTTGACATTAACGAATGTTCACATATTATACACATTTTGAAAGCTCATTTCATTTTTCTATAACTTTTTTTTGTGGCAAAACAAAGATACCTATTTTTGTTTAAGAATGTGGTCCAGACACGAGTTCCTAAGGTGGTCCATGTCGGATTTGATTTATTTAACTTCGTTTTTTGGCACTTTTGGCTAATCGCGAGGATGAGAATAAGTAATGATATGATTAAATCGATGAAGGGACACTCACAAAAAACACCCATACCCAGGCCGGGATTCGAACCCTGGAACCCCTGGCGTCGTAGAGGCTATGCGCTATGCTAACCACTCCGCCACGGAGGTAGGCTATTTGTTATTATAATGCATGCCAACAATCAAAAGTTTGAGACCAACAATTTTTTTCTAATAAATTGTAGAAACTTGAATAGAAATGTTTACTTGAGCACAAGCAACACTTTCTAAACAACTATAAGGGGTGGGCCACCTTTGGGATCTTGGTTCTCAACGTGGCTCATATATAACAGTTTTGTAATTCTTTCTTTTTTAAAAAAAAGAAGTTACAATTTTACAAAATACCCATTTGGTAGACGTTGTTAATTAGTTATAGGAGTTATTTCTTTTAATTTTAGAAATTTATCTCTCATTAGAGGTTTGTAAATTGCCTTAGAAGCTTAACTAGGGCCACCTTTGGTTCACCTACCTTATTATGTTATTATAGGTTTACGTAGCTGTTGACGATATTCAATGTCAATTTAATTTCACTGAGCAGTGATAGAAAGAGGCTTAGAGACATTGCTTGGCATGATCTCAACAACGGTAAATAAAAGTGACCAGAAGTAGCTCACGGACGATTTTTTTAAAATATATTTTCTCAGCTTCTGTAGCACATACATATTTAATTGGAACCGGTGTCATTTAAAAGCTTATACAACAACCTTTCTTTTGATATGCAACGCGACATATTTTGAAACCACATGAAAAATTCACATTTTCTCAAACTTTTATTTCCAGATTCTTCAAAATCTACATTTTCCTTTTTCTAAAAAAAATTGAAACACAGACTATGGATTAAGACCAGTTTTCATTGTAATAAAGAGGGTTGTTATGAAAAAAATGCTGCATGCCAGCCCAAATCTAGATGTAAATTCACGATCAGAATTAAAACTGATCTTGCAGAATCTTATGGTTATTTTGAAGATGTAGAGTTTCTTAAACAGGTTTTTAAAACTTCGCTCTGGGGTCATTTGAAATAAAATGAAATGATAATGGAGGTTCATAATATGGAAGTCGAGAATTATGCATTCATTTTGTTGTCCAGAAAACATTCCTGTTTCCTGAATTATGCATTCATTTTGTTGTCCAGAAAACATTCCTGTTTCATTTCGACTTGGAAGGAGGAAAGTTAAGATTTGGTATCTTAATTTGTCTCGTGTATGATGAGGTCTGTGGCCTTCTCTTCTCGGTTTTATTTAATACCTAGATAATGACATCAAAATATAATCATCTTTGCTGCATTATTTGGCAATATACTTGTTATGTTATGCAACAGTAACTTCAATTAATTCTTGTTTATACAAATTAAGCTCTTTTTAAAACATGTAGCTACACTAATATAATCAGGAAACAAGGTATTGGTTTCGAAAGCTTGTCAAAGTTTATTTAAAGTCCAATTTTTGCTCAGATAGGCTAATCGCGAATGGATCGACATTTTAAAGTGGAATCCGAACCAGTGTAGAATGAATTCTAACGGGGATCGAACCTCGGGCGGTTGACTACTTCTTCAAAGTGTTACCACGATACTATCGAGAGTCACGATATAAGGTACCTGAACTCAATATGACCTACCTAATAGTCCGGCCGATATGTACAGATATTTTGCTGAATTGTGCATTTTTGTGATAAAAGCATGAAACTTCGAATGTGGTTTAATAGCCGTCTTAATATTATTTTAAAGATTGGAGGCATTTAAAATACCCTGTTGGTCAGCAATGGCGGACGTTTTCAAAATGGCGGCCGATTTATTACTATATATTTTAATACAAACGGTGTAAATGAACTTTTATTGGTCCTGTTTGAAGATTTATCTCTGTTATTGGTCAAAGGAAAGGTAAACCTTTCACCAAGGCCTACGAAAGCATTCTAAATGCGCGTTAGTGACGAAAAATGCCTTGATTGCCTATTTTTAAGGGGCTCGTTTTTCAAGATTGCTTATAAGAGCATGTTAGTGTTCAAACAGCTTCAGTTCTGAAGTCTGAAGTGTAATCGTTAATTATCAGCACTCATGGTTACTAATTATCATATCTCACAGATGTGGATGTATAAATTCCAGGGGCCAAAACACAAACAAAGACTAAACCATTTAACGATACTTGAAAGAATCTCTTGCACATTAACAACGGTATTAAATGTTATCCATTAATCAAATTGTTTTAATTTTCAACTTATTGCTTATCAGTAATGACGTTCAGTACCTGAGAAAATATTAATACAAGCAGTAAAATCACGAGATCATAATTTGACATCGTCAAACGGTATCTTGTCCTTCGTCATAGCCACCGCATCTGTATGGTTGGGTACACGGAAGGTTTACAGAGAATCAGTAGGAAGATAGAATTGATCTCTTGTGAAGCTCGAAAGACTAGGAGGACAAGTTGCATGAAGGAATCGAACACGCAAACGTCCACTTACATGATACTCTTTGTTAAACTCGTGCTCCAAAAAGCTCAACCTACGAAGCTCACAACTGAGCTCGAACGCCGTGAGGAATGGGTCCTTGCTGGAAAATCAATTCTACATTTATCCACAAAGGCACACTTCAAAATTTCCACCCATGCCCCATTCTCTGGTGGCAGTGATAGCCATTTCTGCTTCCATTCGCCGTCTTTAACAAACGTGAGTAGAACTGGAGACTTTTCCAGGTCTCGAACCCATACTTGGCCAGCCTGGTATACCAGTCGAAGATGATATATGGGTAGAGCATCCAGGCCCGTAGCTAGAGGGGGGCGGGGGGCAACTGCCTACCTGAGAGCCTGCTTTGCCCCCCCCCCTGTGAAAAATACGGAACACAGTCCTACCTGGAATTGTCACTAATCTTTACAATTATGTCATGTGTTACACTAGCATCATAACAAAGACACTTATTGATTTTGTGATTTATTAGGGTGTATGGGATTCCGTATAATGTCGTATCAGGATTGGGGGTGGGGGAAAGGATTCAATTCCAGATTCAGATTTCGGGAAATGATTTCGCAATTTTCAGTATCTAGAACAGTTGTGACATTTTGATTAGTCTTGTACGAGGGTCACTATTTATATTTTGAGCCTAACAATGAAAAAACAGGAATTTGGCATTGAAAACTGCTTTATTGTTTTTCGAAGTATTCTCCTTTATGGTCAATACACTTTTGCATTCGTTCGAACCATTTGTCAAAGCAGTTTTTTCAATCTTCTTGAGACACCTCCATAATATGGTTTTTGAACGCATCAACGGCGTCTTTCGCCGACGAAAATCGTTGTCCACGCAATTTATTCTTGACATTCGGGAACAAGAAGAAGTCATTGGGTGCCAAATCAGGACTGTACGGTGGATGACCCATCAATTCAATTTTTTGACTGTTCATAAAGTCGGTTGTTAGACGAGATGTGTGACAGCTGGCATTGTCTTGATGAAGAATGATCCGACGGCGTTTGTTTGTTTTCCGTATTTGACCAAAGACCTCTGGCAAACAAATTGTTGTGTACCATTTAGAGTTGACCGTTCTACGTTCCTCTAAAGGCACAGTTGCCACATGACCAGTTTTCCAGAAAAAACAGGTGACCATTTGTTTCGATGTGCTTCGAGCGCGAACAACTTTTGTTGGATTGGGTTCATCTTGAAACACCCATACAGTCGACTGATGTTTACGTTCCGGCTCATATGCATATATCCATGATTCGTCACCTGTTACAATCTTATATACGTCTTTTGAAGCACCACGATTGTATTTATTGAGCATTTGTTTGCACCAATTGACGCGAGCGTCTTTTTGAGTTTTTGTCAAATTGTGTGGGATCCAACGAGAACATACCTTTCTCACAGCTAAATGATCATGTAATATTTTATATATGCTGGTGGAACTAATGCCTATGGTTGCCTCAATCTCACAGTATGTCACATGACGATCTTGCAGTATTAGGTTTTGCACAGCATCAATGTTTTCTTGAACAACAACTGATTTTGGACGACCTTCGCGAATCTCGTCGGTGAGCGAATGGCGGCCACGATTAAATTCGTTATACCAGCGTTTCACAGCGGCAAAGGATGGGGCTTCATCGCCAAATGTGGAAGTAAGTTGATCGATGCACTCTTGTCTTGATAATCCACATCGAAAATCCTAAAAAATCATCGCACGAAAATGTTCACGAGTTAATTCTATTTTATTGTTGTCGCGCAATCTCCAAGGCAACATAAACAACACAAATTAAGCAATTGACAAAACATTTGAAGTACGTTATGGTCAATAATGCCAGACGATTCCGTGCAAACGTCAAATCGCGCCTAACTTCAATCAGTGTTGCCAAGGCTCAAAATATAAATAGTGACCCTCGTATTAAAGGTGCCTAATGTATTCGGATGTTTTTCATGGATGTGTTACTTGGAACTGCTTAAATCTTTGTTTCCCAAGTCTACCGTTTGGTAATAGTGATTCATGTGGTAGAGAGAGGGAATGGATATTTGATTTTTGTTACTTAACGTTGCTTTTCTGCCACTTCTAGTTAATCGCAACAATGAGTGATGACGTGATATTGATGAAGAGACACTCATAAACAGTGCTGCAACCACAGAGGAGCAGGGGGCATTGTCCTCCCCCCTCCGACCTTAGACGGAAGTCCATTCTAGAGGAAGCAAACATTGAAGTAAAAAGACAAGACTAGGAGAATCTAAGAATAGCAGAACAATTAGATACTCATGATGGAATTAGTTTTCACGTGTTCCTTGCATTTTTCTTCCAGACGGCCAAGGGCACTTGCAAGGGGCACAGAGGGGCAGTTGCCCCCCTCGTCGATTACATATTTTATACAAGTAAAAGTACATTTCGTAAAATGTTCTTGCTCGCTCCGCTCGCAATGTCTCCTATTTTTATAATCCAAGTTCAGAGCCATATCTATGGGGCGGCGGGAGTCGGCCATGGGAACCAAACGATCTACGATCTATATATGAAAGCAAATTTTAAAGAGAATGCCATGGCGTCCCGTGAAATTATTTGCGCCCTATTAAAACAATGTATTTCTATGAAATATTAATGATGACACTGTAATCCAAGAAGTCATTAATCAATCAAGGGATTCCTAATTGTTTGTCAGGTGTCAAACACATGTATTTCACCTCTAATTCACACAATATTTTGCAAAAATGGTTAACATAACCAGTAGGCAAACATTGTCTGTAGTGATTCAAAAGTATTCCTTTTGAAGGAAATAGAGTCCGTGGTGGACTAAGGGGCCTATGTTTTAATGTTCTAGCAAGTATTACAACTTTTTACACAATTCATCAAAGTGTATATAATATGTAACCATTATTATTTAATTGATTTTATTTTTCTTGCATAACACAAAACAATGGTGTTCTTGGATTCTCGTTAGATTCCTATATCAAGTAGATACAGTCCCTATATTCTTTGGCAATCTGGAAAGGTAATTATCGAAATGTTGCTATTTGATGTTGCTCGAAAGGTTTTTTTGTTGGTTGGAGTTTCAAGATGTCATCCCTTTTCTGTTACTTATTTCTTTTGGGGGAGGGGGCAAGTGCCTCTGTGTGTCCTGCTATATCTGCCACCGTATATTAAAAATTTGCCCTCTCTAGGATTGACTTCGTTCCCCCTACAAAGAATTCCTGGCTACTGGCCTGACGCTCTTTCTTCCCCGCGAAGCTTAGTGTTGGTCACTAGACGAGATAAGCTACTATTTGATACTAGACAGCATTTTCACGAGACAAAACGAGATGAGACAGACGAAAGTACCGTCTCGTGGGCAACGCTAGTTAAAATTTGTGTTTCACCCACTTATGGCATAGAGAGCTGAGATATTACTGCACTTTGCCTCACCCCAAGGTTCGTCCATTTTAGTGGCATCCAGATATCCCAAATTTTCGCAAGTTCCGGTTGCCACCATCAAACGTTCGTACCCGAGCTTCTGAGCGAAACTGATGGCAAGGACGATCACAACTGTGTCCATCGTACGGAGTCCACCTTTCTAGAATTTGCAGACAACACCATTTAGAGCGTGCAGGAACATTAGAGGGTTTGTTGTTCCTGAGAGCACGGTGAAAGTCAATCTGTGTTTGTGTCAACAGTGGCCTTCCTTTAATCTGCGCAGGAGGAAACAATGATTATGATTGGAGGAGGATGACGCTTTATGAGGAAGTTTAGAGAAAATTTATTTATTTTCATCATCCACACGAAGGAACTGAAACAAATTTTGGAGAACATTCCTTTGGTTGCCTACACCCCTTCAAATTGCCTTTCCTCTTTCGCTGTTGTGAGGCTCGTGGTGCGATTCATGTCAAAAACCACGTCTTCTGGTCGAACTGCATTGAACTGTGATGTATGTCAGATTCAAACAAAGTTAGTTACTGCCGCATCATCTATGACAAGCATACCTACTCGTATTTCAGGGTGGTAAGTAAATTTCTTCTACACATGGCAACAAATCGGACTTAGCTCCCAACCTGCATCCATTTACCGCAAAGGAGGCCATTCGTCACTTGGCAAGCAATATACATAACCGAGATCAAGTTTCTATCATGTTTTACGGTGACGAGCTGTTTGTTCCTTTTCGCCCGATTTTGTTCTCTCAGGAGGACGACTGAAGAGAAGAAGATTGTTTTCTTAAGTAAATTATCGAACGACACTGTTCGATGAATTAGATACTCTTCGGAGAAATTACTGCATTTATTCCGTCCAAGTTCCTGGATGTCTCTTGGAGACTGAGTAACTGCTGCATCTGCCACTATTGGTGTGTCTAAAACGATTTATCGGTGCCGCTATTGGAAAATGTGTTTCCAAGTTCTCTAGTAGGCGACCCGTAGGATGTGACATGCTTCACAAAAATGCTTGTTTTCCGGATTAATCTTGGTGGTGCAGGTACTTCTCGGTTTCTTTAGTTCAGGTGCCTTGATTGCAGCGAGGAATTCTTCGACGACCCGCGCTCTTTCTGGTTCAGTAACCATCCTATACTACGTCGAGGGAGTCTGGGGATTAACGCAGCGCATAACGATAGAGAAGGGAAGAAATGAAGTGGGTGACATAAGCAGTGCTTACTTCTGCTGCAAACTGCCTGTAATCTCTTCCCCTCTCACGACTTCGTTGGTCGAACCCTCTCAAATCACTACTTCCGCAGAAAACCAGTTGTTCCACAGACTCTTGAGACAGAGTAGAAGTAGTTGCGCTGGGTTCCCTGTCAATCCTATCGCTCCTCCAGTCCCCTTAACTCGTGAGCCTTGTCAACAAAAGGATCTAGGTTTCTACGTTTCTTGCACTGAAAATTTTCCTTCATAAAGCGACCACAAACAAAAGATCCTTCGGCCAGAAGCCCTCGCTCATCTTCCCGTCCATCCCTTCAGCTCGGCCTATGGGGAAGCCTGCTCCACGCTGCCCCTCCCCCTAAACGCGCGAGTACGATACACGCGGTTCTGCGCAGGTTCCTTTTCTTGTGATCCCACCATCATCAAATACTGTTGGATTCTGTTCATTCAAAGTCATCTATCTCGTACGCGCACTGTGACAGCATGGATTAGTGATCGACGGCAAAACATATCCACAAGTTAACCAAAGACGAAAGTTGCTTTCGTGGACAGATTGATCCCAGGTGAGAACGAATGACTCTAATTGCAGAGGATCTCCCGAAAAGCAAAGTGTGAACTCTGCTCTCTTCTTCTTCACTCCAGGCTTCTAAGGTCTTGGAATCTTCATTCTTGTTGATCTTTCCTATGAAGTTCATAGGATTTCTGCTGAAGTTTTCTGCGGAAGCTGTGACTTGATGTGCACAAAGTGTTCTCTTCACATGTTTAATGAATGACTATGATGCTCCGCTGCTAGCCACTTGAGCTAGAGTTCAACAATTCAATATGCAAGTATTTGCACTCTGCGTCATTTTTAATGTTCTGCTCAGTATAGTGTAAGGTGCGGTATCCTACACCGCACTTCTTCGTTTGTCGGACTACCAAGTCTATATGGATTAGGCTTCTCCTTCGACATAAAACCAGAAAAATGGGAAATATACATTTATAAGTCTGTAAAGGGTAGATTGTACACAAAGAGTGGGTTCTCTCAATGTTTGTAGTCATTTTCTCCTTGATAGGTACAATAATAAAACGTTAAGCAAATATAATGACTTCGAATTCAACATGATTCAAAGCAGATGTAATTAATGCTATTACTTTATTGCTCGCCAGACGTTAGATTTGGTGGTATCGTCTGTTATTATCATTGTGATACTATAAAGGCGTTATTAGTTATCGATGGCCAATGCCAATGCCAATGCTTTATTAACAGGTTTTTTGTAAGTATCGGGACCATTGTGCCCTTGACTTACTATCATGTTCTTACAAAATAGTGTATATACAACATTTTTCTTGCTATAACCCGGGTCGACTGTCGGCCGGGATTTGGACAATAGTTCATCTGTATTATTTCACTAATTTGAAATTGTTGAGTTCCTTGTTATAATTTTGCATTGACAGAGGAAGGAAATAATCACTATTATTTTTCAAACCATACATAGTTCGGTGCACTGATGAAAAGTTCTAATCGCAAACTACATTTTGCACATCACTTTCAGACACAAAACATAAAATAACCACTTAGAATAATAATAATGATAACAATATATAAGTAACAATAAGTAACAAAGAAACAACAAAATCACAATCTGTGCTTTTATAGCTGCACTATCAAGGACCACTAATCTGCTCCATTGAAAACAGTACTTTGAAGTACTCATATACAGGGAGTATATGTAACACATAACACAATAATACAATAGCATTTTTGAATTTAGATTTGTTCAAAATTTCGGGGCATGGAGTGGGTCATCCGGACCTGTGGTCGAGTTCCAATGCCCCGAACCGCTGGATTTGGATGCTGTTGGATCTGGCTCCAGAACTTGTAACACATGGCATATATAGCAGATTGAACATAATCTAGTTCAAGGTCCTCATGGATTTGTAAGATACGAGTATCTCGGCTATGACCAGTAATAAGTCGAGCAACATTATTCTGTATAATCTGCAATGTCCTTATGACTGAAGGTCGGAGATGACCCCAAGCTGGTGCTGCATACAGGAGTGTGGGACGTACCATCATCTTATACACATGCAAGCGAGTCGTCAGTCCCAAGGTAGGATTTCGGAAAACTGGGTACAATTGTCCAACTCGATTTTGTGCTTTTGCTGTCACAGTTGAGATGTGTTTATGGAAATTTAGTCTTCGGTCCAAAACCACTCCTAGATATGTGGTAAAAGGTTTGTCCGGTATAGAAGATCCCTGGAGTCGTAGAATCTTTGGTAGTTGTCTATGTCGACGTGTAAATAAAACCGCAGCACTCTTCAGTGAATTATACTTCATGCACCAGCGAGTAGACCAATCTTCCAACTCTAATAGTTGTTGTCTCATCCTGCTATAGCATAGATCTTGTAAAGGGCTATTTGTAAAGATGGCAACATCATCTGCATAGGTAGCTAACATGCATCTATGAGTAGCAGGGATATCACTGGTATATAAAGCAAACAGAAGTGGAGATAAAACAGCTCCCTGAGGGACACCAGCATGTATGATCTTAACGGTAGATCGAGCACTTAAAAATTGCACCTGAAATTGTCTCTTTTGTAAATACTGATCCAATAATTGCACCAAATAAATAGGAACTCCCAATTCCGATAGTTTCACAATTAATCCAGAATGCCAAATTCGATCAAAGGCTTTGTCGGAGTCAAGAAATACCCCTAGAGTATGTCGACTGAGATTAAAGTTTCCTGTAACATACTCCACTACACGGACCAGTTGCGTAGTAGTACTATGATGTCGACGAAATCCGAATTGATGATACGGTAGCAAGCCTTTTTCATCCACCACAGCTTGTAATCGTCTGAGTAGTATATGTTCAAAGATTTTGCTAACATGGCTCAGAAGACTTATAGGTCTATAATTCTGTGGTAGAAGAATGTTCTTTCCTGGTTTTGGCAAGAGGATTATTTTTGCTAGTTTCCAACTTGATGGATAATAGCCGGTAAGGAATATAGCATTGAAGACTTTTGCTAGAAAAACTAACAATTTTCTGGGGCCGTTCTTCAGTTGTAATGTAGTAATAGTATCAAAGCCAGGTGCCTTACCAGGTCGAAGAAGATTTATAACACCTTTGATCTCCTGAGGGGTTGTGAGAAGTGGATAAGCTGTGAGTGGTTCATGACGTAATTGTTCCAGTTGATGTTGAATCTTCTGGATATAATTGCCATTATGCGGTTGATCTGGTGTGTGGAATTGGTCCTCCAGATGTTTGGAGAACACTTCAGCCTTCTCCTCTGGTGTGTACACCATGCCATTTGGACCCTGGAGAGGGTAGGTAGCAGATTGTGGATTCTTTCGCAGATAATTTCTTAATAATTGCCAGAATCTACTATCCTGCATTGATATCCCGGAGAATTCGGTGTCCCAATCTGCCTGTCGCTGTCGAATGAGATATCGGCGAAATCGATCGTGAAATTGATTATACAACTGTTTGTAGCGATGGTTATAAGTTTGTTGCCATTTCCGTCGGAAATATTTTTTACAGTTCAGGAGGATCATACCCTCACGGGATAGACAGCCATAGTTATTGTATAACTGAGGGGTTCTGATAGTGGAGTAAAGATAAGAAGTTTGTATACCTGCTGTAAGGTTTTGTAAAGCCGAATCAATTTCGGCTGGGGTTTTTAAAGCTAAATGCAAGTCAATGATAGGCACTAATTGTCGAGTGTAAGCATCCCAGTCTGTTGTAACATGATATTTTGGAGGAGGAGGCTTCAATAAATTATGATGAACAATTTCAAAGAGTATTGGTTGATGGTCCGAGTCTAGATCATGAATAACATAGGGACCAGTCATAATATTTACACCTTGATATATCAAGATATCCAACACATCTGGGAGTCCACGTCCTCGTGGATAATGAGTGGGTTCTCTTGGGGCAAGAATGGGCAAGTTCAATTGTTGGACACTTTGGAGAAGAGAGGCACCTCCACGGTTCACTACACGCGAATTCCATGCAGGGTTTTTACAATTTAGATCACCAGCTAAAATCACTTTGCGGCCCAAGCGAAAAACAGTCTCTAGTTCTTGTATAGGAATAAGCTGTTCTGGAACGTTATATCCTGCTATCAAAATTAGTGGGTCGGTGGTAGTTAATAGTTCAATTATTGTGATTTCTAAAGCTTCTAGAGCTGGATTTGGAAGTTGACGTGCAAATAGCGAAGATTTCACAACTACAGCCGTACCTCCTTTCCGTCCCGGGAACCGATCGTTTCTATAAATAGTATAATTTGCAATTTTCCATTTATTACGGGGTTTCAAGTGCGTTTCATTCACCAGAGCTATATCAACATTATATTCACGTAAAAATTGTTTGAAAGTCAGGAATTGAGTACGAACTCCATCAGCATTCCACTGAACACACGTCAATGTTCTACTTATCGGAGTACCTTTACGGGCCATTTCCGAAAAGGTTATCCAAAACATCCATGGCAACACTGAACTTATCTACGATTGTCTTGGCATGACTAATTCGCTGTAGTCCAGATTTAATTTTTTGAAGAAAACCCCTGAAATCGAAAATTTCTTTTATGCTAGTCCAAATGTCCTTAAATTCCTGGCCTCTTGTATTAGTTTTTGTATTTGCAGCAGTAACATAGCTCCTAGTGTTTGGTAGTGCAGGGAAAGCTGTCTGGTCTTGTAAGGAAGGAGGTGATTGCTTAGGAGTGTCAGAAGAAGACTGTACACCATTTTTGCGGAGTTCTTGCGCTCGTTGTACACGTTGGAAAATTGGACAACCGCGAAAGTTAGCAGGGTGGGCACCTTCACAGTTTACACATTTAGCAGGTGATGTACGGTCTTTTTTAGGGCATTTCCGTGTATCATGTAATTGAGCACATTTGACACAGCGAGCTATGGCATTGCAGTTCTGTTGGGCATGTCCAAGTCTCTGACATTTAAAACACTGTATAAATTGCCGTGGGTGATACTCCTCTATCACCACACGGTGTTGTTCAAAATATGGTTCTTTATAGATTCCTTTCGCAAATTCAGTCTTTTTAATGGTCAGCAGAAAAAGAGGTAATGGCACGAGTTTATGGGTACTTTGATCCTTCTGTTTCAACTGAGATACCTTGAGCACATCATAACCTAGTTCTTGATAGAATCTGCCGATATCCATGATATTTGTATCCATTGGAAGTTTTCGCAGTACAACTCGAAGTACCGGAAACCCTGTTTGAGTCCCGGTTGCATATTCGAGATTATGACTTTTCAGATGATCAATAGCAATATTATACTCCTCCATAGTGGCAAAGTGAATTTTTGATCCAGTAGAAGTATGGTATATTGTAGGATTAATTTTAAGTGCTTTGAAGTGTTGGGAGAGGGCATAGAAATTATTAAGGTTAAACACATATATGGGTGGTGGTTTCATTCGACGGGTGTCTTGATTAGAATTTCGTGTGGTTGTATCATCCCCTTTGTCACCAGGAGCATCCTCAGTTTCGTGTTCCTGAAGAGCACTAAATTGATTATTCAGTGGGATGGATATTGGCTGATATATCGGTAATCTCCTTGCCGTCTTCTTGCTGAGCTGAAAGCCCTCAGCATCCACTCGGAAATCCTCACCAGATGAATCGCTACTATCACGGGGCCTCTTGTTGGAAACACTAGTTGTAGATTCGGTTTTCTGTAGTTTAGGGTCCGTAATAGCATCTGGGAGCGAATTCGTGGAATTATGAAGTGATTCTCTGGAGCGAAAGTTGGGAACAGTCGATCCTTGTAATATGTGTGGTCCATGTATTTCTGTCAGATCCGTATCAGATGAGGAAAGCTGAAAACCACGTCGTCTGTATCGAGCAGTCCTGAGTGGGGGGGATTTAGGTGTTTCAAAGTCCTGTTTTTTCATTGTCGAAGCTTGAGGAAACGGGAAGCAAATTACGAAGACGCCTAAGTTGGTGAAAAACACCCCCCAATTGCGTTTTCGAACATATTATCGGTGCACACAACACCTGTCAAAGTGTACACCACGATTTGTATCTTCCTGTTGTGTCCGGAAGGAATGAAGCAAATGTGCAGTACGATGTCTTTTATACAGCACGATTACCCCGCACTCGCGAACCGGTGATTTTTGCCGAATTACACGATTACACGAATATACTAGCTCTCAGTTCCCCAAAGTACAGTCCGATGTGAGATTTTAATTAGGTTTTATGCACTTCGATCACCAATGGAAAGCTGACGAACCACAAATGTGGCTAACGGTGTATATAATGCGATCTGAGTCCACTGATTCAAAAGAACTGTTCTTTGAATCAAAACAAAG
The DNA here is from genome assembly GCF_977018435.1 of Lepisma saccharinum. Classification (NCBI taxonomy): domain Eukaryota; kingdom Metazoa; phylum Arthropoda; class Insecta; order Zygentoma; family Lepismatidae; genus Lepisma; species Lepisma saccharinum. The sequence continues at coordinate 33,857,282 of NC_139231.1, forward strand.
CACCGTCTTTGTACTTCGCTAAGCACAGTTTTTAGCGATTTTTGTACAATTATTCACAACCACGGAACCGGGTTACTTACATCGGGCATCTGACAACTTCCGAAACACTAGATAACATCCGGATAACACTAGAACTTGATTCTTCTTACCGTAATTAGCGAAAAATAGAGAGCTCAACGCAATACGTCCGACTCACTTATTACCGCCACCGGAAGTCCTTATCGATGGCTTCAAGACAAGAATCTGCAGATTTCACACTGCTGTTTGATTATAACGTTAATATTTCTATAGGGTCATTCGCTGAAGTGTCCTCAATCATTCCACAGAATAAGGGGATCAAAACCTGCCACTCCCACAATAAATCAATGGGTGATGTTGATGTAGCTTATTCATCATTCATCCTCATAAATGATGAGAGCACTTGTCATTAAGATGACAAATCTAAATGCTTGACTGCGAAAGGCAAACCTAAAATAAAGTCTCTAAACAACTAGAAAAGGCAATGGTCACTCATTCGGTTTTATGAACCTTCAAACCTGAATCATGCATGTTGTTATTATCTATCTGAAGAATGATAATAACGAATTTGAAATGGCGTAGAATACAATTAATCTAAACTCTCTTTGGACTTCGTTGCTTGTTGACCAGCGACACCCTGACCTCTCCTCTCCAGTTCTTTCTCTCAACCTCCTCTCTCTCTCAATATTATTCTTCGTAATTGCAGTGGGTTAATGACGTGATTATTTCTAATCTTGTCAAGTGTGCATTCAAACAAACGTGTGTCGTTCGAATTCACATTTTCAAGACCATTGTCTCTCTTGGCAGTTTTAAACTGATGGAACAGGAATTCCTTTCGGGGGGGGCTCAACATCATTTTTTAAGGGATATAGTAAGAACCTCACAATTGTATGTTTAAGACCAGTGGTGACAATTGGGTTCCAAAAAGGGGGGGGGGGCGGACGGCGGTGCAAGGAAAGTTTACTTTCTCTTGGTAGACAAGGCTTAACATTAAGAGGCCATAATGTTGAGGCAAGAAAATGGGGAGCAACTATCCCTTAACCCGAGAAAGCCCATGACTTTATATCTGTGAATTTTGTGATCATATTAACAGGGTTTATTGGTTTTGCATCAAAATGGAATAAAATGAAGAAAAAATAAAGATTTTATTATCCTGCTCGAAAATACAGGGGTGTCACCTGTAGGTGACATTGGGCATTCAAGGTACCAAATTAACATAACGTGAAACTTATACCATGGAACATCTCTGTTTTATAGCTCCCTTTTCATTTCTATGTAACACAAATGATATTAACAATGTCAGAACTTGACATAACACTTTACACTTTTTCCTGTTCATGTATGTGCATGAAATGGGTACCAACAGTGTATGTGTAATGCTACACCGCACCTCATACATATTATCCGTGTCCTCTTGTGGCAGTGTTCACATGTTCTTTGAGAACATTCTACCTGCAAATCTTCGGCAATGTTGATGTCTTGTCTGACTTCATTTGGTACACGCAAGGACACAGAACCAATTTGAGGACTTGTGTAAGGAGGGTTTCCATGTAAACGGCAGTATGATTCCACCAGTGGTCGTCGGAAATCACAACATGTCACATTTTTGCCATTCACTTTCTTGAAAATCAACCATGCATTGTGGCATGCTGCATCTATTCCAAAGGCAAACAAGGAGAACCACAACTTTTTACTCCTGACACTGACCGTGAAGGAGTGAATGTTCTATTCGAAACGATCGACGCCACCCATGAACATGCCCTTCCGATTCCACTAGCATCAATTGTTGTCTCTTCAATTGTTGCGGTCTCTTGTGAATCATGATAACTTCTTGTGACAACTTCCGCCTCGGCGAGGAGCATTGCTGGTGGAAGGCGATTGACATCTGTGCAATTCTCATCTGCAATGTCTTCATGTGTGAATCCATCATCATCAGGTGGGAAAAGAACCTCATCAATGTCATCATCATTTTCTTCAATAAGTTGTAATGCTTCATCCAAATTCAACCTGAAATGATAGTAGATTCCAAGTTCAAAAATTTGTATTATTTTTTATTAGTACTAGACTGTAATACACATACCACAACATTACAGTGTATATCAAAATAAGATACTATAGCATTGCCCCCAAGATTTATCATTATTATTGATGAGGAAAGCATTTTCTTTGTGTTTATTTTTCAAGTCTCAATGCTTTTATTCTTGTTTTTACAATAATTATAAATCATTACTCACTGGAGGACTAAAATTATTAAAATTATATTTTATTATTATTATTCTTTTTACATCATTGTTACAATATTATATTGTAATGATGTTATTACTACAATTATAATTATTAAAATTAACGCTAAAATGCAATTATGTCCTAGTCCTTTATACATTTATGACTTCCAAAGCCCAATGTCACCTACAGGTGACACTACAAATTTAATCAACAATCACACCAACTAATTGTTCAGGGAGAAAATTTATATTTACCTTAAAACTATAAGAGTAAGTAAAAGTAATAATTTTCTAATCATCTTACCATTTTGATGTTTTTGAATGTCCTTCTCCAGGAGCAGGTGATGTGTCGTCCTTCCTAAGGGCAGCCATCTTTACTTCAATAGTTCCAGAAAGTTCCACAAGATGTCCCTCAGTTCAAAAGTGCAACAATTCAGTTGAGAAAAAGTGAATGAACAGTTTGACATAGAAAACATATATGTCCGGCCACAGCATACAATAAAAAAAATATTAAAAAGCTGTCACCTACAGGTGACATTGGACTTTCTCGGGTTAAATAAATCGTCGCCACTGTAAGGCTGTCATTTTAATCTGAACGTGAAATCGGAACATTTTTTACCACTCGACTCCTCTGTTTCCATGCATTAACATTGTGTGCCGGAACCATCTCAGTATGTGTGTTTGTCTATTTCTTCTCATCAGGCATAAAAACATCTACGGTGTCTTTGAGTGTTTTCACGAAGCTGTTACACATGCACGGGATGGACAATCCACTCGACAACGCGAGATTCAAATTGTGGGCTGCGAACTGGACGCAGACAGCTCTCGAATATTTCTCTCTGATTCGAGACTGAACACCACTAACGTGTCTTGTCTTCCCATGTTTGCAGCTCTTATAAAAGCCGAAACCCACCAAATTGTTCAGATTCAGGCCTTAGCACTCACAACTGTTCAAAAATGCCTGTCACAGCTTCCGCTGTCTTGTCATATATCGGCACGAAACAAAGGAAGTCTTCTCGAATACAGCTGGATCGCGAAACAATTAATGCACAGTGAAAACCCTTCCGTTCCCAACACATCTAATGTCTCGTCTCCCAGTATGATCAAATGCTTACTCATTTATCTCCAGTGACGTGCCCAAGGGAGGGTTGGTGAGGTCATAACCCCATTTGACCCAGTATTCCTTTTTTTTAAAAAAAAAAGAAAAAAAGAAAAAAAGAAGAACGTCAAAGACAGGGGAAAAATGGCAAAATCAGGACTGACCACCAAAATAGTATGCGTAACCCCTCTCCCTACCGAAAATCCTGGGCACGCCTCTCTTTATCTCGGACACATTTTTTAAAATCAACCCACCAGAAGTTTTATCATTCCGTATTGGAGATTGAAGTAAGATGCGTTCTTCCTGCAGGTTTGGATATGATCCTATAGGGTGCTGTAGTCTGCCTGCCTTCCCACCTAACCTTAACAAGATCCTAATTTTCCATCCTTGTGACTTGGATTTTCAAGACTTACGAAGGTTTCAGACCGAAGGGACACGCGATACATGTCGATTGGAATGGGCCAATCAACAGCAACGTTTCACACCGTAGCGACACAAAAGGCTGCACAAAACTAATTTTGACTTGTGAAATCCTCAGGCGACACGGTGTGAAATCTCCCTTATTAGGCCACTGTCATTGTCACCTCGAAGTAGTAGCTCTTGTTGACCCAGAAGAAAAAAAATATCCTCAACCGGTGGGAATACCCCTCAGTTTTCTTCTCTCTCCTATATTTTCTGTGCTTGTTCACTATACAGGCAACACCTTGCGATTTGATATACACAGGACGTGTACTATGTAGACATTTTAACGAAAAATCGGTTGAAGTCAAGGATGGCTTGGTGGCTCAGTTGGTAGAGCCCTGATTCGGGTTCTGGTAGAGCCTGCAATTTTCGCCTAAAATATCTACATATGCAACATCTTCTTGCTTTCTCTTCTCGACATTCATAAAATGTTCGGCTGTCTCTTTATGGTAGTTAAGTGTTTGAATGTGTTTCGAACCCAGTAGGCTTAAACAAAAGTATTCTTACATATCATGAAATTCTCGGACTGCTTATACGAAATTTAGTTCTGGCAAAACTAAATCATCACTCAAAACTTTGATTTTCAGTTGATCTATGCAGCTTATTTCTGTTTTAAGAAACCACTCCAATATCCGGTACTGCTGAAATATTCACTTTAGAGAGAGAGAGAGAGAGAGAGAGAGAAATAAAGAGAGAGAGAGAGAGAGAGAGAGAGAGAAATAAAGAGAGAGAGAGAGATAGAGGGGGAGAGAGAGAGAGAGAGAGAGAGAGAGACGCCTTGATCTCTTCGGTCCTCGACCCGAACTAGCACTACATTGAGGCCCCGGAAGTTCTGCTGTCGTCAATGTCTTCATTTTCGAATCACTATATCTTATTGCAACCAGAGGACGCTGACTGATCACTAATCGACTGTATGGATTGTCACACTTACCTCTGAAGTCTCATTAACCGATTCTTTGTACAGATGAACCGAAAAATTGAATCCGCGTATTTATATCCTCATTATATTATAGAACGTTCCGCAGAAAAAACGATTCGTTAATATTGCCAGTAGTTGACTCCTCCCCTCATTCAAGAACGTACCCTCTCCCGCCCTCCAGAGATTAGAAATTACAACGAATCGCCCTACGTGTGGCGCTACCTTTGTTGTGCAGCTTCCAAATGCTGACAAGTCTGTACATAGTGCTCAAGTGCGCTGCGACAACACCGAAAGCGCAAGAAACTTTTACGTGCAATATTATCAACAACAGGGTTATAGAACATTCTCCGCCTTGCCTCGATAATTGTCTATCTCCTTAAATCATCGTCACATTACTCAAAAAGCCAAAAACCTAATTTTATCTAGTGTAATAGTGTAATATAAAAAAAATCTTGGGGGAGGGGCCTTGAGCTACCTCAACCCCACCTTGGATTCGTGCTATTAACAATAACACGGTTATAGAACATTCTCCGTCTTGTCTCGATAATTATTTCTCCCAAATTATCATCACATAATTCAAGAAGCCAAAATACTAATTTTATCTAGTATGAACAGAAAATTTTCCTGAAGGGGGTTCGAGCCTCCTAATTCCCATCTTGGATACGTGCTATTGACAATAATAGGGTTATAGAACACTCTCCGTCTTGTCTCGATAATTATTTCTCTCAGATATATAAATTTATTATCTTCACATTATTCAAGACTCCAAAAATCTAATTTTATCTAGTGTAAATTGAAAAATCTCCTGAGGGGGGCTCGAGCCACCTCATCCCCACCTTGGATACGTGATATTAACAATAACAGGGGTATAAAACATTCCCCGTCTTGCCTCGATAATTATTTCTCTCAAATTATCATCACATTATTCAAGAAGCCGAAATCCTAATTTTATCTAGTGTAAACAGAAAAAAAATCTTGAAAGTGGGTGGGGGGCTCCAGCCCCCTGATTTCCATCTTGGATACGTAGAACATTATCCGTCTTGCCTCGATAATTATTTCTCTCCTTAAATTATTGTCACATTATTTTATTTCACACCACAAGAAACCAACAACCTCATTTTATCTAGTGTAAACCTAAAAATTTTGGGGGGAGGGTCGAGTCCCCTAAGCCCCCCCTCTGGATACGTGCCTGGAACCATGGGTGTTTTTGACCTACTTGTGCGAACCATTTATAAGTTGTAGTATTCATTAATTTTTGTGCATACCAATTAATCCATCCTTTTTATTACGTTCATCACTAAAAAGTGGCCGCGGTGGCTCAGTCGGTAACTGACTACCATGCTAAAGGTCCCGGGTTCGATCCCCGGCCGGTTCAAATCCGGGAACTTTCCTAATGATGGAAGCGGCCCCGGCGCCCACCCAGCGTCGAATAACATGGGTACATGCTGATCACATCACCCCCACGACCGGATCAAGAAAGTGTTGGGCGTTGCCCCCACACCCCCTATACGCCTTCATGGCGTGGTGCTATGCACAGGGGAGCACTTTACCTTTTTTTTTTACTAAAAATAAATGGTATATTGTTTGTTCATTCATCCACACTAGCCTTAACAGCTACAATGATGGCTTACAACAATGTACCAGTATGTACAACAATGCTCACGTCTAAACAGTTTCCGTAGAGCTTGTCTTTCAAAAGTAGCTATGAAACATTTTGTAACTAAATTGAAAACGTGGAAGAATGAATTGGCATTTCACTATTAGTGAGAAGGAAGGCCAGAAATTATCCACATAGAAAAAATAAAGTAAGTGTTGCTTATATACTAATAAAATGTAGTTGTGTACTGTCCTCTCATTAAAACTCAATTCCATTGGAATCAGGTTTTCAATTGCCAGTATACGTTTTTGTTTACAATGATATTGAAATAAATTTGTGTAAAGGAACAGGAGATCATTACTATTTTTACAAAGATAAGTACTAAAACGTTCATTACTGGGATATCAGCAATCAACAAATGCTCTGAAGTATTTGTGTGTAGAAAAATGTTCATTTAAATTATATTAACAGTTAATCCTTTATTATCACACAATAAATTGCGTTTAAGACTACGATAGGTACAAAATATAAAGTATAATATTAAATGATGAACACAAAATAATGAGCTCAAGTTAATATTTTCAGTATCACATACAGAAACAGAAAATAAGTTTAATTACCTAAATATAGTAATATATAATAATAATTCTTAATTAAACATATTACGAGAATAATATTGAACCAATTTCCTGAGTAGAGACGAGAAATGTCAGTCGTATATAGTTTAGGTTTCTAACATTCTATTTTGGAATGTTATGTTTGTTAAAATAGTTATGTTATCATTGGATTAACTCGTTAAAATCTTCTTTGTAAAAGTAGAATAAGTTTTAATCTGTTCCTTTAGTCTTTAAGAAAAATCTTTTAATGTGTTGCATTGGTTCTCATAACCCGAAACACATTATCCTATTAGAAATGATTCTTATAGTGGCGAATATGTCTGAATATGCGTTAACAAGAAAAAAAGTGACACTTTCGCATCACGACTGCATTTCGGAAAAGTCGAAACCCACCAAGGAATGTTCTGTAGATGAAGTACAACAGTACAATTATACATTTGTACATTTCTTTATGTTATTATAGAGAAGTTGAATTGTTTAAAAGAATATATTTTTCTTTACTTCTCAGAAGATACCTGAACGCTGGTGGAAAGATTCTCTCGAGCTATCGACCAGATGATCTGGCAACATTTCCAAGCTTTCGAGAGCTTACGTCGCTCTCATCTTCAAGGTAGAAGTGGGCTTCAACGACTAGGGACACATTTGATCTGTGTTCGACAAGTTGAAAGAAGCGCCATTCAGCCGCAACGTTCGACTTCCAGCTTTGACGTCATCAGTTTGGTGTATTCTGATAATCCATGGAAGTAGAACTGAAGAAGGAGCTCCTAGCAAGAGGAGAACTGCATAAACAGTAGGTGAGAATTATTTATATATACATTCCTAATAAAAATAAACTTATTTTTTTTTTAGCTCTGATGCACTAAAATGCAAAAATCTGCTTTTTAAAAATGTTAGGTTGCATTTAAGTTTCTATTTACATTTTGTTAATATGACTAATGATGCCACTGCTATAAGACACACATGAAAACAAAATGGATATTAATTGATACAGTTAGGCCTCCCCGATGGCGCAGTGGTAGTGTCCTCGCCTTGTAATCAAGGGGTCCCGGGTTCGATACCCGGTGGAGTCACATAGTGGTTCGGATTCTACTTAAACTGTAGGTCCAGTCTCGCTTTGCCTTACTGTGCACAAAAGTGGACTTAAAACACCAACTAAGAAAAAATGATACAGTAAATGGTACGTAAAGCTTAAGGAACTTATTGTCTGTGAAATAGCAATTTAAAACATTGTTTACATTTGAAAACTTCGAAACCCGTCTACATATATCCTGCAGATGTAGCACAACTGTACAATTATATATATTAGTGCCGTTGTAGAGAAAGTTGTGCTATGAATTGAATGGTACAAAATAATGTATTTTTATTTCTCAGATGATTCCTAACCGCTGATGAAAAGATTCTCTCGGACTATTGACCAGGAGAGATCTGGCAACATTTCCAAGCTTTCAAAAGCTAACATCGCTGTCATCTTCATACTAGGAAGTGAAAGCATTTCAGTGCTTCGACAATTTGAAAGAAGCACCATTCAACCTGGAGATACAGCAACGTTCAACTTCCACCTTTGACTTCACCAGATCAAGGTCCTCTGGAAAACCAAGGAAGTGGAACTGAATAAGCAGCTAGCAAGAGGAGAATTGCACAAACAGCAGGTGAGATTTGATTTTATATTTTCACTTATTATTAATTTTGCAAGAAAGTAAAATATACCTTCTAGTGCAACAAGATGCGGGCACTTTCGGCAAAACAAAAGTGGCCCTATCGACGAATATCAATGAATATCAAAGAAAGAAAAATGAAAAAACAAAGAAGCGACCGAGAGAGGGAGGGGAAAATAATATAAATGAACGAGCGACACATACAATCACACAGACCGAGAGAGAGAGAGAGAGAGAGAGAGAGAGAGAGAGAGAGAGAAAGTAAAGGAGGACAAACAGGGAGAGAAGACGAGAGAGAGTTAGACAGAAAACGTAAGAGAAATATGAATGCTAGGCTGAAAGATAGAGATGGACAAGAAATAAAAGCGTGACAGGGAGGCAGAAAAAGATACAGAAATTAAGTAGAGACGGAGCAGCGAAAGGAAAGAGAGAGGATGAAGATTCACCACAAAATGAGGCAGACCATTAAGAATTAAACATTAATGGAAACTTAGAAGCTTCCTTTGGTTTAAAAGCTTCTGTTATCTTTTGCATAAGCCTTAGTGAATCTTAAAATGGGAAATGGAGGTACTTAGGTTCAAGGGGCGCTGGAGAGAGCAAATATAAAGTCAAATACATTCAAAAATTGAAGAAGAGTGACTATTATTCCATGACTGTTGTTGAAGATTAGTGAAACCTAGCGCCATAAAAATCATTGTTCTATTGTAACTATGTGCATAGTCCTCCAACTTCTTACCAATCTCTAACATTTACCAAAGCTTTAGTTAAAACTACATTTTTAGCGATTTGATAACAAAAATGTCAAGATTTTTATGTGCATAATAAAGCATCTGAAGTACGGTGGCGAAGGAAGCGTCAAGTGTCTGGTCACTAGATGCATAGTTCTTGAGCTGAAATGTCCATGCCAGTTTAGATACCTGGTAAGCAAGGACGTATTTAAGGGGGTCCAGGGGGTCTGGACCCTGCGAGACTTACTTAGTTCAAAAATTAAATAATGAATATAATAAAATAACTGGGAAATAATGAAAATATACTTGTTTATTCGAGGGTTATTTACTTTCGTCAAACTTATTGGAAGTGAAGGATTATATTGGGATCATACTACTCTGAGTGACAGTGCCAAAGTAGATTTATGAAAGATTTATTACTACTTACAACGTAACATTCCTTTCACCAGGAATTTTACTTTTGGTCAACTGCATCCAACATATTTTCTTTTATATATTTAATAAGTGTTCGATTCTTTATCTATTTGACATTAATTTCATTGCCAGGGCAGTTTTTTGTGCAAATTTTGCTGACCTTAACTACACGTAAGATAGATAATGAATACGTGCTGTTATATAATTATTCTTATACCGCCCTTTTACTTATTCATGCAATAAAAATATAATATTAATTAATTTGATTATTTTAAATGATACTATTTTAGTTAATTTAATATAATTATAATTACTTTAGTTTAAATATTATTATTATTATTTTGAGACACTAGGTTCGGTCCCCCCCAGCACCCGAAACATATTTCTAGATACGTTCCTGCTGGTATGACGACAATTGAGAGAAATTTAGCTTAAGTTTCTATTTTAGAATACTTAATCAGACTTTCATTTGAGCAAAATGATCTGAGTTTTAAAATGCCCGATCTCACCCTGCTGTAAATAACTTGGGGTTGCCCTTGCACTTGGCCCAGATGATGTTTACAACGAGAAGGTTGAACCATGTCCTAAAATTTCTTACCGTACGCTTAGTTCGTAACACACGGGATGACAAGGGGAGGTCTTTTGTACGCTTGTACATTCAGCTTCGACTACACGTAGGTTTAGTTGTTAATAAATAATAGGTATTACCTACACTTGGGTTTATGTGTGTCTTACTCGTATCTTTCAGAGGCAACAGAGTGACGCAGGGACTGAATGTAAATGCTGCATCCTGAAAGAACGCCCGCCAAGGCTTGGTAAGTACAGATTATTCCATATTCTCTGTTTTGATTTAATTTATTTTTGTTATTTAGCGTCGCTTCTCTGCCACTGTTGGTTAATTGCGGCGATGGGGATGAATGATACGATGAAATTGATGAAGGGACACTCACAAGGAACATCCATGTTAAGTCCGGGATTCGAAACCGAGACCCCCTGGCTTCATAGTGCGCTGAGCTAAACACTGCGCTACGGAGGTCGGCCTGCCATGTTTATGGTTAAATGAAAATGCACAGGAATTGCTGACTCAGAACATTACAAACCTTCTCTTGTTGTGTCGCCATTTTAGTCAGCTCCTATGAAAGAGGAAAAGGACCGTTGAAAAATATTGAATTTGTGCGAATTAATTATCTATGGATATAGTACCGGGACTTTACGTACGTAATGAATTGCATCGCTTTGAAACTTCGTAACCCAGTGGTAAATTCTCAGACAGATAGAGTAGACAGGTCTATCCAAATCTTCTGCTTGCAGTATTACCTAGGAGCAGAAATGTCGATGACACTAGATAAATCATTTGATCTTTGCAAGTTCCTTTATTAACAAGACATTCGGAATCTTGTAAAGTTTTCGTTTTTTAGATAATTTCCAATAAATGTGACTAAAGTTACACTGTCTTTTTCAGGTTCCGTTAAAAAAAAAAAGAGATCTTTTCCCTTAGCTCAAAAGAAAAAAAAAACCTCCTCGATACAACGCCTGTTTGGCTTAGGGGAAAACTAGGGTTCCATTTTCAAAGGGTTCCTCAGCCTTGAGGGAAAGGGTAGGGCAGGGAAGGGGTAGGGTTAGGCCTGGGTTCCATGGAAGACGTTTTGGCTCGAGACTCGGCTGGTTCTTCGACGGGCGCCAGAGAAGCACTTTTCGATTTTCGAAAAACCGCTAGGATATTCCTAAATCTGAAAATTTACACCTGCTTGTAATTGATTGAAAAGCCCCCTTTATGAGAATTTGCATAAAGCATCCCCGTCTGACGTATTGTCTCCATGTTGATCCCTACAAGCATTCCTACCCTACCATCCCGAATATAACCAAAAATCTCCCTGCTAGGATGTTCTACTTCGAGCATGCAGAGGGGGCAAGTGGGCGGATTATCCCGATCGACCTGTTTGCCCTAAACAAAACTTGAAGACTAAAACAAACTTTGCTCAAATATGCATTCCTTGCATGGCATTTGGTTTTATATTAAATCTGATTCTTCCAAAAAAAAATCCGGCCCACTGTGCCCCCCCCCCCCCCACCATATTCTTCTGGCGCCGTTAAATTTGGCCCAAGACTTAGGCCGTGTTCGAATCTTCAACGCCCCCCTCCCCCTCCCGTTCAAGGTTTTCGGATTGAACGACTCCAGCACTGGAGCACTCCAGCACTGCTACCGCTTTCTTCCGCCAGTGGTCAGTTGGAATCAGTGGTTTATCTATGCTTGGAATATCACCTAAGTCGCCTTCCTAACGTGGAGGTACAACGAGTCAAACCGTGCACTTATCGCACCTTCCAACTCTTCCAACTATGACAGAGATACAGATTCAGACGAGAACCGCTTAGGGATTAGGGGGAGGAGCGCTGGCGTACGAAGAGGCGTACTTGATAGGGCTACAGCCTCCCGAAATTTTGAGAAAATCAAAATTTTCAAACTAAGGCAGTAAATGAATTCGGGAAAAACTGAAGTGGTAAATACAAACACAATTAACCCGATCAAAGTTATTGTCATGAAAGAACTTTCAAAATGGAGGTTGAAAATGAAAATTACGAAATGTTTACAATTCCAGCCCTCTCCGAAAAATAAAAATCCTGCGTACGCCAGTGCTTTGGAGGGTAGCAAGCGCGGATTCGGACACGGCCATAAGGCCAAAACGGACTCCGTGTAGGCCAGGCCTAAAGGGGGGAGAGCCAGCACTGCAGAGGGGCGAATGGGCAGCGGGGGACGAGACCAGGCCGGGAAGGACGTAGGCACCAGCGGCTGCCGAGAAGCACTCGTTGGTGACAACTCCATACTTCCACCCCTCGTGCGCCGCGTGGGGATAAATCTTCTGTAGTTTTGACGCTGTGTCGGCGTGGTGTAGTGGTTGAGTGTTGCTACGGGGGAAGGCTTCGTCGTCGTGGGTGTCGTGAGAGACGGGAGAGTCGAGGGGAGGCCGAACCCCCAACCTTCTCTCTTCTTAGTTGTATTAGAAAACATTCCGCCTCTTGATCCGTAGGGGAAGGTTTGCAGGGGGCGTAGTAGTTGCATGGATGCAGTTTGTTCTTCTCTCCATCTTTACCAGCTCCCGATGTTTATCCAGTGACTCATGGTACCACTCTCAGAAGAGTCTATTCAAAGTAAACAACATTCTATTGCCACCGTTTTAGGTTATTATGCGTTATTCTTCCTCTCCAGGCAGCGCTTGAAGTGGAAAAAGTTTAGAGGAGTGTTTGGTCGAGCCTTGAGGTTAGCTCAAGGCTGCCATGCTCCTGTCGTTTAGCATGGTGACTGAGACAGCTGGGGAAATGATTTGGTTGAATTTGGATCTGCATCACCCCCTCATTTGGAACACTGTCTCTAGGTTAATAGATGTAATGAGGTAAACAGACAGAATCAGATATCCATGGCCTTAGCCAGGATTCGAACATAGAACTTTTAACCTCGTAGCTCGTTTTCATAGTCACTCGTTCCACCCCACTGATAGAGAGAGGAACCTTTACAATTATCTAATAGGAATTTTTAAATTTGACTGATTGATTTGGTTCTTTTACATCGTTTTCCTGCCACTTTTGACTAATCGCCAAGATTAGGAGGAGTGATGATATGATGAAATTGATGAAGAGACACGCACAAAGAACACCCAAGCTTATGGCGGGAATCAAACCTGGGATACTGGCGTCGTAGGATCATTTTCCAATTTTCAGTATTTTCAGGGAAGTGTAACACGGATTATTTCATAGGTTCTTGCTTCAATCTGTCACAAAGATCTGGCAGTATAGCATTCATCTAACCTTGCTTCGAAACACTGATTATGTCCATCCTCAAATTTCTCGCCATTTAATCACAAAGTCCTTGTTCTTATTTGACAAATATTCTTAACTTGGAAGCATATCTTCATAACATTACAATCTCTATATTTTGTTGGAACACCTGTGCTCGCAAAACACACTGTACTTCGAACCGCAAATCTTATTTAATGAAGATGTTACATACTAACATTAATACCAAAATGGTCTTTAATGAAAACCACTTCTATGTTAATGTCTTATGCAGTGCAATATTTTAATACTTCCGAAGTACGTCTCTCAAGTTCCGATTGCGTTACTTTCTCTAACCAGGAACAGTTAATATTCTAGAGGCTTCCTAATACATAAATACATTTACAAATCTTCGGTATGAAGTTCAGGCTACTAGGAACCGCCACTGATATAAAGCCTCACTGAATGTGTTCAATTTCTCTTCTCAAGAACATTTTCAGTAAGACAGACGGACGTTTAGGATTGTTTACACTATTGCCTATGGGCGTACTTGCAATAGAACGACCGACGTTCCTCTTTTTATTTTATTTGGATATTTTGATTAATTATGTTGTTTCTTATAGCTCCAAGTTGATATCTTCTGTAATGATTGTTGAATTAATGAAATGCGGGGAAAACAAACTCAACATCTATACCTAACCCAGGATTTGAACCTAGGACGTAGGCAATCACAATCAACTGACTGATGAATGTGACCCATCATGAGCCACTGGACTACACACTATTTTCTTTTCTATTCCGTCTCTTTCTTATTCTCCATTCTCTTATATTATTCATTCACTCATTCTTCTCCGACCAATCAAGATTCTTCATTGAAATCTCCCTCTCCGATCTCGTACCTTATGCTTTATAACAGGAGCGAAGGTTCTACTTAACTAAATATCACATATCAGCTGTTGTCTTCTTCAACAAACCTAGGTAGTTTCTTCTTAGAATGTCCAGCCATTTCTGCCTTATTGATATTCTCCTCACACTGGTTTCCTGACAGCGACATACATGCACATACTTCTCACGTATCTGATGCTGTCAACTTGCTCCAATCTTTACTCTATTAGTATCCGTTCATTATTTAATTAGATCTTTCCGTTCTTTATTTTACTAGTCCCTTCTGTCTATTACTCTATTAGTACTTTCCGTCCTTTACTCGATTAGTTCCTTCCGCTCGTTAATCTACTATATCTTTCCGTTCTTTCCTCTATTAGTTCTCCCCATTATTTATTATATTAGCTCTTTCCGTTATTTATTCTATTAGTCTCTTAGTCTGGGCCTCTCTCGCAGCGGAGACTGGACGCTCTGAATTATGAGGGTCAGTCAGTGGAAAACAGGCCACCTCGTATACCCCGACGTGTAGATTCCGTGGTTCCACGAAACTCCTGTCACTGGAAGATGGTTCCGTTGTCACCTGGTAGATGGCAGTCTCGTCGCATGCTTGTGTGAAGCAGTGCGAGTGTGTGCCGGGTGAAGTGCAGACGTGCAGTGACTTACCTTCCGGCCATGTAGGCCAGTAAGGAAGAGCAGCGAGCAGTCGTGCGTTTGCTGGTGGCGGAAGGTGCTAGTACGCGAGACATTCACCGTCGAATGACAGCAGTGTTTTTTGGGAACATTGCTTATCTCTGTCGCGGGTAAAGGAGTGGAGTCGTAGGTTTCGCGAAGGAAGAACGTCACTGCAGGACGATCCACGACATGGACCATCTGTCACTGTCGCAAGTGGTAACCTCATCCAACGTGTGAATAACATCATTCAGCACGATCGACGGTGTTCAGTGAGGCACGTTGCACAGACCACAAGAGCACGTCACGGGCCACGGCACGGTTTCAACATCACGAAACGCCATGTCCAGTATCGGAAGGTGTGCGCACAGTGGTTCCCCACAATCTGACAGCAGAACAAAAGCTGTTTCGCATGGGAATGACACTAGAGAGGCTCCTCCGATATAACCAGGAAGGTAGTGATTTTTTCTGTCGAACTGTCATGGGGGATGAATCCGTGTGTCTTCTGTATGAACGGGAAACCAAGCGCCAAAGTCAGCACGGGAAGCACCCCAACTCGCCAGCACCGAAAAAATCGAAAGCTATGCATAGTTCTCGAGGCCACGTGTGCCTCACATTGTTCTTCGACCACAAGGAGCCTCTGCATCGAATTTTGTGAGAAAGGTGCAATCATTACTGTCGTGCGGTATACAGAAACTTGGACGCGCGTGCATCAGGCTATCAAATCCAAGAGACCAGGTTTGCTGTCGTCCGGGGTTGTGGTGTTGCATGATAATGCACGTCCGCATAAGGTCAATGTTGTCCGGAACTTATTACACATACTTCGGTGGGAAACGCTGCAGCACCCACGTTATGCTCCAGACATGTCCCCGTGCGATTATGTCATCTTTGGTGCACTGAAACGCTCACTGCGTGGTCGCCGGTTCAACTCGGACCTTGAGGCGAAGGATGCAGTGAGTGATTGGTTGTTGCAGCAACCGCTCACTTTCTACAGGGCTGCCATTGACCTACTGCCAGGCCGGTGGGACAAATGCCTCAACGCCAACGGGGATTATTTTTGAGGTGCGTACATACCTTCATGGTTATACAGGGTTGCCTGTTTTCCACTGGCTGACCTAATCTCGCAATCTCTTCCGTCTGTCAGATAGGTTATTCTGGGAACGACACTATCAAAATAAACGGCTTGAGAGAATTCTGATTAATTTTATACGAAACATTCTTTTCTTCCCTCTTTTAGTATCGTATACAGAATAATCTATCTGACAGAGGGAAGAAATTGCAAGATTACATAAGGGTCAGCCAGTGGAAAACGGGCCACTCTGTGAAACTATGTGCTCATCTCAAAAGTAATCTCCGTAAGCCAGGCCCGTACCCAGGATATTTTTGAGAGAGGGGCAAGCCCGAAACTGATTATATATATATATATAAACGTGGGTCTGCAAACGAGCCGTTTTCGAGATAATCGCGAATGTGTGATTACAAGCCGCCACTGACTTCATTGTTTCTAAACGTCGTCCTAGTTGGTATAATGCTAATAATGTGTGCGAATGTGTGGGTACAAGCCGTTACTGACTTCAGTGTTTGTAAACGTCGTCCTAGTTGGTAAAATACCAATAATACAGTATGAAAAATTAGGAGATCTCATTGATTTTATTGAACATTCTACGTACTTACTTTAACAAGGAATACAGCACTAATTTACTAGAACGTATGTTCTACGTTACAATTACTGTACACTCGTACTTGTTAAAGGAGGTGTTCAAAGAGTCGTCCTTCCATCTGGATGCAATACTGTACGCGATTCCGCATTGAGTTTCGAATTCCTTCGAACACCGCCGGATCATTTCGGAATTGGTCACAAGCATGTACAATTCTCTGTTCCAGTTCTTCAACCGTGTCAATTCAATGGGAGTGTTGTACACTACACTTTTGAGGTGACCCCAGACACAAATATCCAAAGGATTTAGATCCGATAACCTTGAAGGCCACGGTAGAGGCCCGCCTCGACCTATCCATCTTTGATGATATCTGCGTGTTAGATGTCGTCTCACAGCAGCAGCAAAATGTGCCGATGCTACATCATGCATGTACGTACCACATACTATGGCGTGGATCAAGGGGAACATTCTCAAGCAATCCTGGAAGATTATGCCGCAAAAATCGAAGGTACCTCGGTCCATTGAGTCTTCTTGGAAGAATGTGTGGTCCAATGAGACGGTCACCTAGTACCCCTAACCACACATTCAATGAGAAACGTTGTTGATGTGGTGCCTCATGAACAACATGTGGGTTTAGTACACTCCAAACATGAGAATTATGAAAATCAAAAATACCATCGCGTGTGAACCCCGCTTCGTCTGTAAATAAAATGTTACTTGCAAAACGAGGGTTGAGTACAACCTGTTGTTGCATCCACTGACACGTCGTCACTCTAGGAGCACAATCCGTATCACTGAAACACTGAACTCGGTGGAGGTGGTAAGGGTAGAGTGAATTGCGATGTAAAATTCTGCATACACTACTGCGGCTTATTGGCACTTGTGCGGCAATTCTCCTCGTCGAGGTTCCTGGAGAGTGTTCTACTGCTTCCAACACCATGTCCTCAACTTCAGGCGTAATGCGTGCAGGTCTGCCTGCTCTCCTACCATGTTCGAAGCTCCCATGTTCTTTGAGGCGCTGGTGTACCCTAGTAAATGTGCGACTCTCGGGGTACCTTCGAGCAGGGTATTTTTCTTGGTACAAGCGTGCAGCCTCCCGTGCATTGCCGTTAGCCAAACCATACACAAAATGCATATCCGCATACTCTTCGTTGTTGTAAGGTTCCATTTTCACTACGCAGTCCAGCACAACTGACGTGACTCCCACAGTACGATGAGACTGTGTACTGATTGTATCCATACAACGTCACCTCTCGGTAACGTTCTGTTTGATTGCAACGCCACCTCTTGGAAATATTCTGTTTGTTTACAACGCCACCTCTCGGAAATGTTCTGTTTTGTAAACAAAGAGAAAACCTCGGACCGCGCAAGGAGTGAAGCACTCGGTGTTTACAAAATGCAATCAGTGACGGCTTGTAACCACACATTCGCACAAATTATTAGCATTTTACCAGCTAGGACGACGTTTACAAACAATGAAATCAGAGGCGGCTTGTAATCACATATTCGCGATTATCTCGAAAACGGCTAGTTTGCAGAACCATGTTTACTGGGACTTTTTGCTGCTATTATCGTGTAGTTTCACCAGTGTCAGTTTACGCTATTACTTATCAGACACCCATAAACACGAGATATATTATTTTCATGAACTAGAAATTATTTAATTTGCTTACTTATTACTTACTTATTTACTTACATTACTTACTTATAGGGTGACCATAAGTCCCATTTTATCCGGGACAGTCCCGTTTATGAGGCGTGTCCCGGTCGTCCCGTCCATATTTTAAAAATCCTCAATATATCCCGTTTTATAAAAATCTAGAAGTTACCTTAAATCTAAATTTGAGACATTTCATGCTAAAAAAAAAAAGTCGATGGAATTTTTAAACTAGTGTCATAGAAACACTGTTTCAAGTTATCCAAAGTTATCTCTCGTCGCAGATTTTGTTTCGTGTAGGTTCCGTTATTTCTAGAGCAGTGAATAAGTACGTATGACCGGTATGACCAAGAAGCGTACATTGCGGGCCTGCGCGAAGAATTTAAATTTCTTCGTCTCGACAGAAAATGAAAAGACAATTCCTAATGAATTAGTGAATTCTAATATATTTTCTAGTTCAGAAGACAAAGCAAAACAGTTCGATCAGTGGCAAGTTGCAATTGAAATCGTAACACAACTTCAAAAGGTCTGGAAGGAATGTAAAAGTAAGGTGTGCTTGTCCGATAAATAAATACAGATTTTTTGTTAAGTTAGAAGTTGACTACAAAGTTTGACGTTCTTCTGAATGCGGTGGGAATTGTGTTGCGCTTGCCTAGTACAGTTATGAACACTTATAGGTTGTAACGATTCAATTAAAAGCCAATTGCATCCTTACAATCGAGACTGTACATCCACTCCCGTTGAACGTGATGGCTCAACCCTGAACAACATTTGGACAGATGAAAAATCTTGTTTACATGTTTCAACAATGAAGTCTATCTTGTTAGTACGAGTTAAATTTACAGAGAGTTGGGGAGAAAGAATTCTGCCATTCTTCAACTTTAGTGTAGGCATCAAAGGTTGATCAGTGAGCTCACAATTATCCTTTTGATAATTAACGGGAGATCATATTTTATTTGTTGTTTATAATGTATAATTTATGTGATCCATACTTTAACCAATAATAATAATAATAATAATAATAATAATAATAATAATAATAATAATAATAATAATAGTATATTGATTGCAGATCAAATTGCACTAGTAAGGAACGAAGCTGTGAAGGGGATTGCTACCGCAAAGTATATAAATATATAAATAGCACTTCTTGAATGCTAACTTTTTTTTCGTCGAATTCAACGGAAGAAAGTGGTTACATAATATGCATTTCTTCAATGTCTAAATATGCGAGCTAGATCTAAGGAGTGCAAAAATCTATTCTCGTGATGGGCGCTGAAATCTCTAGCTACAGCTCTGATAAGGAAATATATATATATATTTAACCCCATGCTGTTGCCAGCTCTAAAGGAAAGAAAGAACAAGATATGCAACATTCACAGACAGACATCATCCTTTATTCTTCCTTCTCTGTGTGTGTTTCTGATATAATTCTTAGTAAAGTATGTTTGAAGTAAATACTAATTGCTTATATGTGTTGTTATAACACAAATTCTTCCCCTCGGAAAATTTTGATGTGGGGGAGGGGATTTTAGAACAAGATCGTTGATTCCCTCCCTAATGGGATTTCGTACCCTCGATGTTGCCACCAACGCTATGGTAATATTTCAGCTGGGCGCACAATTGTAGAGTTGCCATATTATGGTCCAAAGCAACAGAAAAAAACTACAGAAGAAGATTCAACTCAGCGATAGCCGCCCCCTAACTCTCCCTGACTCGACAATCACCAAGCGTCCTAGAGCTTGCTGCACGTCCTACAGATTGGTGCTTATGGCTTACATTCAATTCTCAAAAGTATTCCAATAGTACAGTATTCCAAAATTAAGAGTGTCTTCAATTTTCCTTTAATTGTCTTACACCAGCACCGCTGAACAGCCATGATTTGATTTACAATAATGATAATCTATGTTTAGAAAATAATATATTTATAACATAAATGAAACTCATTAGGAACGATTATTATAATGAAAAACATGTCTCAATGTGAATTAGCCAAAGAAAAGAGGACATTTTCTCATCAATACTGCAGTTCGAAAAAAGTCAAGGCAGGAATTAAAGATAGTGTACTGTCCAGACCAATAGCTACATCAATGATTATAAAAACAAAATTACTAAATAATATATAGATTCTGGAGTTTGCCTATCCCCAGAAACAACGCATTCATTTTTGTAAGAAGAAAATCGAAATTCTTTCAAAATCTGAAAAATTGTCGGTTTTTTAGATTCGCATTACAATATTTTATGGCTCGAGGGGGAAACCATGGCCCGCTTGCCCGCCGCCCCTTGGATACGGGCCTGCCGTAAGGATTGAGGCATTTGCTTCACCGGTCTGGCAGTAGGTCAATGGCAGCCCCGTAGAAGGTGAGCGGTTGCTGCAACAACCAATCACTCACTCCATCCTTCGCCTCAGGGTCCGAGTTGAACCGGCGACCACGCAGTGAGCGTTTCAGTTCACCAAAGATGACATAATCGCACGGGGATATGTCTGGGTTATAACGTGGGTGCTGGAGTGTTTCCTACCGAAGTCTGTGTAACAGGTTCCGGACAACATTGGCCTTATGAGGACGTGCATTATCATGCAACACCACCACCCCGGACGACAGCAAACCTGGTCTCTTGGATTTGATGGCCTGATGCACGCGCGTCCAAGTTTCTGTATACCGCACGACAGTTACAGTTGCACCTCTCTCACAAAATTCGAAGCAGAGGCTCCCTGTGGTCGAAGAACAATATGGGGCACACGTGGCCTCGAGAACTATGCATAGCTTTCGATTTTTTCGGTGCTGGCGAGTTGGGGTGCTTCCACTGCTGACTTTGGCGCTTAGTTTCCGGTTCATACAGATGGCACACGGATTCATCCCCCGTGACAGTTCGACAGAGAAAATCACTACCTTCCTGGTTGTATCGGAGGATCCTCTCTAGTGCCATTCCCATGCGAAACAGCTTTTGTTCTGCTGTCAGATTGTGGGGAACCACTGTACGCACACCTTCCGATACTGGAGACGGTGTTTCGTGATGTTGAACACCGTGCCGTGACCTGCTCTTGTGATCTGTGCAACGTGCCTCACTGTACACCGTGGATCGTGCTGAATGATGTCATTCACACGTTGGATGAGGTCACCACTTGCGACAGTGACAGATGGTCCAGTTCGTGGATCGTCCTGCAGTGACGTTCTTCCTTCGCGAAACCTACGACTCCACTCCTTTACCCGCGACAGAGATAAGCAATGTTCCCAAAAAACACTGCTGTCATTCGACGGTGAATGTCTTGCGTACTAGCACCTTCCGCAACCAGCAAACGCACGACTGCTCGCTGCTCTTCCTTACTGGCCTACATGACCGGAAGGCAAGTCCCTACACGTCTGCACTTCATCCAGTTCACACTCGCTCTGCTTCACACAAGCATGCGACGCGACTGCTATCTACCAGGTGACAACGGAACCATCTTCCAGTGGCAGGAGTTTCGAGGAGCCGCGGCATCTACACGTCGGGATAGACGTGGTGGCCTGTTTTCCACCGACTGACCCTCATAGGTGAAGAGCTGCCCGGAAGAATTTTCTTATTTTCTTCCTGATAGCTCTTCATCCATTCGGAGGCACCAGCCGCCGCTGATCTCTCGTCCCTTACGTCATTCGCTACGGTGGGTCGTCCTCCAGGCACATTCCTCCGCTACACCACCCAACACAACGTCTAACTCCGGGGGATTCATCCCCAAGCGGAGGGAGGGATCCGGCGGGAAGGAGGGGTGGAAGGCGGAGGTACCCCACGTCTCTCTCGACTTGGAAGTCCCCCAACGTCCAGGATCTCCTCATCAGTGTTGGATTTCCCCCCTTCCTGGGGAAATCGGGGGCCTCTTAAGGGTCCCGGGGCCTCCGAAGGAAGGCCAGGGTGCCCAGCTGTAGCGTATCCTGAAAAGTTCACCTGGTTTACTGCAATAACTTTTATTAATTGCATGTATAAAGAAAACACCAATGCAAGCAAGCAAGTAATGCAAAAAAAAGGCAAAAAAAAAAAAAGTCCTGAAACTTCAAATTTTGCTGCAATTTCAATGCACATGAGAAGAGTGAGTTTACCGGCGGTAAACCAGGTAACATGGGAGAATACGCCATTGGTGCCCAGGCCTTCCCAAGGCACTGACGGCCTGCAGGAGCCCACGAGGCCCTCAAGGGGACATAGGGTGGGGGGGGGGGGTATGGGTGAGCTTGAACTCACCAAAAGGTCTAAGGCTGAGGAGCCTCTGAGAGGGTGGAACTCCAGTCCGCGGCATCATGGTAAGGGAAATAGGTATAGAGATCAAACGGCAAGGGCAGGGATCTGCGTCAAATTATATTCAGCTACCAAGGCCTCCACTTCAAGGAATGCAGCATGTGCAAGCAAGTTTTACTTTTGTAGTGGAGTAATAATATCTACACCTTGAAAGGAAGTACAGGTTCGAATATAGTACATAGTCTCGTGGTTGCTAATGTAGTAGGTTGAGTGTTCCAAAACACAGACACGTTTCAGTTACTTTGTAGAGTAACATTAGTAATAAGTTTAATACTTTGTGTACAGTGAGGAGAAACTCGCCGTTATTAAGCACCCTTAAATTGATTGATTGATTTGGTGTTTTAAGTTCACTTTATGCACAGAAAGGCTAATCGGGACTGAACCTTCAGTTTAAAGTGGGATCCGAACCACTATGTGCCTCCACCAGGTATCGAACCCAGGTTAAGCACGCTTAAAGTTCTGCAGCTTACAAACCTATCCTGAAATGCAAGCTTGTATCGTTTATTGCCCCCTTGAATGATTACCATTTTCTGAACTGTGTGCCAAATGGGAATATCAATTATAGAATTTTAAAGGGCATATTTTAGTGAATCACAACAGCGACAATTTACTTCCGACTGTACGTGCGGCCAGTGGCACAGAAAGGAGGGTAAGGAGGTACGTTGTATCCAGTGGCGTGCCTGGATTTTCGAAAGAGGATTTCGAAACGTGCGAAAAACTATTTTTTTTAATTGGTAAAACAAAATTTAAAATTAGGCATAAAATTTTTAAAAAATGAAAGAAATCAATATTATTTTGTAAATAGTTTTTTTTTTTAATTGGTAGTACGGTGTGCAATTTTAAATTTAATAATTGAAAGCTGCGTGATCTGTTATTAAATCTGTATATACACACACATTCATATGCATGAAGGATCAAGTTGAACTTTATCCCTCTCAAATCAAAACCTTTCCTGTGCCGCTGCGTACAGGGGTCGAATCACTGGAATGAAAATCCCAGGTCTTGTTAAATCTACTCACTAAATTTCCGATCTTCATTGTCACAGTGCAGGTTCCGCATCTGGAGACTAGACCAGTTTTATATTGTTCCGCTGTGTAAAGAGCACAGATCTAGATGTCATTTGGCTAGGAATATCAAACGTTCTGACTACTACACAAGGGCAAGATTACTGATTAGATGTAGGTATTATGTACATGATTATAATGCGTTTAGTTTTGCTTACATTTGCCGCTACAGTTTGCTTTGAAAATAATTCGAATGCTCTTCTTTCAGAGTCGAAATCGAGTTTCTGAAGAAGAAAAAATCACCTATGTTTGTCACTCGCCTCTTCGAACCTCAGGATATACTGCTAATAACATTGACCTCAGGTGCAGCTGTGAACACGTTTCGGAAGCAATAAACTTTAAACAATTTCAAGTGTGTGTGCTTTACAATGTGTATTACCACAGGTATTACTTTCTATATTTACAATCTTTACAGTTTTGTTATTCTTGTAGGATAAGGTGGAACAGATAGAGGTGGATCCGTCAGGTGCTTCGGCTGTGCTGATTGTGACGTAGATGTGACGAATTTCTAATATAACGAGCTATTTAGTATACAATAGTAAAAGGGCTCCTGGGCAGCCAAGTGGATAGCGCTCTCGCTTTTGGTGCGAGCCATCCAGGGTTCGATTCTCGGGAGGAGCCCCCAAACTTTCGGTGTTACCCAGCATCGTGAGTATAATTGGGAGCCATTTGATTAGAATAAGTACCGGGCTTCGATCGCGAAAACAAGAAAAAAGAGCGGCGATCGGAATTCGATGCGCCATCACGCAATGAAAAAGACACTTGGCAGGAGAACACAATTATTCCATGGAGTTTATTTTAGTTTAGTAAACATTTAAAAATGCAACTTTTAATCTTTCCAACTGTTTATCATCCATATTGGAATGTACTGACAGTGTCTTAACAAATATTTTTAGCTTTTTGAGAAGAGCAGGCTCCTTACTCTGTTTTTGAGTGCTTGCCTTTTTAATGTGCCGGCTTCCGTGCTGCAGTAGTTAGCACAGCGCACTACGACGTCAGGGATCTCGGGTTCGAATCCCGACCTGGGCATGGATGTTCTGTGTGACTACCCCTTCATCAATTTCATCACATCATCACTCATCCTCATCTATGCGATTAGCCAAAAGAGGCATGAAGGAGAAATTAAATAAACCAAATCAATCAATATTTTGAATGTGTTGCGTCATGTCCTGACAAGTCCCTCTACAACCTTAGGGCCCGCTTCCATAAATGTGTTCGTGCGTTTCGTGAGGTTCGTTATGCCGTTGCACAAGTCGCTTTCAACATCGCACCCCCTAAATTTCATTCTGCACCCGCGCCACTGCCAGGAAGGGGAGAGAAAAACTTTCACTCCCACCCCTTTATACTCATTCCTGCGTGTAAAGGTTCGTATTTTTAAGTTGCGCGAAAATGTCCCGAAACTGGACCCCCCAGAGTTCCTTTTTTCTTATTACTCAGAAAGAACACTCGTTTCCAATTTTGTACTACAGCTAAATAAAGATGAAATTGTAGAAAATATTAATGTATCACTTATCACCTACTGAGCCGCGGTAGCTCAGTCATTAGAACTTCTGACTAGCATGCGAGAGACCCCGTTCGATCCCCGGCGGCTGAGAACTGGGATTTTTTTTTCAATCTGTTCAAGCGGATCCGGCGCCCACCCAGCGTCGTATAAAGTGGGTACCTGGAGGAAATTCTAGGGGGTAAAAGCGGCAAGGCCGTGGTGCTGATCACATCACCCCACCTTTTGCCGTGATCATGAAAGTGTGAGGCCCTAACTCCACACCCCCTATATGCCTTCATGGCGTGGTGCAAAGCACATGGGAACACTTTACCTTACTACTTATCACCTAGTAAGTTAAACAGAATTGTACTAAACGCATACGTACACACATAACACTGGACACCATTACAAGTTAAAGGTACTCCTGTTAACCTCCTGACACCTGAGGAGCTTTGCTTTAATTTACTTCGCTTTTTTGTGCCACTTTTGGCTACTTTGTGAAGATGGGGATGAGTGATGATATGATGAAATTGATAAATGGACACTCACAAACATCCATGCCCAGGCCGGGATTCGAACCCAGGACCCCTGGCGTCGTAGCGTGATGTGCTAACCACTTCGCCATGGGGGGGGGGGGGGGGCTGGGACCTGAGGAACAAAATAACAAAGAACAATTTTTATGGTTTCGTAAATATAACTAATTTTACAAAATAATCCTGGAAGCTATTTTTATGGGTAGAAACCATTTTATATTCTCCCCCTCCCCCATAGTAGGTGCCAAGTTGCACCCATATTACGAAGATAGTATTACAATTATGCTTTTAATACAAAATCGTGCTTAAAATGTTTTTAAGGCTCTGTTTAGTTTGAGAAATCAAACTAAAACTCGGAAATCCACATTATGCAACTGATGTTTATTGTAAATAGAATGCATTTTACATTGAAACTAATAAATGTCCATTTAACATATACCGAACAATCCAGATTCACGAAATACGTAACGATAGTAAAGTTTGTATAAAACTATAACTTTCGCTTGCTTTGGCAAACTGCTTGACAATGTGTCCATACTTCTAATAACCTTGATGTGTCCAATATTTAGCCGTTCCGTTTGCCTGTGCTCAGTGTTCAACAAAACGAATAATTATAATGGACAAAAAAACGGTTTAAAAGCTGGTAGATGCAAAATAAAGGAATGAACGGATATGTTTGTTAGCCGAAAAGTACTATTCCATATTTTTTCAATAATTTAAGTTTCGAAAATGCACGTTCTGCAGAGGGCACAGTCAACGTGAGGAAGATCAAACAAGCAATAAATAAATCCGGAAAAGTCGTTTTCCACAACGAAAGTAGTGACATCGCAAATGGTCTTCAGTTTTGTAATATCTTCCTTTGTGAAGTGTAAACGTAAGTAGCGTACGAGATCAAAAATAACGTCGTGAAGTCACTGCCACACTTCTGAAGTTCGTTTTCTGATAAAACAAGGCCCGTAAAGCTGCGATTCTGTCTTGCATATGTGTGTTTAGTTACAGCACAGATAAACGCATTATACGTTTATCTGTAGTAAAAGCATATTTTACGTAATAGGTGATAAGTGATATTTATCGTTTTCTTCAATTTTATCTTTATTTAACTGTACTACATAAATAGAAATGAGTGTTCTTCCCCAGTTATATGAAAGAAAAAAGACGCACGTTTCTAGGGAAATAACCGGGGGGGACACAATCATGATGACACCCACCTAGCCCCCACCCCCAATGTTTTAGTTGAGGCACTGCCCCAGAGTTTCAGATGTCTTTAGCAACAATTAGTTTTCTCTGTCTATTCCCTTGTTAGAGCATAAGGTATATTCAGTGGCGGCGATTGGACTCCAAAACTGGGGTGGAGGGGAAAGGTTTCAAAAGCAAAAAGTGGGGGGCAACTGCCCCTTAATCGCCGCCATTGGATATAATTACCACCTGCAGCTTTGCTGCATCAAGTTTGTTACAGGATGAAGCTTGCTGAAACTGTAAGGACATCGAGTATTCTAGGTAAACAGTCGACAGTTGTAATTTCATTTTGGGAGGTTTTTTTTATGAACATTTGTGTATATGTTACTAAAGGTATTTTCTACTGTTACGGCGTCCGATCTGAATGCTGGCAAGGGAAGCACGATTAGAGGCCTGCACAAGACCTGGAGCAGACCCGTTCGCGAGACATCGCTCCTGAAATGCCATGCAACCTGCGCAACACCCTCGCTTGAGCACCTTGCCTCACCACCTGCCCAGATTGTTCTTGTCAGGTATCGAAAACCCGCCGGGTACCCGCAGTCGTAAGATACCTAGTAGGTCTCAGTGCGTTCATTCAATCAACTGCACGCCCCTCCCTCTGCATGACGTAGTTGCTTCGACTAGAAACTGCACCGGGCGCACACCTGTCTGCAGTGTTGCCAACTGCAATATATTTTCACTACTTAGAAAAGGGAACTCAAAGCTTCGTAATCCACATCGCCAATGAAATGAGATTTACGAATGTTGCTACTCCCCCCCCCCCTACACACACAGATTGAAATAGGTTTTCCGTGGCACAGGATCCATAAGTACATGTCGTAAACAACCAATGTACGTATAGATATATAGTGATATAGGGCAGGACTGAAACATGTCACGTTCAACGTTGAGGTCGCGAGTCGAACAACACACTGTTCTACTGCGAATACCAGGGCCGTAGCCAGCCAGGGGCCAGGGGCATTGCCGTTACCCTCGTTTGGGGTGAGGGCAAGTACTTGGATAAACGTGCCAACAACAACAATCACAATAATAGTAATAAAAGTAGCATGAAAGGCATTATTATCCTCATAAATCATGCAAAAAGGGGGTGGAAGTCGGTTCTCACGCATTTGTGTTGAAACAGAGGATTAGAAATATTTTTTTTCAGCATGTCAATTTCACATTAGCTAATAATGGAAAACAAGCACACAAACTGGTTTTGAAAGAAAGAAAGTACATGATAAATGCATTCCAAATGTACATACATATAGCATGTAAAATTTCCATCTACAATATTTTCTTTTCACATGGAGCGACGTAAAATAAGAAATAAATATGCTAACACCAAATTGTGTACATATTCAAAATTTCATTAAAGCATATATATTATATAAATACATTACATAATCAATTCATCCAACTCGTAACAAACCAACATTAATAGCAAATAATATCACGGGCCGCCATGGCATTCTCTGCTTTCAAACTTTTCTCACTTAGATCGTTCGGCGCCCAGGGCCGACTCCCGCTACCCCCTTGCTACGGCATTTGCTTGGCCGTCTGGAAGGAAAATGCAAGAAAAATATGAAAATTAATTCCATCTTGAGTACCCTTTAGCCCTGCTACTCTTAAATTCTGCTAGCCTGTTATTTTCTTGTACTTTAATGTTGGACCCACACCCTGGCCCCTCGGCTAGACTAAATTTCCGTCTAAGGTTGTGTGCAATGCCCCCTGCCCCCCTCTGGTTGCGCCACTGCATGCCTGGTTAAGGCACCATGCAATGAAAAACAATTCGTTTTCAGTGAGGAGATTTTTGTTTGCTCGATCATTCATTTAGATAAATGAAGCTGTAATATTGCGTGCATTTCCTAGCAATAAGATAAAAACTGCTTACGCTGAACTGAAATCGCTAAGTATATAAATTCTCCTTGGAGAAGAAGCTCCTCCTAGGACTTCGTAGGATTTAGTAGCTACGTAAGTAGGCAACACTGGCTGCAGCCGTCCACGTGGTGATGAAACACCTGGAGCGACACGCTGCCGGAGGGCTGTTTCCTTCCAGCAGGTTTTGCAGTCGCCCGGGTCTTGTTGAATGCCCAGGTACCTTGTAAGCGCAGAGCGCCTTGAAGACCAAGAACCCGGGTAAAGACGCAAGTCGACTCGTTGCCGTGGGCAGGCGAGCAGGTATACCTGTCCTCGCGTGCAAGCGGGCAGCGGGTAGGTAAAAGGCAGACTATGCTGGCCTCTGAGCACGATAAGAAACGCAGCAGCCAGTAGAACGAGGTTCACGTAGTAGTTCCTCCCTCGACGTCGTGACTCTCGGCGCCACCGCTGTTGTCTGGTTTGGGCTGCAGCGTAATCCCCGATCCCCATTTCCCTTGCCAGAACTAGGACCAGCCACCGTAAGAGTAGAAAAAGACCTATAGTAGGTAAACAGAGCTATTGCCTTGTGGTTCTAAGTACATTAGACATTAGTTCTAACGTAGGTCATTCAATCTTATGATAACATTTACGTAATTTAGAAACGCTTAATATATTTACATTCTAAGAAAACGCAAACTCATTCGCAACAAAGAGCTGCCGAACTAGTAAGAACGAAAACTTGACCAAATTTCTATTCCAAGTTCAAAGTTAACGTCCATGTAACCAGCTTGCCAAGATTGGTTAGGCAGTGCTTTTTCTCTGATAAGAAAGGTTCCCGTACTCTTCAACTTGGTTTGTTATTGTGTTCATCATAAGAGCTCATGACATGAACATCCCCTTCAGTGCCGGATCTACAATCCGCAAAACCCCGCAGTGCGGGTGGGGGGGGGGAAAGACAAGTAAGCCTTTTGGGGGCCCTCAGCCATTGACATAGTAGAGGGTTCGTACATGGGTATGTAAAAAATGAACTCGGTTACTCAGGGGTACAGAAACGAATAAAATATATACAGGTAAAGGTAAAGTTCCCTGTGCATATACATAGCATCGTGCCATGAAGGCACGTTTAGAGGAAGGGGGGTAGGGCCCCACATATTTTCGATTTAGGCCATCTTGGAGGTGATGTGATCAGCACCACGCTGCGGTCCCGTTTATCCCCCGGGTACCGTTTCATTTAAGACTGGGTGGGCCCTAGAGCCGCTTTATGCGGGGACAAAGCCGGGAAAATTCCGATCTTAGACACCCAGCCGTGTTTCCCGTGTGGTAGAATCAAATGAGGCTAGAATTTCACTAGAAAAGCAGTGGTGAAGGTTTCTTCAAACTATCTTTAATCAGATAAAAGTTAGGACTGCACGATTGTAACAAATGTATCATTTTCCAGGTGTGAGAAAACAGTGTCAAATATATACCACATCACCCCCCCCCTTTCCATTTTAAAAAAATTGACTTGCATTCAATATGGCGGCCACCAATATGGCGGCGTCTACTTGGAACACACCAATGCGGTTCCCCCTAGGCCAGTGGTTCTCAACCCAATTTCTGTCCGGGACCCACTTTGAAGGATATTACACTTCATGGGTCCCATAAACATGGCCGCCGGCAGAATTACTTGTAGGGTTGTGCACCTAGTATATAATCATATTTATGGTAACATCGAGTACTTTAAGAAGTCCTCTTTTACGCTTGCTTATACATATTACACATACTTCATTCTAGAAAAGAAAATATGTAATTTAAAAGACTAACCGTGAAAAAAATTGCAGTGAACTCTTAAAACCGCCGCAATCGTTTTGTTCATAGGCGGTTAGCTTTGTAATCTAAGTAATGACGACAGTTGACACCTCTCAGCAACAGCATATATTATATATATATATATATATATATATATATATATATATATATATATATATATATATAGACACACACACACAGCGTGTGTGTGTGTGTGTAAAGGTAAATAGGTAGAGGGGCCTTAGGCAATATTTTGCGGGGGGAACCAAGATTTGTAGATCCGGCACTGATCCCCTTTGAATAAGGTAAGTCGCCTACTTCCTCTTCCTCCCTCCCTTTCATATGTAACTCTCTTGTCTCTTTCTATCCTTGTTTCTTCGTTCCAGATTTGTATCTTTTCTCACTTTTAGAACCTATTTGTTCGTGTTTACTTTATATCTTCTTGACCATTTCTTTTTCTATATTTTCCCTCCCATTCTCTGTCAGTTTCTTCTTTTTTCTTTCTCTATCTGTCGATCTTCTGCTGTTTATCTTCCTTCTCTCTCTTATTCACGTTTTCTTCTATATTTCTTTCTATACATGTAGCTTTTCTATTTCTCTTTCTTTCTCTCTCTCTATTGCCCTATTTCTTTCTATCCTTCTCTCTCTCGCTTCTTCATATCTCCCTCTCTTTCTGTCTGTAGGTTCATTAATTCTTTTCCTTTCTTTCATTTTCTACAGTTTCTTTCATATCTCTTTTTCCATCTCCCTTTAAACGTTTCGTTCTTATGATGACATGTAAATATAATGCCAATATAATTGATTGATTGATTGATTGATTTGCTTTATTTTACTTCGCTTTTTTGTGCCACTTTTGGCTAATTTGCGAAGATGGGGATGAGTGATGATATGATGAAATTGCAGCCATGCGCAGGCCGGGATTCGAACCCGGGACCACTGGTGTCGTAGCGCGATGTGCTAACCACTCCTCCACGGGGCCGGCTAATGACAATATAAATATAAATTACCCATGTAATCAAAATATTGTGGTATGTTCATAAATGATTGTGCATGTGTGTGTGTGTGTGTGTGTGATGGTGTGTTTGGTGTGTGTGTTTGATGTCCTTCCTCTTCCTTTTCTAATCTATTCTCGCATCTTGTTCCACTTTTTTGTCTCCGATGAACACAATTATTTCAAGGTAAGTGTTTGTGTGCGCGCAGCCATACATTCTAATCACATTCTTTCCTTCATGTCAATGTAGTGAAATAAATGTGCATTGGTTGCATCATATTTTGTCCTTCAAGTGCAAAATTACAAGGCACATATACCTACTCCACTTTATATATTAGGCGACAGTGATAGAAATTGTGATGGTAGACAATGGTGAAGGATTAAATTACTTTTTCGTAATTTAAATGCATGTTCCTGATCATATTATTTTCATCATATGAGTTTTTGACTGAAACTTGGTGGTTAATGATCACTTTTCACGCTCCTCCTAATTGCCGCCACTGGATATTTGAATAAAAAATTAATGTCTTATTGGGAATGTAAACACACACACACACACACGGAAAAATCAATTATTTGTTCATTCTGCATAAAGTATCACCAGGTTTATGAAAGGCTACTTTGACAAAATATCATCCAAAGGTAATAATCAAGTAACATTGAAAAATCTGTTAGCTAAGTTGTTATTTGTTTCCTGAAGTAAGTCTTCGTTACTCATGCGGGAGAAGTGATACACGTGTGGTTAGATGAACGCATGCACTGAGGTAAAAAATAGTTTGCATTTTGAGGAATGTGATTTTGGACACAAGGAATTTATCCAAATTGATCACTATACCCGGTAATTCATCTCTTTTTCACAGATGACTTGGGGTGTATGCGTAACCTTTTCGAAAGCGCTCAAATGTCAACCTCTATCCTGCACAGTATACCCTGGAAATTTTAATTTTGCAGGCGAACCACAGTCCAAATAATAATTTGTGTGTGCGTGTGGGGGGGGGGAGGGAGGGTTGTATTTTTAATGTCTGCGTGTATATGTTTTCCCTCCTTCGTCACTTTCATCTAATCACCATTGAACCTAATTGTCGCCATTAGCCAAAATTAGCAGGAAAGTGAATTCACGTAGAACAAATCAGTCGAATCAGCAACAACTTATTCTTCCAAAAGTGGAGTTACATTAGTTCATACCACTTCGAAAGTTGAGGTGTAGTTTCAATTTCACAGTGTTTCATTGTTGGATCAAGGCAGCTAACTCCGTGGAACAATAACGATGTTTTCCGAAAGTCCCAAATATTTGTCTCTGGCAATACACCCACTTCAATGAACGCATCTTTTATGATGATCATATAACACGTTCCCTGCGAGTTCTTTCTGTATTATTTTCTCCAATGGCATAACGTTGTCGCCTTATAATGAAGAGGTTCTGGTTTCTACTGCCCCCTCCCCTGGTGGAAGCACAAGGCACACTGGTCCGGACTCCACTTTAAACTGTAGGTTTAGTCCCGATTAGCTATCTGAGCATAAAATTCGACTTGAAAAGAAATGAACAAAATTTTCTTATGGATACTTCGTGACATACCTTCTCTTCTTTACTTCATCTGCATCTACAGATTCTGTTGACCTTTTCGGCTAAACCTCTGATGCTTCTAAAGTTTAAATCATTCTCATCGTGATTGATTAGTTCTCTGACGCCCTCAAAACAAAGCTTTCCATCCAACCCCTTCTTATTTTACGAGTAATTATACGTAAGTTAATCACAAGAAAGATCGCATGATTACGTAACTGATAGTCAAAATTTATGTGTAGAACTAGGATTTCTAAATAGAATTAGCCATCCATTATTAATTCAATATTTCTGCTGCTTTTTCCAAACCTACATAATTGATTGATTGATTTAGTTTATTTTACTTCGCGTTTTGTGCCTCTTGGCTAATTTGCGAAGATAGGGATGAGTGATGAAATGATGAAATTGATGAATGGGCATTCACAAACAACCAAGCCCGAGAGGGATTCGAACCCGGGACCCTTGGCGTCGCAGCGCGATGTGCTAACCACACGGCCACCGGGCCAAAACCCACATAACTGTTACATCAAAATTAATATACCTCGGTATTGTAGTGGATATTGTGATTGCTTCTTATCAGTATTTATTAGTAGATATTTGAAAATGACAGGTATGTAAAATAAAAACATAAATATAAAAATTGTAATGAAATAAAGAAAGAGACACTTCTGAAATTTCAATGTAGACCTAATTAAAAAGTCGAAATAATTTATTGTGTTGCTGGAGGAAACAACGCTGAGGTTTTTATTTCTTTATTTAGAGATCATTTTAATCTTACGCAGGCCGGGATTTATATATGTGAAGACCCGGAGTTTACAACACCAAGATCCCACCCCAATCCCCTCCACAGTTTCAGTTATGACTTTTCGCCAAGCTACATGAGGTGTTTAGTTATACGTATTTCTTCATTTTTCATCACATCAAAAGTACCTAATTTTTTCTTTATGTAGTACTTTTCAAAGCAGTTTTTCCCCCCAGTGAAGGCCCGGAGCTGCAGCTGTCAAGCTCACTCTAAATCCTGATCTAATTTTGACCATACCCACTAACTGCTTCTAGTGTTGCCCACGGGACGAGACGGGACAGGCTTTTAAAAATTCGAGACGAGACGAGATTGATCATGTGTCCCGAGTCAAACGAATATTTTCGAGACGAGACAGCATTTCACAGCATTTCCACGAGACGAGACAGGCCAAAGTCTCGTCTCGTGGGCAACACTAACTGCTTCTAATCATAGAAGTATTCAATTGGTCACAGTTTTCTTGTTTCAAGATCTCTAGTAATTCCTTTTGCTTTCTAATGACAAAGTTAAATCAGCTTTTTATGTAATGATATGTGAACATTTCTAGTATAGATAATATTCATTAGTAAAATATACATCTAATGAACACCAGAATACACTTATTTATTGCAATATTCACATATCTTTAAGTATATGTACTTAGTGAATTTGATTGGGTGGGCAATCGGGTGGGCACAAATTTTTGGGTGGCCGCTTGCCCACCCGTGCCCACCCCTGTCGCCGTCCCTGCGTTATATTTAAATATTGCGAATGCGATGTGAATTCCAGGAACTATAACGAAGGTGAAGCTGTGCTGAGAGCGAAGTATTTAATTATGATAATAAAAATAACACGGAAAACGCACACGAAACTAATGTATACGCACTGGTTCTTCAAAGCGGTGCTGATTCATCTGCACTGCATCTCGGTTGTAACTGCCTAACTGGGGCTCTCAGGAATGATTTGAAAAAGAAAACAATTCACCTATATTGCAAAGCTTGGGAGGAAATAAATGAAAACATGCTGTTGCAGTTTTTTTCCCCAAAGAGGCAGGCTGGTTTAATAACACCACCGGATAATGATAATAATAATAACAATAACAACAATTTCATTGAGGTTATTTTCAGTCTTCACTGAAAATTAACATACTGAATGAAACAGCAACATTAGCATGTCAATTATGTTTTTGTCTGACTTACCTTTATGATTACGGATTTCTCAAACTATTTTCATCTTTGCATTTAATCGACTTGCACCTGTTCCAAATTACATACATAATACATTGTTTTCGAAAAAATGTTATATTCATAAAGAACAATTTAAAACTTACTTTCATGGCAATAAAATCATCTTTCCGAAAGAGTATTTCGGAAAATAGAGTGAACAGACTCGTACATTCTACGTAATTTCCTTGCCGCATTTCAGTTATGCCAATCTTGTCACTCATTTGTTTTCTCTGATTTATTTAAACATTTATTCGACGGGGTGGAAAACACATGTAAGCTTTTCACTTGTCCTGAACCAGAAAACGATTTAGAGCAAAAAACTGAACAGTATACTTTACCTTTTCGCATGTTCACCATGCTTTGAACGGCTTCAACACGGCGAAGTGCAGCGAGGTGTCCTACGTGGAGCGGTTCCTGAAAATCTCACCAGATGGCATATCGGATAACTTTAGTCGCGAATAGTGAATGATATCCGCCATCCAAATGTTTGGAGAAAATCCGCCATCTTGGTTTGATTGATTGATTGATTGAGTTGGTGTTTTAAGTCCACTTTATGCACAGGAAGGCTAATCGGGACTGGACCTACAGTTTAAAGTGGGCTCCGAACCACTATGTGCCTCCACGTACTGATCCAGACATATATTGATTACAAGGCGACGACGCTACCACTGCGCCATCGGGGATGCTCCCTCCATCTTGGAAAATGGCGGCAAAAATTCAACTTAAATATTTAAATAATAATAATAATATCTCGAAAACTGTGCATTGAACACAAAACGTGAAGATAACCAAAATGAAAGAAAAGAAAATTTGCTAAATTTAAATTATGTTTTTTGTTTGATAGAGCTACCATAAATCTTAATTGAATTAGAAAGATTCAGATATTTTCTTCAATTTTTAGAATTAGCGCAATAGTTGGTTTTTGACATAAAAAAACAGCAAATATATAAAAAACTATGTAATTTACGTCCTAAAGTCACTGAACCAAATTCATAGCTTATGATTTCCTCTAGAGATTGGATTTTGTTTCGTTCCATTGAGTCAGGGGTTGAGGAGATATGGAGTATAATGCAGAGTCATGTGTTTCCCTAAATTTACGTGCTCCATTTCATATAATATTGGTTGATTGATTCGCTTTATTTTACTTCGCTTTTTGTGCCACTTTTGGCTAATTTCTGAAGATGGGAATGAGTGATGATATGATGAAATTGATGAATGGACACTCACAAATATCCATGCCCAGGCCGGGATTCGAATCAGTTACCCTTGACGTTGTAGCGCGATAATGATATTGGTGAGAACGTAATTCGCGATTAAAATTACCACCTGAGCGCTAGTGTCGCTTGTGAA
Source organism: Lepisma saccharinum (assembly GCF_977018435.1). Classification (NCBI taxonomy): domain Eukaryota; kingdom Metazoa; phylum Arthropoda; class Insecta; order Zygentoma; family Lepismatidae; genus Lepisma; species Lepisma saccharinum. Next base: position 33,893,765 of record NC_139231.1, read on the forward strand.
TTCCAGGAACTATAACGAAGGTGAAGCTGTGATGAGAACGAAGCATTTAATTATGATAGGCAAAAATATCACAGAAAACGCAGACGAAACTAATGTATACGCACTGGTTGTTCAAAGTTGTGCTGCATCATCTGCACCTCATGTTGGAACTGGGGTTTTCGGAAATTATTTGAAAATAAAGAAATTGAAATTGACCTATACTTGAAAAGCTGGCAGGAGAAAATTGCGAACATATCGTTGCTTTTCTTTCTCGATAATATTCACGGTTTCATGACCAGGCTATCCTCACTAAAAAAGGACATCGTACTGAATGAAAGAGCAACATTAGCATGTCCATTTTCATTTTCTGGTTACATTTGACATTAATTCATACTCAAACTATTTTCATCTTCCCTCGACTTGCACCTGTTCCAAATTTCACACATACATAATAATAGGATGCATTGGGTAAGACCACGCCCGTGGTAAGACGCTTCATGACTTTTCGAAAAAAAAAAGTTTTGTTTATAAAGTACAATTTAAAATTTTACTTTCATGGCAATATAATATTTCTCTCTCGAAAAATAAAGTGAGCAGACTCGTGCATTCTTCGTAATTTCCTTGCCGAATTACAGTGTCATTCCCCATGCCAGAATCTTCTGTCAATCAATTACGTTTTCCCTGATTTATTAACAAATTTCATTTTGTTGATTCCACGGGGTGGAAACACGATAAATTTCCATTTGTCCTGACCCATAAAACGATTTAGAGCAAAAAAAACCTGAACAGTAGACCTTACTCTTTCGCATATTCCCCAAGCTTTAAACGACTTCAACACAATGCATCCTACTTAGACTAGTTCCTGAAAGTCCCACCAGATGGCATATCGGTTAATTTTAATCGCGAATTCTTTCTCATCACCCGGGAGTTACAGCATAGAATATGGTTACAGGTCGCCGCCCCCCGACGCCTTCACGAGTGGAAGGAGGGAGGCCTTGCCAGGCTGCCAAGTGGCGTCTAAGAAACTTTAAAATTTTGCATCACTTCTACTCTTTTCAAAGCGCTAATATGTTTGCAAGAAATCGTCTAACACATCGTAGATTAATGTTTTGAAGATATCTGCTCATTACATTACGTGGAGTAAAAAGTCATACCAGGAATGTAAAGCCACACAACTGGTTTGCAATACACTGAGCCTCATGTGCGACCATTTGGACAGTTCTATTGTCGCCAATTATTTGATGCCTCTCAACGGAGTTAAGGCATCAAATCTGCTTCCCCACCTTTTGGCACTCGGTGGTTTTAAAGTGAGACTACTGCTGATATGTTGGGTTGGCATGTATTTGTTTCTTCTTTTCAAATTTTGCCACCGTGAAAATTTACCGCTCTGGGCGGTGGCACGGTTCGCCCCCCTCTTCCGCCGGCCCTATTTGGGAGCTCTCGCTGGAAAGTCATTCTCTGATGTTCTTGATTCGTGCTACTTGAACCAGTGGCGTCTCCTGACCCTGAACTTAAGGCGTTGGCAAAGAAGGAATGTTAACCCCTCCCCCTCTCATTTCTGTGAACCAATATTACAAATTTTCTCCGTACCTTTTTGATGTAAATTTATAAATATTTAGAAAAACATTAAATTACATAAATTATTTTAAATGAAGTAAATACTTCATTTAAAGTATTAATATATTTGAAGGGTAAGGAGAAAATTAATATGTTCAATACTTCGCCATACAATTAATTTTTAAAGCACGAGTTTGCAACCAGAGGGGTTGGTGGAACTCCTACCTATCACCCATAAAAACACCGTGGACATAAGAATGACCCGTCCATTGAAAAATCGCTAAAATGCACATTCCCGGTTTTTCCCCTTACCCTTCATTTATCCTTCCAAAAAGTAAAATTTGAAAAATCAACTGCTCATTACTTAGTTACTTGAATTCCAGTCTATTCTTCTTTCTTTACAGAGAAATGCGCTGATCACCGCCTCATTAAATTTGGATTTATCCCCTTCTCGCAGCTTAGAAAGTAATTCCTTCTCGATTGAGATAAGACTTAAATTCGTCATCCGGTTCTGAGTTTGAGTAGAGCGACAGAATGTGTGGATCCTCTTCAGTGATGAGAACGATCTCTCGACAGATGATGTCGTGGAAGTAACTGTTGCGATCAACACTGCTAATTTATATATTTCCGTAAACCCACCCACTAGATTCGTGATAATTTACAATCTCAATTGGTGTTTTCTCTGATCTTTCAGTGGAAGCATACCAAACATGAAGTTCATTCTTCTGCAGTTTGGTTAAATTAAACACACTGCCATAAATTTCCTACAATTTATGTACGAGATGGTGAGGAAAGTTTTCTCTTTTATTCAAGTTTTGTGGGATTTAGTAAATCAAAATATTGCAATTTTTCAATTGATGCGAATCTAATTGTTATCTGGTTGCTGATATTATCAATGATTTCAAAGTAAAGCCTCCGGCAGTGGTCTTCCTGTGGTTCGTTGTTCAGTCGCCTCCTTTTCATTTCAACAATCTCTTCCTCTTCTACTGCACCAGTTATAGAATTCCATAGTGTTTCGAAATTCTCACTTTCCTTTTTCAGCTGTTGTTGAAATGCAGTTATTTTATTACTGCAATACAAAATATCAACATTTTTAGACTGCAATATACTGAATAATACGTCTGAAAAGGCAAGCAAGTTGGATAAAGCCTTTTTTTAAATATATTTTCGAAGTCCTTCAAGAAGCTAGAAAATCCCCTGGAGTCATTGCAGTCAAATGATCGAAGTCTCCACTTTCACTAACATGTTCAAAAAACATAAGCAGTGCTTCTCTCTTGTCATTGACTGTCCACACTAGCCTAGAGGTAAAATTTCATCTGGTAGGAGCTAATGACGGGAGCTTTCTGGACATGAAAGCAGAAAGTTCATGTAACCTCTTTGGAGAATGAGATTTAAGTGATTTAAGACCACAAAAGAACACCTTAAGCTCTTTGTTACATTCTAACGATTGTTGCAGCACCAAGTTCATTACATGAACATAACAATGCGTATAAAAAGCTTTCGGATAATTTTCCAAAACTTTACTTTAAAGGCCATTCAAATGACCACTCATTAAAGAATACCCATCGTATGTCTGGGCAATTAATTTATTCCCACACTTATATTTATCCATTATTTCAGTCACGTGACTAAAAAGAGCTCCTGCAGTTGAATCAGGGAAAAATGCGCCCGGGAAAAATGCGCTCTCGCAATAAAAGTGGGAAAAATGCGCCCTCCCAAGAGTAACCACATTAGAAAGTGGGAAAAATGCGCCCAGCACACAATTAAGCGAGTGGCAGCTAAGAAGCGAGCAAGAGAAGGTGACGAATCTATGTCTAAGCTCTACCAGAAAGAAATGGGTCCCTTGTTTAATCAAGGATTCGACCTCGTGGCGGAAGTTCCTGTGTACTCCAGCTTCAAACGCAGCATGATCTTGGCAGTACAGATAACGAGACTAACATCTCTCCAGTAGTATTCGCCTTCCTGCCGAACAAAAAAAAAGAGAAACATACGATCTACTTTTTGGGAAAATGAAGGAATGTTTACCGGGTTGGAATCCAGAAAGAATCATGGTTGACTAAGAAGATGATTGCATTTCAAACTTCCCGACTTGTACCGTCAAGGGATGCTACTTCCACTTTAATCAGTGTCTGTGGCGCAAAGTTCAAGACGTTGGATTGGTACCGGACTGCAAGAATAACGAAGAAGTAAGGCTTCATGTCCGCATGTGCAGCGCTCTGGCAATGATCCCCCGCGAGGACGTTGAAGATTGGTGGCTCCTAATCCATAGTACGCCAGTTGATTTGTGGCACTGTGGAGATGCAAAGCACCGAACGAACAATGCTGTCGAAGGGTTGAACAATAAGCTGCAGGAGAAAGTTCGACTTCATCCCAAATTCTACACCCTTCCGAAGACGCTGAAGCAGGAAGCGGAATACAGCGGATACAAATATGACAGGGCTAGGATCGGTTTGGTAGGAACGAAGAGGAAACGAACGTACATAAAACTGGATTAACAGATTAGCAAAATTTTACATACAAGTACTTACAAAACAAGCACACCCAAGGACCTTACCAAGTGCCTCAGAAGTCTGGCGTACATCCAAAAAATGGAGTAAAAGATCGTCAACGGAGGTCACAAGAAATGGAAATACAAATGTAAATAAAAACTTTAATCAAATAAAATAAAAATTACAACATATTAAATAAAAATTACAAAAGTAAAAAAAAAAGTATGACAAAGGACATCATCTCCAACTTCTAAACACGCCAGAAAAGAGAATATTTTTACTGTACTTTAAAAAAAATATCTTTCCTGACAGTCCCAAACCTGTGTTAAATGTGAGGGGAAGCTACGTCAAGGTTGTTTTAATCAACCTATTATCATATTGGTGAAGGTCGTGTGTGCTGGGCGCATTTTTCCCACTTTTCACTGTGGTTACTCTTGGGAGGGCGCATTTTTCCCACTTTTATTGCGAGAGCGCAATTTTCCCGGGCGCATTTTTCCCGACACCCTGCAGTTTTATCGGCGCTCATGTCATGAAATCCAATAAATCTTTCAATGACTTTTTTTCTGTGAAGCCGAGAAAAAACGTAACACTGTTGACACCTGAGATTTTTTTCTAATGTCTGATATTTCATCAACCATGATAGCCACAAAGTCTGTGTTTTGAATTTCATTGTAGATTTCATCTCTCAGAACATCCGAAACTGAATTTATTAAATCATTTTTATTTCCTGCCGAAGTACCGCGAAAAACTATAGAATTTAATAAATGTTATTTTAATGAGGGATCGAACTCGGCACTTGCAATGAGGAATTCCATGTAATTGGAATCTAATTCCATTAGAGATGCTGCATTTTCATCATGGCCTCGGAATGGCAGTTCTTGCTTTGCTAAATAGCAGACGGCGTTAATCAACCTCTTTAATATTTCCCTGTTCTCTTTTACTTTTTCATTGTGTAGCTCTATTTCAGCTTTTCGTTGAGTATCCAAAAGAACGTCAATTCTAGTAGGGGTGTCAACAAAACTACTAAATTTAAAGAAACTTTATTATAAAGATGCAATTCAGACTCGCTGTGTTTTCTCACTGCAGTATTGAGATGATTCAAATCCGCATACCCTTGATAATTCCCAACACCTTTTTAAATCTAGAATAATAAACATGTCCAACAGTAAAATTTATTCACCACATCACACCCGCAAAGCCAGTCTGGAATTTCATAGAGTTCTTTTCGAAAATGTCTCTCAAAACCTTTTCCAGCACAACTTTTTCCTTTAACACATGTTGATATCGTGAGATTCGAACATGGTCGACTATTGTCAATCACTTGTTTCTTCTCTGAATACGAAAGCGAAGAAAATGAATTATTTAAATACTTTTGCACAACACTTTCATTATTCTCCATCTTAAAATAATCACATCACTTCACACCACACGTTTAAAAAATAATGCACAACAATCACGAGCAAAACAACGCGGAACGCGGGGCGAATGAAAGCCAAAGCGTTGGGACCAAATACAACGCCTTGAGAAGGTAACCATGCTGGTGGGTGGCAGGGTGCGCACGCGCGGTCATCGTATATTTTAGCAGTGGTAAGACGTTGGATTTCCTCGCAACGCCCTGACGTCACGGACCGATCTGCCTGCCTGACAACCACTGCGCGCTGCTCCGCGTTCGAAAACTACCGGGCGCTCGTGACTGACAATTGAAGAAAAACGCTCAAAATCGTAATTTATAAAAGTACAGATACTTTCTTCTTTATTTCATTTTCCTTTGGCCGTTGACACACGACTTACACACCCAGAGAAATCGCCACTGACTTGAACCTCCTCAGAGAACTGCTGGCCGGAAGAACAGCTGTTGAAATGGCATCTGGACCGTGCACTAAGATCTTGTGTACAGTACAAAGTTTCAGGATTCAGATTTTCCGATTTTGCATGGTGCTGCTGCTATCAGTTCGGTTCGCCTTCTCAAGGTCGCGCAACAAGCAATTATTTTTCGTCTTCCGATAGGAGAAAGCTTGCCTCTCGCTTAGGTGGACGAACGCGTGGCACGGATGATTTTTTGGCTCGATCATGGTTGGTCCTTTATGTTTCGTCCTTCAACAACTTAATCTAAGCATGAATCATTCTCATCGCCAAACAACTGTATTTTTTTAAAAAAAATGATGTAATACATGTAAACAGAGAGAGAGAGAGAGAGAGAGAGAGAGAGAGAGAGAGAGAGATAGATAGATAGATATAAACGTTTTCCCTCAACAAACGTTTGCTTTGCTATCGTATAAAGTGAACGTACATGTTAAAATTCATCTAGCATAAATAATCAAATTAGAACAAATTCACATAAAGCGATTAAGTATGCAGAAAAGAAATATATTTGTGATAAATACATAGTTAATCAGTAAATTCCAATAACCAGAACTTTTGTCATGCCGAATCTTGTTTACGGATGTTTTCGAACGTTTTGTTTTACAATTTAATTTTTTCACTGACATCCAAAACGAAAATACGTATTATAACTTAGTGACTTTCAAGGGGTCAAAGTACTGTAATGTTAGTATGCTGCCGATCATAATTATGAGGCTTCTTCGAAAACGCCTTCGATAACGGTATTTGCTATTCGTAACGGATATGTGTATCACTTTTTCGAAACAGACTTTTGTGGAGGAAAAGAACTGTAACGTTACAAAAGTAACGAGCACAATTATACGAGAGACCTATGTTATTCTCTCCGGAACACGGCATCGGACACGGTATTGCACATCGGAAAGTCTGTATCATACCAGCTATAAATAACGTTGTTGCTTTGAAAAAAGGAGTGTAACGTTTTTACAGCCGTTACGTCAATTAAGTTACTGGTTAATTGTAACGTTACTATCACTTTCCACACACACTAAAGTTACTAGTCAATACGTGACGAACCTCTTTCTTACCTTGTAACGTTACTGGTTGCCGGCAATGGATGTAACGTTAAAGTGTCACGTGAAGACCTACTCCTTTAGAGATCAGTTATGGTTCGGTACCGTTATGCACACCTGTAACGTAATGTTCATATACCTGATGTAACGTTTCTGTTCACGAAAAAAGTTATTCTGTTTCTGGTTGTAACGTAACGGAAACCGTAATTGAAAATACCGTTCCATTTCGTTACGTTACGACTCCCTGGTCGTGGATGCCGACGAATTGCGGTGTACCCCAAGGTAGCGTTCTGTCTCCGCTGCTGTTCTCCATGTACGTAAATGATATATCTGGGACCTTTCAATCGACAAATTACCATCTGTACGCTGATGACATCTTATGTTATTTGTCGTTCCCTAAAACAAGCATTAATATGGCCATAAAGGCCCTAAACGCTGATATTATGAACGTCTGCAAGTGGTCTACGAGTAAATGCTGAGAAAACAAAATTATTTTAATCGGCTCACGTCAGCTCATTTCCACAACAGACAAGTCCTCCAACCCTGACATTCTTGTCGAAGGAAACCCCATTTCATTGTCGGTTCGGTCAAAGACCTGGGAGTCGTCGTGGACGAAAACCTCACTTGGAGTGACCACGTAAAGGCCATATGCAAAAAATCCTACGCAGCATTACACTCGCTGTATCGCCTTAAAAACATTTTACCGCAAGAGGTAAAGAAAACACTCGTGGAGTCGTTAGTTCTGTCTCAAATAGACTACTGTGACTTGACGTATATTGACCTCAACCGTGAACTAGCAAGACGTCTACAGCAAGTACAAAATGTATGTGTGCGCTATATTTATAATAACAAATATTTTGACCACCTTACCCCGGCTTTCAAGAACCTAGGCTGGTTCGATCTTTCCACCCGCCGCCACTTCCACGCTCTTACAGCGCTCTACAAAATAGTAAACTCATGAGAGTCCTCCTACCTACTTTCTCGATTTCAAGCCCTAAGTGCAGCACACACCTTTGCCACCCGTTCGAGAGACAACTCTCTGCTAGCCATCCCCTCCCACAAGACAACGTTTTATGGAAATTCCTTAACGATCACTGCTATCAGAGCGTGGAACGACCTCCCCAATGACATAAGAAACTCTTCTTCCCTCGGCCAATTCAATTCAAAATTAAAAAATCATCTTCTGGAGTCAACTTACCAGTACTGAAAACAGGGAAATAAAATTAAACCTTTGTGTAAACTTGTAGGACCAACACCCAGCGACTTTTTCTGTAATTTGAGTATGTTTGTTGTGTGTGTGTGTTTATGTTTTACGTGTATTTTTTACTTTTCTTAGTGTGTATGTATTTTTCTGCTTTTTTTGGTATCTTAATGTTCTTAGTTTTTATATATTTCATTTTTTGGTATCTTAAGTTTTTTGATTTTTATATATTTCATAAACAGTTAGCTATAGAAATCAATTTATAAAATGTAAAATAGAGATGGTTAAGTGGAAGAAAAGGCTTGTGCCTTAAATTCACCATCCAAAACAAGGAATAAATAAATAAATAAACATCATATGACGATGTCTGCGATAATAAGCAGTGGCGTTGTCTCAGCCAGAGGGGCCCGGGTAACTTGTGACGTGGGTCCCCTCCGAAATGCAGAATTAAGTTACTGGCTCCGCAGATAGCAATCGATTGGAAAATATCCCTAATCTCATACCTTTATAGCTACGCAGTTTGTCGTAAACGTAGTGTAGTGTGTCAATTGTCTAATTATGAATCCAGTAGAAAGATTCAGTTGCTCAACCAGTTGATGTCTTATTACTACATTACTACATCAAACTTGGTAATTCATGACCACTAACCGCTAATATTAGTTTTATACGTGATATTTAAAATGTAACTTCACAATAAATATTTTCAAGGCGGGCCAAAGCCTTTTCATATTGAAATTAGAGCTGAAATGAATTTCCCACATTACATCTGTTACGTTTTAATTCAAAGAGGCCTTCAAACTCAGTTGGGGATGGAGCCCAGGGGCAATTAACCCCCTCCCTTTGCCCTAAGGGCCATCCCCTACCTGCCAGGCAGAGTACCAGGGTTTCGGAGCGGAGCGGATCAACGCTCCGGAGCGAGGAGCGAGATTCTAAGAAATGGTTTGCTCCGCTCCGGAGCAGAGCGATGTCTTAGCCCGCTCCGCTCCTGAGCGGGAATCGGAAAATTTCTCGCTCTGCTCCGGAGCGAGGAGCGAAATTTTAGAAAATGGTTCACTCCGCTCCGGAGCGGAGCGCTAACTTGACACGCTCCGCTCCGGATCGGAGCAGAGGAAGTTGGGGAAATTTCTCGCTCCGCTCCGGAGCGAGGAGCGAAATTCAAGGGAACAGTTCACTCTGCTCCGGAGCGGAGCGATACCTTGTGATGCTCCGCTCCGGAGCGACTCCGAGGTTGGATGATACGCGTGTATACAGAAAACTAACGATCAAAGGTTTCGAGTACATTAGTAATTTTGTTTGTGGAATTTGTACGGCATTTGAACATCGCCCGTTATTGTTGTTATAAAATTGATTATTACTAAAGCTAACGCCACGGAAACAGTCCAGTCAAGATCACGTCACTCACCTACAGTGTTGCCAATAAGCAAAGAAAAATCCTTACACAATACACCAGAGAAGGCACAATCAACCGTATACGCACAATGCGTCAACTAACGTAGAAGAAGTGTGGCAAACCTGGAGGCAAGGAGAAGCTTCGATCTTCACTGGACTGTTTTCGTGAAGAGAGCGATATTATTATTATTATTACTACTACTATTTTCAGTATCACGTTTACTACTCTACTACTACTTCTGGGGACAATATATTTCAATAGCAGGTGTGCCACCTGTGGTTTTATAAGTCGAGAGAATGGAACCACTTTCATTTCCTGCCACCAGGGATCGCGACTGAAACTCATTTCGGTTCAACTTCTGGTTCGGGCTAAGCACTTCAGCATATCGGCCCGACGTTACAGTCCACGCCACGGAAGAAGTGAGTTATTCCGGAATATTGGTTCGAGTAACACTGGCGAAACTACTGGAGAAAATCCATTCGACCTTCTGTTCTAAAGGCCAAAAGCGCGCAGAGGAAGGCGAAGCAACTTGTACGGAGGAAGATAAAAGGCAGACAGGTGTTCATGCAAAACACTCGCTAATGCATGATTGCCATATCTAACTTTCTTTTACGCTGGTTATGTATGATACTTTGAATGTAGCGAAAGAGGAAAGTTTAAAGTAATTGGAAATTCAGGTTGCTAATTTTAACTTTTTGAATGTATGAAGTTGAATATCGGAATCATGCTTATTAATACGTATTACCGTAAACACGGCCAATTAGGAAACGTTTTAATTCGAAATACAGAGTTGTCATATCTAACTTTTTTAAAATCCCGACACTAGAAAGTTGAAAACCGGCTTAACCAAAAATGTAAGTTGCCACATTTGGTTTAATTTTATGAAGGTATAAAGTCGAAAATCGGAATGCTGTTTGTATACAGCCGAACAGGGGAATTTAAATAGTATGAAATACAGGGTTGTCAGTAGTAATGGCAGCACTATGTTCCTACGCGTCAGCAAAATTCGATGCGACAGGTGTTATGTTACATCCGGTCGTAGCGGGCCACGAGCGATGTTATTGTTGAGTCAGCAGAACGTGTCTGATCACCTTGAAGACATCGGAAGCGGTGGGGGGAGGGGGTCAATGGATTTGTCACGTTGTTTCTTGATGTATGCTAACATAACACGTGCATATGTTTGTGTGTGTGTGTGTGTGTGGAGGAAATGCGCGCGCAACCATTGCGTATGATGGAAAGACATGAAGAAATGATTTAAATATGGCGCCGAAGGTGCTTTACCCCGAAAGTTTAGCGGCTAAGGTTATTGCTCTGTAAAACAAGAGGCGTCGAGGGTTCGATTCCTGGTAGAGTCAATATTGATTGATTGATAGATTGAGTTAGTTTTTTTAAGTCCGTTTTATGCACGGCAAAACTAATCAGGAGTGGAGCTACAGTTGAAAAGTGGTGATTCGGACCACTATGTGCCTCCACCGAGTATCGAACCTGGGACCCTTTGATTACAAGGCGACGATGTCAATATTGAATGGTCTCGATTAGCCTGTGTGTAAATAAAGGCAACAAAATGGTTGAGTTCGAAAATCGAGTTGGGTTAGTGGTTAATGTTGTCAACTGGCAATGAAGAGGTCGCGGGTTCGATTTTCTAGGTAGTTAAATTAGGCCAATTGTTTAGTCCCGCCATTATAGGTCGCGATTAGTCCATCTGTGCATAAATAGTGATTGAATAAAATCAATATGGCGGCCTTGGGGTAGTGGTTAAAGTTGTCGCCTGGTAATGAAGAGGTCGCGGGTTCGATTTTCTAGGTAGTTAAATGAGGCCAATTGTTTTGTCCCGCCATTATAGGTCCCGATTAGTCCATCTGTGCATAAATAGTATTTGAATAAAATCAATATGGCGGCCGCGTTTTGTGTTTAGCGGCGGCGGCGGCGGCGAACCGGGGCGCGGCGCGGCGCGGGGCGGAGCGGGGCGGCGCGGCGCGGGGGGTGTTTTTTTATTCCGCGAGATGTTTCAACCAAGTGGTTGAGGGTTCGATTCCCAATGTTGGTGAAAATTGGATATTCAATTGTATTTGTTTAAAAGTTCCGATTAGCTTTTTGTGCACAAAGAGAAAATGAACTAATTGGAAATAGGATGTTTATGCTGTAATGAAAAGGCCCCGGGGTTCGATTCACAATGTCAAATTGGCTGATAATGATGTTGTTTTAAAAAAAAAAAAAGAAGTGTGTTGAGTCCCCATTAGTATTTAGGCAGGAACAGATATTAAAAATCAAAACAAAATGCCTTTTGATTACAACGCAAAGACTTTACCGCTAATGTATAAAGATAAATTAGAATCTGTTGTTTTGCCGTGTGGGGCCCCAGTACCGATTAGCTTAAATGCATAAAGAGTAGGTAAAATAACCAAGATGGCTGTCACTATTGTTTTGTGATCAAAGAGGAGTCACAGGTTCGATTCAATCAAAGGAGGCAAGATTCTATGTTTCAATTCCATGTAAAAGTCTAAAGTTATGTTTCGATTAACCTCAATGCATAAAGAGGAATTAAACAAAAACAAGCAAAATGGCGACAGATGTGATAAAAGAAAAATTGAATTAGTTTTTTATAGTGACAAGAAAAAATAGCGAATCATTGTTAGAAATAGAATGAAAATAAAGATACTTGCCTTTGCGTGTCCAGCGCTGTGCAGAAAAGCTCTCATGCTTTATCTCCGACAAGTCCACAATACACATTTTTTTTATTGTATAGTTAATTATTAATGTTGTTATCAACACAGATTCTTACCAGTGTGAAGAAAAGCTCTCATGCTTTATCTCCGACAAATCCACAATACACACTTTTTCATTATATAGTTAATTATTAATGTTGTTATTAACACCGAGTTTTACCAGTGTGAAGAAAAGCTCTCATGCTTTATCTTCGACAAGTCCACAATACACACTTTTTCATTATATAGTTAATTATTCATGTTGTTATTAACGATTGTTACCAGTAAAAATATAAACCATGAGGATTTTTAAAGGGGTGATAAGTGAAAAAAATCCAAGACATATATTTTATCCCTGTTTATTACCAATATTTACAAAATTCAAAAGAGCCGCACACACACACACACATACACACATACATATGTAAAATGTTTATATTGTGTCACCAGTTTATCAGCATGTTATTTAACAAGTTTTTATTCTTCAAGTTTGTTCACTCACCCACATAAGGAATTGTGTCACTATCATATCCACTTTCTGCTGCAACCACTGAATTAAAATGTTTCACTATTTTTTCAACAAGCATGTTCTCGCAAAAAACAAACACTTCTTTGGAAAGTCTTTTTCCGTCGATGTTTTGTATAGACAAAGGCTCAGGTTTTGTACATCCATGTAGATGGGAAAGCACAAACTTCTCCTTATTACATGCATGGACAGGGGAAATATCTGTGCAACCGAAACATTGTTCGCGAAGGTCGAGAATGCAAGATTCCACACAGTTTCCAAAATATGATTTCAGATACGGCGACACTGTTTCACACATAACTTTCGCATGCTCGATGCACACAAATATCTTCATAAAGTTCCGCCACGAACTTTCTGCGATGAACACTATCTCCAGGGAACCGTAAGCTGGTTTCTTCCTTATAATGATCTGACGGCGATTGTACAGTGTGGTTATCAGCAATTCATGTTGCTCACTTAGTGGGTAGGAAACACGAGGCTGCTCACCTGGAATAGCGATGTAATTGTCGATTACTGGAAACAATTCCTGAAGAGCGTGCCACTCCTGCAACTGTAGTTCAACACCGGCCGCCCCGCTTCTGTGTAGCCTGACCACAGGTTGGAAATCCAGATGAGAGGAAAGTCCGATTGAGATAACTTTTGTTTTCGAAGCATTCAAATAGTAGACGTGATCAAATAATATCGACTGGCGTATAAGACTAGTTACTTGTTTTTGTTCTTCAGGTAAATGCTGATCGCTCTCTTTCTGAAGAACCCCCTTGAAATTAGTGTACGGTTGAAATCTTTTTTTCAGCGGCATCGAAATAGAGGATTCCATGACTAAGAACTGCGAGATACTGCATGTCGCAGCGTGCAGGTATACATTTGAAGAAATGCGTGGGTGTGTTTTTGAGACGCATGCGCGCGTAGCAAACCAAGCATGTGCTGGACAAAAAAGGTGGAGGGGGCGGGGCATTACAAAGATCAATGGTGAGAGAAAAATCAGCAGAATATCATAAACGTCATATTGAGAAAATATTGGATAACAAATATTAATTAATTTAATTAAAACATCAACCGCATTGTCGATCTGAAATTAGGTTTATAGACAGGGGGCAAAATGGAAAATATCGACGATGTTCTAGTATTGGATTGTTTCTGTATTTCCATCGGTATAATCCTCCACCACATTTGAAGCATACTGTTTTATCCTCTTTTTGAATGTAAAATAATCCTGCTTCGGACAGAGCTTCTACAAACGGGAATTCTTTTGATTGCCAGTTTCTGAAAGAGGACAATCTAGCATTGAAAGATCCCATCTCTGGATATTGCGTCATTGTTCTGTAAAGACACAAAACAAGATAAATATTATAAGTAAGCTGTTGTAAACTGTAACGCTACAAAATTATTAATATACTATTAGGACTATATGTAACTTGTATAAAATTTCAAACAGTATTTACTGTCAATATTTTCTAGTATACGTACCGAGTATTATAAATTTAATTTACGAGTCAGCAAATAAGTTGATATAATATTGTCGTTTTTTATCGGTACTGGGAATAAAATTTGAAATTTATGCATGGGTTTACCAGAGCCTCTATGGAATAAATACACAAAACAGTAATGCCCACAGTACACAGACCCGTAACTTTGTATCTGATGAGTGTTGTACGTATAGAATTTAGAGTTATTTTCCAAAAATCGCAAATGGTTATGCACATGTGGAGGTTTTCCGTAACTATCAAAAAATTCCCCCCGGGAGTTACTGTCTATGTAAATTGCTACCCAGTGCTTCCCGGGGCTATCTTTGGGATCTGTATTTACAATCAACGCTGCTGGTAGTTCCACATGTACAGGTAATTCATTAGCTGCGAAAACCCCAACATGATGATTGTCAAAGGCTCTATTTGATATTAACCCGTGAAGCAAATTTAAAGTCGACAGCATTGCTGGACACTAAATAGTAATATTGTGCAACTCACCTTGTTATACAATTAATCCAGATGAATATCTCTTTGATTATTAATTTCCATGAGAGCGTCAAATTCAGAGTAGATAACACAAGTCACAGTAGATTCCAAAGCCGATTTGAAGTGGACTTCCAAGCTAACAGCCCCTTGCCGTTGAAGACTGCAGTGGGATATGGCACTTGCAGCTGCGTCTGGTGTTATATCGAAAACAAGTAATGCGTATCCCTGGGGGTATTCCTCACGCGATATATTGTTTCCTTCATCCATATAGTGTATCCCTGTTCCAGAGAATAATGTGTGATATGCTGTTATGTACTTGTTGTTTTCAAAGTCTGGTTGAAGTGGTTTGCCGGGAATTTGGACTCCATCAACATATAAAGTAAAGAAGTTGTAATTGAAATGTTGAAAATTGAATGGGTTTGTAGACAGAGTGCCGTTGAATGCATCGTTGGTAACAAACCCCACAACTAATCGTTTCGGAAGACGTCCAAGTATCACATTGTCAATTGTTTTTGAAACAATATCTTTTGGAATAGTTACAGCTTTAAGTTGTACTCTTGTTAGAGGGTATTTTGCTGTATGTTTTTGCAATATGCGATTGTGACTAAGTTTGATGGATGAACTGACCGATACTTTTCTCACATATAGTGTAGCATCCAGAATTTCCACTTTGCCTTCACTGTCATCTAATCCCATCAAGCAGAAAGTGTTTTTCGAAGGAATCAGTTTTATTCGCATTTCCACTCCATTGATCAAAAATTTCTCTTGATTGAAAATATCAGAATGCAAGTAACCAAACATATCAAATGTTTTACTCTGTTTTGTTAGTTGGTTACGTTTTGTAAAGCCTTTGTTGTCTTCCGAAACGTTATCAAAAGCGCCTGCTGTATCTTTGTACCACAATGCACTTTGGAGATGAGATGATTTTGCAGATATGTCATAGTTCAGTGCTTTTTCAAAATAAGACCTGTATGGGTGCATGTGAGATGGAAACGAGATGAGTTTGTTATTTAAGTAGATTTGTACTTCGCTGAACATTGCATTGAGAAAATCATTGACAGGTCCAATTGTTTTATCTGTGGGTAGCAATAACTGACCATTCGCTTTTACAATTCTGGCATCTATATTCAACATTGTGTGTGCTAAATCCATATAATCATCACCATGTCCAGGTATTACAAACTCGGTGGGGGCATTATCTGCCAGAGAACTAACAGGTTTGTATCCGATAGTGTGGTGTTCTAAGATGCTTGTCTGAGTAGGTTTTACCGAGAAAATATCCAATTCACTTTTAAAACACTCACATGATTTCTCCCTAATTAGCGCCATATCTAATCAAAAATATCTGATGTTATTTGAATTTTCTTACGGTTGCGCTTGGTTGTTTTCTTGGTGTTTGTATTGGCACTGGATCTCTTCTTTCTCTGAGCGATCCTTCCAGTTCGCTGTCCCGAAGCAGAGTGATTCCTTTTGAAATGTTTATGCCCCTGATAACCTGAACCAATCATTTCCTTTATCTTTGTTTCAGCTTTTCTTTTAAGATTTGATCTGGCATCCGAAATTCTGGATTGTAGTGACTGTTTTAGGGGTGTTTTGTCTACAACATCACCTAACACATTTACCCCTGTTTTTAACATTTCTTTCCTTACAGCTTTCGCTCCTTTTTTGATAAGAGGCAAAGCTGACCGAAAACGTCCTCCAAGAAAACTTCCAATGCCATGTCCTTTTTGATAGGCAGCACCGTAATATATGTTACCCACACCAGATCCAGCTTGTTGATGGTAGAATTGAAAATATGGGTCATTCATAATCAGAGCTTTTCACCACAACGTCTAAAATGAAGTTTCAAACACACTAGTCCGAAGGAGAATGGGATGTGTGCACCAGTGCTATCCCTTAAGTCAATTTCTATTTGTTCGAAATTATGTTTCTGCACTGGGATGTAATGTGGTGAATCGAAAATTTGCACACCATCACTTCCAAAAGTATGTTCCATAGGATTAATGTTTATAATACGTAATAGAGGGGCGACAGCATCTCCCACCATATGTGATTCCGCAATATCTGTGTAAATATACATCTGGGAAGGAATTTCTCTCACAACATTTGGAGGCGAGCGTCCAATTTTTACTTCTGATAGATCATCGGTCGGTTTAAAACCTAATATCCGAGCCAGTTGAGGTGACAATCGTACATTTATGTTTCTCTGCTTGGTAGATATATCAACAGTCACATGTTTGTACGCAGGATGATTTCGGAGACTAAAATTTAATGTTTCAGAATATTTATTGATTTCTGCAACAATGCTGTTTATAGATGCGTAATAGCCTTCGGATATTCGGAGTTCGTTCCATTTAACATCATCCATAGATTTATATTGAATATAGTTGTTAAATCTTGTAATGTTTAGTATTGAATAAGGATAATGCACTTCTACCAATGCCATCTCCCATTTGTTGGTGTCCAACTCCACACGGTTCTGAAGCTTTGTGGTGTAATTAGTTAGAGTATTACTTGGGAAATATTTCATGGAACTGTTACTAGGCAAAGTAAGGTAGAAAGCGTTTGCTTTTCTCATGATGTGTTATGAAGGTTATTTGTACCACTGATGAGAATACCTACAAAAAATTATGCCTCTCTCTCTCTTTTTTTGACTCCAAAAAGGATGCGCTAATCCAACTGTCAAATAATCTGGAGTAACCTTTCCAATGAACTAACAACTTTTTACTGGCTCCTTTACCTTTGGTCGCAAGGATTTTATCAATTTCATGCATATCCGGTAAGCGGACCAATTGCAACTCTTCCGTATAAAATGTTCCATCGATTTTATGTCCTTGTAGATCTTTTAATTCATACACTTGAGGATTTCTTTTCAAAATACGTTCCACCACAAATATTTCTCTTGTCCAATTTTCCATGTAACCTTTGTCAAAGCGTTTTTTGGTTTTTGTTATTCTCACTGTATCTCCTATTTTGAATGGCATCTTCAATGACAATAGTGGAGATGAATCAGATTTGAGTTTTTTGTCATACATATTGTGCCATACTTTCAAAACCTTCTCAGGAGTAACATCTGCTGGTGCCATTTTAATACTCGAGTGAATTTTATGATTATAAGCTTTCAAAAGCTTTGGGAGTACATTAACATAACAGCTGGTTCTTTGCTTAGTAAAATACTTCCACATGCGTTCCTTTAAAGTTCTGTTGAATCTTTCAACAATACTAGCTTTAATATCAGGATTCTTTGTTGTAAAATAAATTACATTTTGTTTTTTGAGATATTCCTGCACAATACTGTTGGTAAATTCACGGCCTTTGTCAGTTTGTAATTTCAAAGGTTTTCTTTTGCTTTGTTTGAAAATTTGCTGGAAAGCCTTTTTTATACATACACCAGTTTTATTTTTTACAGGGACAGCCCAAGCATGCCTGCTAAAAATATCGATAACTGTGAGTATATATCTGTACCCTTTGTTGTGATTCCGCAAACTCTGCATGTCATTCAAGTCAGCCTGCCATTGGTCATCGATATTATGCACAAAATAAAAGTTTCTCGGAAATCGACGCTTTACAGGTCTATGCAAAGTGTATGCAGTTTGCTTTGTCAACCAATGTTTGATTGTTGACAATGGTATGGATTTTTTTACAGCTTTCCATAGTGTTGAAGCTGTAGAATAGGATGCTGGATGAGATGGATTGTACCAGATATTCTCTAATATTTTTTCGCTCATGGTTTGTATCTTGACCAAACTGGAACAGTACGTTTATGTTTGTGCCCTGGAAATGATGATACAAAAGAAATTGGTTCCTTTTCTTCTTCTTCTTCTTCTGCTTCTGTTAATTCTTGTGCCTCTTCCTGGTTAGCTCCGGACAGCGGAACATGGCGTCCGGTGTTGCCAAAAACAATCTGTTGAATAAACTCCTGTCTCCGGGGGTTTCCAATATATTCTTGAGGAATATTAGATAACGCCAGAGCTCTATTGAATAGTTGCCACCCAACAGGATTGCTTGTTTTTCGTGGTCGAATTATATCCGATACTAGATCGACAATATTTGAGCCTTCAATTTTATTATTGTTAATAAAAACTGCCCCATATTTATCCCAATCAATATTACTATTATGTAAAAGACGTTCATACAACAGTTCGGCTTTTCTACGATACATGCTAGGTGTAGCAGCTAGAATTTCTTCTTTCATATCAGTCAACTTCTCAGTAGATTCTGTAATCGGTAGCGACACAGGTTCTCTTTGTTTTCGAGTAATAGACAGAAATTTTTGGAGCACAATACTGTAACGATTCCATTTTTCATCATCCGAAAGACCTTTGAGATTCAAAATTACTTGCATATCCTGATCCAATTGCGATAAGGATGTAGACGGTGCAGACATAACAGGATGTCTCATGTTATCCATAAATTCTTGAGGTATTATAACCATTTTTTTGGCATGCTCCATGTTCAGATTTTTTTTTCACTTAAATAAACTTGATAACACACCTCCTATTAAAGGGGCTAATAACGCAGGTAGAAATCCTCCGTGTTGCACTAGTATCTGTTTCTTCTGCTTTGTAGAGTGTCCTTTGGCAGAGAGATTACGTATCACCTTCTTGTACCGGCTCAATCTTGTTTTCTGAGGTGTTGAAAGAGGAACATTCCCTTTTAGAACATTGTAACAACACTCACAGATTGAATTAACTAAGGAAGAATCAGCAGCTTGTAATATAGCTGTGCGAAGAGCTGGTTTAGCATCCGACAAAACTTGGAGCACTTTAGCGTGTTTCACTCTTGGAGCCATGATGACAGAATAAACGACTAGTGATTATGCTTGCTTTTTTTGTAGGAATATATACATAATTGATATCATCGTCGGGAAATATCCGCGACCGAAAACGTACTTCTTCCGGAGTGTTCTGCTTCAGATCAAACAGCAAATATCCATGGGGTTCAGCGGTGGCATTGTAATATGCATCTTTTATAAAATTTGGATTCTCCGGGTATACTTGTCTAGATAAATAATTAATTTGGGCTCTGTCTCTTGGATTTTTGAAGCATACAATATAATGACTATTTAAAGATATATCCCTATTCCCTTTTCCCTGATGGAATAGATTTTGAGTGATAAAGAAAAGACTAATATCACGATGATGACACCCTTTTGTAAATAAATCTGTGACTCTTTGATCGCATTCCCTCATCTGATCATCGATAATAATAAGATGAGGTCCAGAATTTGGCACAAATTGGTCAATATTAGGCATTCCTTCCCGAAATTGTACAAAACCAGGGAAATCATTGTATGCAGATTGCCATTCCCCGTAGCACACCAAAATATTGTTGAATTTTACATTTACCATTTGGGGTAAACACTGGAGAAAATGCTTCACAAAATATGTCTTTCCACATCCTGATGGACCAGCCAATATTGCAGAGAACGGGTGTTTCCACAAGCACTCCATTTCTCAAACTGTGAAGAATGTTTTAAATTACATATAATATAAAAGTCGAATGTTATGAATATTTTGCTAGTTGTTAGATTTTACTGATATGTTGTATCTTCAAATTACATATATATATATTATATTGTATTATATATATATATATATATATATATATATATATACACTTCATCAATAAATAAATATGCGTGTGTGTCTGTATATATATATATATATATATATATATATATATATACACACACACATACAGACAATTTTCTTATAGTACAAAATTCATTTTACAACAGCACAACAAATGCCAGATAGCATTGTACGCATGCGCGTTTGTAAACCCCGCCTACATATTCCGAGCATCTGCGTTGTGTTAGATAGCTCTCCATTGTTTCAACAACGATAAACAGCTTGGTGACCCAGATCAAATTGGTTCTGGAATCTACTGTGACGTGTACCGTCTACTTTGAAGTATAAAAAGGTGAGTTGCACAATATTACTATTTAGTGTCCAGCAATGCTGTCGACTTTAAATTTGCTTCACGGGTTAATATCAAATAGAGCCTTTGACAATCATCATGTTGGGGTTTTCGCAGCTAATGAATTACCTGTACATGTGGAACTACCAGCAGCGTTGATTGTAAATACAGATCCCAAAGATAGCCCCGGGAAGCACTGGGTAGCAATTTACATAGACAGTAACTCCCGGGGGGAATTTTTTGATAGTTACGGAAAACCTCCACATGTGCATAACCATTTGCGATTTTTGGAAAATAACTCTAAATTCTATACGTACAACACTCATCAGATACAAAGTTACGGGTCTGTGTACTGTGGGCATTACTGTTTTGTGTATTTATTCCATAGAGGCTCTGGTAAACCCATGCATAAATTTCAAATTTTATTCCCAGTACCGATAAAAAACGACAATATTATATCAACTTATTTGCTGACTCGTAAATTAAATTTATAATACTCGGTACGTATACTAGAAAATATTGACAGTAAATACTGTTTGAAATTTTATACAAGTTACATATAGTCCTAATAGTATATTAATAATTTTGTAGCGTTACAGTTTACAACAGCTTACTTATAATATTTATCTTGTTTTGTGTCTTTACAGAACAATGACGCAATATCCAGAGATGGGATCTTTCAATGCTAGATTGTCCTCTTTCAGAAACTGGCAATCAAAAGAATTCCCGTTTGTAGAAGCTCTGTCCGAAGCAGGATTATTTTACATTCAAAAAGAGGATAAAACAGTATGCTTCAAATGTGGTGGAGGATTATACCGATGGAAATACAGAAACAATCCAATACTAGAACATCGTCGATATTTTCCATTTTGCCCCCTGTCTATAAACCTAATTTCAGATCGACAATGCGGTTGATGTTTTAATTAAATTAATTAATATTTGTTATCCAATATTTTCTCAATATGACGTTTATGATATTCTGCTGATTTTTCTCTCACCATTGATCTTTGTAATGCCCCGCCCCCTCCACCTTTTTTGTCCAGCACATGCTTGGTTTGCTACGCGCGCATGCGTCTCAAAAACACACCCACGCATTTCTTCAAATGTATACCTGCACGCTGCGACATGCAGTATCTCGCAGTTCTTAGTCATGGAATCCTCTATTTCGATGCCGCTGAAAAAAAGATTTCAACCGTACACTAATTTCAAGGGGGTTCTTCAGAAAGAGAGCGATCAGCATTTACCTGAAGAACAAAAACAAGTAACTAGTCTTATACGCCAGTCGATATTATTTGATCACGTCTACTATTTGAATGCTTCGAAAACAAAAGTTATCTCAATCGGACTTTCCTCTCATCTGGATTTCCAACCTGTGGTCAGGCTACACAGAAGCGGGGCGGCCGGTGTTGAACTACAGTTGCAGGAGTGGCACGCTCTTCAGGAATTGTTTCCAGTAATCGACAATTACATCGCTATTCCAGGTGAGCAGCCTCGTGTTTCCTACCCACTAAGTGAGCAACATGAATTGCTGATAACCACACTGTACAATCGCCGTCAGATCATTATAAGGAAGAAACCAGCTTACGGTTCCCTGGAGATAGTGTTCATCGCAGAAAGTTCGTGGCGGAACTTTATGAAGATATTTGTGTGCATCGAGCATGCGAAAGTTATGTGTGAAACAGTGTCGCCGTATCTGAAATCATATTTTGGAAACTGTGTGGAATCTTGCATTCTCGACCTTCGCGAACAATGTTTCGGTTGCACAGATATTTCCCCTGTCCATGCATGTAATAAGGAGAAGTTTGTGCTTTCCCATCTACATGGATGTACAAAACCTGAGCCTTTGTCTATACAAAACATCGACGGAAAAAGACTTTCCAAAGAAGTGTTTGTTTTTTGCGAGAACATGCTTGTTGAAAAAATAGTGAAACATTTTAATTCAGTGGTTGCAGCAGAAAGTGGATATGATAGTGACACAATTCCTTATGTGGGTGAGTGAACAAACTTGAAGAATAAAAACTTGTTAAATAACATGCTGATAAACTGGTGACACAATATAAACATTTTACATATGTATGTGTGTATGTGTGTGTGTGTGTGCGGCTCTTTTGAATTTTGTAAATATTGGTAATAAACAGGGATAAAATATATGTCTTGGATTTTTTTCACTTATCACCCCTTTAAAAATCCTCATGGTTTATATTTTTACTGGTAACAATCGTTAATAACAACATGAATAATTAACTATATAATGAAAAAGTGTGTATTGTGGACTTGTCGAAGATAAAGCATGAGAGCTTTTCTTCACACTGGTAAAACTCGGTGTTAATAACAACATTAATAATTAACTATATAATGAAAAAGTGTGTATTGTGGATTTGTCGGAGATAAAGCATGAGAGCTTTTCTTCACACTGGTAAGAATCTGTGTTGATAACAACATTAATAATTAACTATACAATAAAAAAAATGTGTATTGTGGACTTGTCGGAGATAAAGCATGAGAGCTTTTCTGCACAGCGCTGGACACGCAAAGGCAAGTATCTTTATTTTCATTCTATTTCTAACAATGATTCGCTATTTTTTCTTGTCACTATAAAAAACTAATTCAATTTTTCTTTTATCACATCTGTCGCCATTTTGCTTGTTTTTGTTTAATTCCTCTTTATGCATTGAGGTTAATCGAAACATAACTTTAGACTTTTACATGGAATTGAAACATAGAATCTTGCCTCCTTTGATTGAATCGAACCTGTGACTCCTCTTTGATCACAAAACAATAGTGACAGCCATCTTGGTTATTTTACCTACTCTTTATGCATTTAAGCTAATCGGTACTGGGGCCCCACACGGCAAAACAACAGATTCTAATTTATCTTTATACATTAGCGGTAAAGTCTTTGCGTTGTAATCAAAAGGCATTTTGTTTTGATTTTTAATATCTGTTCCTGCCTAAATACTAATGGGGACTCAACACACTTCTTTTTTTTTTTTTAAAACAACATCATTATCAGCCAATTTGACATTGTGAATCGAACCCCGGGGCCTTTTCATTACAGCATAAACATCCTATTTCCAATTAGTTCATTTTCTCTTTGTGCACAAAAAGCTAATCGGAACTTTTAAACAAATACAATTGAATATCCAATTTTCACCAACATTGGGAATCGAACCCTCAACCACTTGGTTGAAACATCTCGCGGAATAAAAAAACACCCCCCGCGCCGCGCCGCCCCGCTCCGCCCCGCGCCGCGCCGCGCCCCGGTTCGCCGCCGCCGCCGCCGCTAAACACAAAACGCGGCCGCCATATTGATTTTATTCAAATACTATTTATGCACAGATGGACTAATCGGGACCTATAATGGCGGGACAAAACAATTGGCCTCATTTAACTACCTAGAAAATCGAACCCGCGACCTCTTCATTACCAGGCGACAACTTTAACCACTACCCCAAGGCCGCCATATTGATTTTATTCAATCACTATTTATGCACAGATGGACTAATCGCGACCTATAATGGCGGGACTAAACAATTGGCCTAATTTAACTACCTAGAAAATCGAACCCGCGACCTCTTCATTGCCAGTTGACAACATTAACCACTAACCCAACTCGATTTTCGAACTCAACCATTTTGTTGCCTTTATTTACACACAGGCTAATCGAGACCATTCAATATTGACATCGTCGCCTTGTAATCAAAGGGTCCCAGGTTCGATACTCGGTGGAGGCACATAGTGGTCCGAATCACCACTTTTCAACTGTAGCTCCACTCCTGATTAGTTTTGCCGTGCATAAAACGGACTTAAAAAAACTAACTCAATCTATCAATCAATCAATATTGACTCTACCAGGAATCGAACCCTCGACGCCTCTTGTTTTACAGAGCAATAACCTTAGCCGCTAAACTTTCGGGGTAAAGCACCTTCGGCGCCATATTTAAATCATTTCTTCATGTCTTTCCATCATACGCAATGGTTGCGCGCGCATTTCCTCCACACACACACACACACACAAACATATGCACGTGTTATGTTTAATTGGCCTAATTTAACTACCTAGAAAATCGAACCCGCGACCTCTTCATTGCCAGTTGACAACATTAACCACTAACCCAACTCGATTTTCGAACTCAACCATTTTGTTGCCTTTATTTACACACAGGCTAATCGAGACCATTCAATATTGACATCGTCGCCTTGTAATCAAAGGGTCCCAGGTTCGATACTCGGTGGAGGCACATAGTGGTCCGAATCACCACTTTTCAACTGTAGCTCCACTCCTGATTAGTTTTGCCGTGCATAAAACGGACTTAAAAAAACTAACTCAATCTATCAATCAATCAATATTGACTCTACCAGGAATCGAACCCTCGACGCCTCTTGTTTTACAGAGCAATAACCTTAGCCGCTAAACTTTCGGGGTAAAGCACCTTCGGCGCCATATTTAAATCATTTCTTCATGTCTTTCCATCATACGCAATGGTTGCGCGCGCATTTCCTCCACACACACACACACACACAAACATATGCACGTGTTATGTTAGCATACATCAAGAAACAACGTGACAAATCCATTGACCCCCTCCCCCCACCGCTTCCGATGTCTTCAAGGTGATCAGACACGTTCTGCTGACTCAACAATAACATCGCTCGTGGCCCGCTACGACCGGATGTAACATAACACCTGTCGCATCGAATTTTGCTGACGCGTAGGAACATAGTGCTGCCATTACTACTGTTGTCATATCGATTATTTTCCACAATTTTAAAGGCAGGAAGTTTAAATAGGTATTTAATGGTTGCAAAAATTACAAATTAGGGAACTTATAAAAGACAGAAATGTCTGGTTGCCATATCTTAACATTTCAAGTTTGTAAGCAGTAACCTGGAAATAGGCATGGTGGTTATAAGAAAATTGCAAAAATTTGGAAAAACGACGAATGGAATGTTGCTATATTTAACTTTCTGAGTCTAGAAAGCCAGAAAACATATATGTATAAAATTAATATTTTTTTGTATTGAGTACGTTGTACACAGCAAACTGAAAGCATGTTTTCAGTAATGAACAATGTGTAGTCAGCAGATAAGTCGAAACAAGATGTATAAACCTTAATAACCGTGATAAACACAAAATGTAATATTACCTACTTGGATAGGGGCATGTCCTGAATTTTATGGTTTCATTTTGAAAAACAGGACTGCGAGCAATACGTGCCTTCCTCACCGATTTCATTTGATTTGATTTGATTTTTGTTTCTTAGTTTTGAATTTTGGCTAATCGCGACGATGATAATGAGAGAATTGATAAATGTGTACTGAAAAAAAAGTAGCGTGCTGTGCTTCGATAACATAGTGGTAACAACATCGCCTTGTAATGAAGGGGCACTGCGGTCGATACCCGGTGGAGGGACATAGTGGCTCGAATCCCACTTTAGGTAGGATTTAAACTGTAGGTCTATTCTCGAGTCTTAAATCCACCAAAAGTCCATAACAAAAGACATTGTTTCAACATGTGTTGAATGTATAATTGTGATAAATTAATCCTTAAGCAAATATAAATTTGTAATTCTGTTTAACAATAAGAGACTTCACTTTCCTTTACATCTATTCACAAGAGCATAAAAATACAACTTGGAAATTCATTTCCAAATGAACAGCCTCTTATTTATATCTTTTACGTATGTGTGTGTGTGTGTTTTCTGAAATCTGGCAAAGTCCTAATAATGTATTCGCTTCATAAGTGTCTATTACATAACAGAAAGCATAATTGGGTATTCAATATCAGACGAATAACGAATTCCATGGGAATATTTCTGCGAGTTCGTGGATGCGAGTTCAGCTCCCAATGACAAATCGTGTTGGTTTGACCCACGTTAATGTCATTGGTGTTTCTTTTGTGTTTGTTTCTCTATCACAGTACATTTCTTTTCCATAGTTTCGGTGTCCTATTTTTTTACCGACTTATCTAGGATTTGTTTAAAATTACGGATCATGAGAAATATACGATTAAAGACAAGACAAAGGTAATAGTCCGGAAAAGACAAATTGAAACTTATACTTAGTTGAAAGGACAATTTGTCATTGTTGATTACAATTATAGAAATAACTTGATCGAAATACTTGGTTTTCTTTTACATACATTTTTTTTGTAATTCTTTTTGTGCACCTTTCCATTCCTACTTGAACAGGTAGACTATAAATAAAAACTCGGCATGGTTTCCTTCAATTCATTATTACAGTATAGATCTTCCATGGTTCTCATGGCTTATGATGCATAGAATTAACAATTAAGGATTTTTCTTTGTTGTTCTTGTATATTGATTTAACAAATCTAGTCACCTTATAATTCCATTTACCGAGACTGGTTGGAATGATTTCTCCATATGCATGAACGTCTGGAAGGGAGGGGGCCACGCCACCCGGAAATGAAAGTCAATCAAAAAGTACATATGTCTAACTAACTAACTAACTCCCTAGCCTTCTTAAACTCGAAGGTTCATGGCTGCAGCAACACAGGCCTTCCATCTTTCCCTATCTTGAGCAAGTTCTATATACTCTTTTCCATCCCTACAGATTTCCCTTAGGTCCATCTCAACGTTGTCCCTCCATCTTCGTCTTGGCCTTCCTACAGGTCTCTTACCATCAGGTTTCCCAACAAGAACCCTGTAAACTCCTCTTTCCTCTCCCATTCGTGCCATATGGCCTGCCCACCTAAGTCTTCTTGATTTAATTATTCTAATAATATCTGGACATGAATACAAATTATGTAGTTCTAAATTATGTAACCTTCTCCACTCACCTGTCTCCTCATCCCTTTTAGGTCCAAAGATTTTCCTAAGGATCTTATTTTCAAATACTCTCAATTTATGTTCCTCTTTCAATGTAAGGGACCAAGTTTCACATCCATATAATACTACAGGCAAAATTACTGTTTTGTATATTTTAACTTTTAGTTTCTTAGATATTAAACAAGAAGACAAAAGTTTATGAAGAGAGAAGTAACATGCATTTCCTAAATTAAGCCTACTTTTTATTTCCTCTTTAATATAATTTTCATTTGTTAATATTACTCCTAAGTATTTGAATTTGGAAACTGGTTCAAACGAGTTGTTATGAATAATTAAATTTTGATTATTACCTAACACTTGGTTTCGGCCTGTAAGCATATATTTAGTTTTCTCTTTGTTAACTTCCAAACCTATCTCTTTAGCAGTTTTGAAAAATATTTTAGCATTATTCTTAATTGTATTCACATCATCCCCCAGTAAGTCTACATCATCTGCATATGCTAACAACTGAGTCACACCATTTAATTTTAATCCTTCTTTAGTTTCTTTTACCTTCCTAACAGCATATTCTAAGGCAAAATTAAAGAGCAATGGAGATAATGCATCTCCTTGTTTTAACCCATCATGAATTGTAAATTTGTCAGACATATTAATACCCACACAAATTTTACTTTCTGTTTCACTGGTGCATATTTTTATCATACTAAAAAGCTTCTTAGGTATTCCAAACTCTACTAATATATTATATAATTTATCTCTTTTGACCGATTCATATGCTTTTTTGACATCAATGAATAGCTGATGGACATTTTGATTATATTCCCACTTTTTCTCAAGTGTCTGTCTGATGTGAAAAATTTGATCTGTAGTTGATCTGTTACGTTTAAATCCACATTGATAATCACCTATAATTTCATTAGCATATGGGTTTAGTCTTGTTAAAAGAATGTTAGATAATATTTTATATGTTGTTGAGAGTAGAGAAATTCCACGGTAATTATTGCAATTCATTTTATCACCTTTTTAAAACACAGGAACAATTATGGATTGTTTCCACTGTTGAGGGATTTCTTCTTTATTCCATATTAAAGAAATTAATTTATGAATTTGACATATTAATGAATTTCCACCATATTTAATTAACTCAGCTGGTATTAAATCAATGCCAGGTGCTTTGTTATTCTTTAGCCTTTTAATAGCATCTTTAAGTTCAGTCAAGTTAGGTTCTGGAACTAAAGGTTCTGCTGTGTGGACTTCATTTACTTCTGATTTATCTCCTACATGGACATTTAAAAGGTCATTAAAGTAGTTCTTCCATCTATTTAGAATATCGCTTGGGTCAGCTAGAAAATCACAGTCTTTATCTTTTATCAAGTTTACTTTAGGTTGCCACCCCTTTCTAAACTCATTTACACCTTTATATAAATCTCTGATATATTTTTATTTTTGCTGTTTGTTTCAATTTCGTTAATTTTGCTTTTCAAGTAATCTCTTTTTTTACTTCTAAACGTGCGGTTAACTTCTCACTTTATTCTATTATAATTGTTTAGATTTGTATCATCAGAGTTATTTAACCACCTAAGGGCCAGTTTTTCAATGTCCTGTTAATCTTTCTGTTAACTAACTGCCAGTTGGAGATAACAGCCCGTCTTAACCAGCACCGGGTTTTTCAATGTGAAAGTAACTGCCAGTTAACTAAACCATGGTTCGTTCTCAGAAACAGTGTGTTGGCAATTCTGAAGCACTAAAATTACAGGAAATCTATTTGCGCGCCATCTGTTAGTATAGTTTCAAACCACATCGACTGGCACACAGCCTGGCGTTTAAATATAGAACTACAAGCGCACCGCGCTCGAAAGCACGTTATTGCATTGGGAAACGATAGGCACAATAGCTGCGTATCCATCTTGTATGCTTACGATATAAATTACCGAAAGACAGCACTGCAAATTTGGTTTTCTTCTAATAAAGGTCAATTCCTTGTGGGGGAAATGATGTTATGAGGCGCAAGCGCAGATACTTTCCTGTAGAAGAACTCGAAAGTCGAGACATTAATAATACCTGTTTGTTGATATAAACACTATTATTATTATTAATATGTGTAAATATTGTACATTTGACTGCATGCTTTGTATCTCTCTATGCATGTTGTTGAGCGAAAAAAACAACATGTTAATAGTAAGCATGCTTTCTAAACTTCTAAAAATATGAAGGTACGAGTATATATAATTTAAAAATTTCCTGTAATATTTCTCCGAGAAGATCATTCAACAATAAAGCGTGAATTGAAGGGACCATATGTAATAAATAATTGACAAGAAAAAAAAAATCCGTGACCATGACTCGAACTCGTATTACAAAACACAACACGCTCCGAAAAGTGGTGCCGCTAACCACTTCACCAAATGACTGTTTGGAGATTGTCCCGCCTGGTAGACCGGATATCCTGGTCACAAATTCTCTAACACAACCTTGCCAAGCGAATTCTAGCAAGTACGCTGCTTAATTTTCATATTTGCATGGACGTTGGTAAGCTCTGCCAAACAAAACAAGTAATTTTCTGTACCAATTTAAAGGTTTTATGAATCATATCTTGTTTAATCTGACAGTGAAGTTGCGAGTGTGGATCTTCGATAGCTGCACGAGGCATCCATGTTGCTTCGTAACTTCCAGTTAGGCTGGTAACTGCAAGAAGAGGTACCAGTAAAGATAATCGCCACCAAATTTCCAGTTAAGAGCTAACTGTACATTGAAAAACCGAAATTTTCACTAACTTCCAGTTGCGTGCTAACATGAACCTTAACTGGACATTGAAAAACTGGCCCTAAGTCTAGCCTGATTTCTTATTTCTATTAGATTATGACATTCATTATCAAACCATGGCTTACTTTTTCTCGGTTTATGGTATCCTATACTTTCTTTAGCTGCTGATTCTATTGCATTACGTATGTGCTCCCAATTCTTATTTACATCTGTTTCATTTATATTTTCATCATCATTTAAATCCTGCAAAACACCAAATCTATTTGACAGTTTAATTTTGTAATCTTTCTTAATTCTTTCATCAGTAAGCTTTCCTGTATCAAATTTTATAACTTTTAGATTTTGTTGCTTATGATTTATCACTGAGAGTCTTTCTCTTAATTTAGCAATTACTAAATAATGGTCACTGGCACAGTCAGCACCTCTATGTGTACGAACGTCAATTATACTAGTATGCCTTCTCTTATCAATGAGAATATGATCTATCTGATTATGAGTTTAACCATCTGGAGAAGACCAGGTATATTTATGGATATCTTTATGTTTAAAAGTGGTACTTTTCACAATTAAATTCTTTGAGGTTGCAAAAGTACTCAATCTTATACCATTATCATTACTTAATTCATGAAGACTTTCTTTACCAATCGTGGGTTTAAACGTCTCTTCTTTGCCAATCTGTGCATTACAGTCATCTAACAGAATTTTCATATCATACTGCGAAAATTTATCAAAGACCTGTTCTAACTCTGTATAAAAATCATCTTTAGTATTATCATCTTTATCTTCCGTTGGTGCATGTATGTTTATTAAAATAATTTTACACCACCTACCCTGTAAAACTGCATATGATATCCTTTCATTAATAAATTCTACTGTTTTAAGAGCCGAGATAATTCTATTATTTATGAAAAAGCCTGTTCCAAAATTATGATTTTCAGTACCACCATAGAAAAAAGTATAATTTTTAGTTTTACAATTCCCTTCTCCTGGCCACCTAACTTCCTGGACAGCTACTACATCTAATTTATACTTAACTATCTCATTAACTGTACACTGAAATGCCCCAGGCCGGTAAAGGCTCAGAACATTCCAGGTGCCTAATTTAATATCCTTATTCCTAACGTAGATCTTATCCTTAGTCCAGGGACCTCCCAAAGTAGTCCCCACCCGGAGATCCGAACGGGGGACTATTTTACCTTGGGAACATCCATGGCCTTATATTGCTGTTTCTTGACTTTTTTTTTTACAGTGTAGAGTTGTCAGCTCTACGCCTAACCCCCAATATGAATGGAGGAACTACTACACAAGACAAACACAAACACATTAGACAGCACAATTACTACACAAGATGAACACAAACACATTAGACAGCACAACTACTACACAAGACACACACAAACATACTAGACAGCACAACTACTACACAAACATACTAGACAGCACAACTACAACACAAGACACATACATACACATCACCGATACTACACAAGACAAACAGAAATACATTAGACAGCATAACTACTACATAAGATAAACACAAACACACTAGACAGCACAACTACTACACAAGACAATCCCAACCACACTACACAGCACACCTACTACACAAGACAAACCCACATACAAGCACACCACAACTACTACACAAGACAAACGCAAACACACTAGACACCACAGCTACTACACAAGACAAACTCACACACTACACAGCACAACTACTGCACAAGACACACAAACACATAACAACCACTACACAAGAAAAAAACAAACGCACAACTACTACTACACAAGATTATACACACACACTGCTCGCCATTAAAATTGCAACACCCAGAAGGAAATGAGATAGAAACACGAAACTTGGCAAATATGTAGTTCATAATAAGATAAGAAAATGATTACAGTTAGAGCTCGGTGGTGTGACATGTGACACGTAGAACATGGTTGCATAACCCCAAGGAGCTAGTAGCATGTACAGCCTCCACGGGCGGCAATAACTGCTGCAACACGGCGAGGCATGGACAGAATGAGTCTATCGATGTCTGCTTGTGGTATGGCATCCCAAGCGGCTTCCACACGGTGCCAGAGGTCTTCAACATTACGTGCCGGAAACCTGAGTTGGGCCAGCCGGTGACCCACCATGGACCAGACATGTTCAATTGGCGACATATCCGGTGAACGTGCTGGCCAAGGAAGCAGGGGCACGTGGTTAGCTTCCATAAATAGGAGGACATTCCTTGCAACATGGGGGCACGCGTTATCCTGTTGAAAAGTGGCATTATGCAGTGCATGGATTAATGGGACAGCAACAGGGGTGAGAACCTGTGTGATGTACCGTTGGCTGTTCAATGTCCCTTGAATGCGTACGAGACGCGAACGAACACCTATGGCGATGGCACCCCCTACCATGATACCCAATGAAGGCCCTGTGTGATGATGCATGATGCAGGCATCATGAAGCCTAGTGCCACGGTGCTGCCACACGCGTGTACGTCCATCATGATGTTGTATACAGAAGCGGGATTCATCAGAGAACACTACAGCATTCCACTCCACCATCCATGCACGACGGTCTTGGCACCATCTCAGACGCAAACATCTATGCTCTAGCGTCAGAGGAATCCCCGGTTCGCCAAACGACGAAGCACGGTTCATGGGGACACTGGACGTTGTAAAACATCCCGTACTTCATGCGCAATCCTCGTTGACGTGGCCGTTCTGTCTGTAAGGGCCATGCGTATCAGACGTCTGTCCTCTCGTTCCGTCGTCCGACGCGGACTTTGTGAACCTCTACGTCGCTCTACAGTGCCTTCCTGGACCCACTGGTTTCATACACGGATCACTGTGGATGCATTGCGTCCTACACGGGCACTGATCTCACGGTAGGATAATCCACATTCACGGTATGCAACAATTCGGCCGCAATCGAACTGGGAAACCTGCTGGAATCGCTGCCGTATTCGACGACGTGGCATTGCTGACCGATTTTAACACACTACACTCACGACCATGCACTTTCACTGCTCTTCTGCACCTATCTGACCTGCTACAGGTACCACTTACCAGATAGCGTGGCAGGCGCACATGATGCATGACAGCCTTGAACACCTAATCATTTCCTTCTGCACCTCTCCTCTACACACTGTGCACATATCGTCCGATTCCGATTACTCCTTCTGGGTGTTGCATTTTTAATGGCGAGCAGTTTATATTACATTTTCCTTTCCTATGAGCTTGAAAAATAATCTTACCTCATTTTTTAAAGTGTTATTTTGCAAAGATGCTTCCAAATGCCGCAAGTGTGCACGAAAAACGTCTGATATTCTACCAGCCCAATATAAAATTCAAAATGTTCTTTGAAGAACATAAATATTCCATCAACAGCCTAAATAGATTTGTAACTAAGTGATTGCAATTACCTTTGACAATATTTTGAAAATAAAACTGCTAACTTACATATATACTTAAAATATATATATATTTAAATCCTTATACATTTAAATGTTTAGATGAATGAAAATAATAACAGAATGGAAAAATAAACTAAATTACTAGCTATTTACAGATCTATCAGATCAAAAGTACATATGTCACGCATATAATTTCATTTCAGTCACAGTAATATATGTTAATTATTGCATGGGCGTTGCAGGAACATAACTTCAAACTGAAGATTTTTTTTAAAGGGAGTAATACTATTTTGGGGAAATTCTGCCTCATTGTCATCGTCCCCCCTCCCTTGGAAAAATACCTTGCTTGTCCCTTCCTGGAAAAAATCATGAAGACGTCCATGTATCAGCGGCGTTAAAAATTTCGTTAAATGTCCATATATCACCGTTGACAAGCACACATAATATGCATGTAATGATACAAGAGAACACTGCTTTTAAAGGCTTCTTTATATAACAGTGAAGAGAAGAACAACACGTGCAAGTAATACTTTTAAAAGAGAACAATCTAGCCAGAATTGGTGTAGCATAATTCTAATATAACTGGCAACACTGGATAAGTCGAACGCAACGTACAGCGCACCAAACGAAGTTCTCAACCCCGAAAGCACGCACAAACAAGCTATGTATCAATTTCACCATCCTCCCCTCTTGAAACGGGCACAACACCAATGTGCTAGCCGATTGCACTGAGTCACCTGCAAGGAACACGGAATACGGCACAAAACGAAGCTGTCTTTTGTATGGGGGAGGTGGGTCGGACAAATCCGCGAAGCAGAAAAACTGATTGCTTGAAATTATTCGTAACCCATTCAACACATAACATTCAAACTCTTATATCTAAGAGTCACAATACAAAATAGTACATCCGAATACAGAAATACTATTTACGTAATTCATATTTCAACTTACATCAAATGAACAATTTACGTACTATAGCTCTCTCTCTCTCTCTCTCTCTCTCTCTCTCTCTCTCTCGAGCCAAAACAGCATTCTTGTATTGTTTTACCAATGTTTAATGTGCATGATTGATTGATTGATTTAGTTCATTTTACTTCTCCTCTTTGTCGCTTTTGGCTAATTGCAAAGATGGGGATGATCGATGTTATGATTAAATTGATGAACGATACACACAAAGATTGTACACTCGCCTCACTTAGTACTCTGGCAGTTTGTTTCTTTATACAGCATATTTGCAGAAGATACAATTCAACGTACAAGTGTATCAATGTAAGCTCTATAAAACAAACTTCTTACTAACTTCGTTGACCCTGTACAAGCCCATACCGGGATTTGAACCACCCCATGGATCCCTGATGTCGTAGGGTGCTGTGCTGTAGAGCGACCACAAACAAAAAAGCTTCTGCCAAAAGTCCCCGCGCACCTCCCCCTTCACCTGTTCGACTAGGGCCATAAGGAAGCATGATCCACTCTGTCCCTCCCCTCCAAGCGGGGGCGATCATACAGACAAACAACTAGAGTACGTGGAAACTATAACCACTCCGTCACGCAAGTCGGCTTTAATGTACTGCACATTCCCATTATTCATAGTTGCATTACAGCATTTGTGTAAAAAAAAAACTCCTAACCGGATCGGAGCGTTCTGTCAAAGCACCACGCTCTGGAGCGGAGTGCTCTTGTCTCACGCTCCGCTCAGGATCGGAGCGTGCGTCTAAAAAATCCGAACCACTCCGCTCCGGAGCGGAGTACTGCTGTATCACGCTCCGCTCCGGATCGGAGCGTACGTTTAAGAAAACTGAACCACTCCCCTCTGGAGCGGAGTGCTGTCATATCACGCTTCGCTCCGGAGCGAGGAGTGGAGTAGAACTGACACTTCGAAGTCGCTCCGGAGCGCTCCTTTAGTACACTCCGCACTCCGCTCTGAAACCCTGCAGAGTACACGGTATGGGTTAAAGGTGGCCATTATTTTGTGTAATTTTGTAAGTTCATTTTTCTTGTATATTGAAATTTTGTGGACTAGGTAACTATTGCACGAGTACGTCCGTCCCACTCTAGCATCATATTTTTTCGTCACTAAGGGGGGGCCCCAACATTTTATTTGCAGGGGGGCTCCACATAGAACTGTGCTACGCCACTGCTCAGAGTATTTTAAGGTTGCGACCTAAAAGCCTAAAAATACAAAAGACAAACAATGTTTTCTGGTTCTAACTGAAGGGAAACAGTACTATTAGGTTTAGCATTGTCTTCTAGGCTCGGAAATAAAGATGATTTTTCATCAACTTCGCAGCCTAGTTATTAATATACAAGGGACAGTCATATGTGCATGAAATTTACTTCCTACGATAGCATGAAAAAATAGCTTTAAAGTTGCATGCTGTGTCATTTTAGGGTATGTTTTGGTTTGTCATCAGTAGGATATGCACTAAAAAACCTAAAATATCACTTAAATTTTTCAAAACAACCTATTTTAAGGTTCTGTATGTATGTCTTACATGGGAAGTGCATGTATCAGTAACTCACTGAACGCAATTGAAAGTGATAAATTGTGCTATTTAGGATCACAAAAAAATAATAATTTACAAATGTTTTTAGTTTCATGTAACAAAATCATTATATTAAAGCCCACGCGTTTACTTCGTTAACGTCCAAGAACTGAAGAAAGCCGCTGCCACGAACATGGGTGAGTGGGCGAGTTGTTTTCATCGAATCACACTCAACCTTCAGCCAATGGGCGCAGCTGTTATTCTGCGTGTCTACTCCATGTGGAGTCTCAGTCACATGACTGTGGATACGCTGTTGCCGTACCTTGCAACTTCAATGTGGAGACCGTGAGAAGGTGCTTGTGGGTGGAGGGACAAGGTGACGTAGAGTAGATGTGTGGCAACACTGTGCATTGAATGTGAATGTTGCAGCTGGTAGGTGCACTCCGTGAACTTCAAAGCCAGCTGGTCGTTAACGTAACTAGCGCATCGACTATACTCTCATTCCTTTTCTGGAGGCTCGCTCTAAAAACTGCAATATTGCAATTATATTAATATACGTATCTCGTTGGAAACACTATGCTCTTTTCGTTGCATTAATCAATATCTTATTCTTTTACATTAGCATTTCAATACACTAGACGTTACTTATCGATGTTTTCAGGAAGCAGACTCTTGTGATTGTCAGAAAGTAAGTCTTTGTATTTTGAAAATGTTCTTTCCATTTCACAAGATGCCACTGGACAGTATTTGTTCGTTTCATTTCTTGTGTTGATATCCTGAAGTAAAATGGAATTTTCTGCATTCAGAATTTTCAAATAAAAAATTTCAGTTGTAGAATACCAAGGCAAATCCTGGACAGGTTCCCCCTGCAACACTAAAATTCAGCCATCGCATGAACTGCAAACCTGGTTTTACTGGAAGCTACTGCTAATTGATTCTCCAATCCAGCTATCTCAACTTCTCCTAGTACTATTTTATTTTGAATATTGAAAAAGAGATTGGATGGACCAGGAAAGAAAAATCTTATCTTTGTCCGTTCAAAACTATCAACAAAATTTTTCCATATTTTTAATACTTCATTTAAGATTCAGATTAACTGAATTTCCATTCAAATTAACAACACAATCATAAATTGAACATGGTACAACTACAGACATACCACAATGGCTGGGATGGCCTAGTGCGGGGATTCAACCTGCAAACACTCCAAGTGTGAATCCATCACCTTAAACGTCAATTCAAAGGACGCAACGCTATTAGACAGATATTGAACTCTGGCAGCAAACCGTCTACACCAGAGGTTCCCAAACTTATTCGATTCACGGCACCCCTAGTCTCTTAAAGATTTTTCCACGGTGCCCCTACTAGTGTTTCAAGATATATCCCTGGTGCCTTAGTCAGAATGTACGACTATCTAACACTTGCAATGCTCAGTTTATGTGGTTAGGTTCTTTGTGTTAAAAATATTTACACATATTTGAAACTTAGAAACATTTTACATGTAAAAAGTACTAAATAAGCAAATATTTGAAATAATATAATCATTTCAGTGAAAATAATGGAACATATCGCAGTGCCCCTGAAATGCAGCTATGGCGCCATGGTGTACACTTTGGGAATCACTGGTCTACACTATGAATCTGTGGTTCGCACCTACTATAACATGGGAGTCGAACAATCACTATTTGTCAGGTGAGATTTAATGGAAAATAATTCACGATAGGCCAAAGAATAAGAAAAGCATAATTTTTTAACAAATTGTGATGCAGGTTATACGATATAAATTTCCTTATCAAAACCAGACAGTGTTACATGCCCATAAAAACGGCATTATATATGTCAATAAGTACACAAATCCCACAGACGCTATTTCAGTTTCTATAGGACTACCATCTTTCTCCATCCAATTACTTAATTAGCACTACTACTTTCGTGAAGAAAATCACCCAAAACTCATGTTTAATCCTCACCAGTATGTTGTTTGAATATTTAGCTGCAATCCATTGACAATGACAAAAATTTATTGTATTTTTATTGTCTAATTTAAGAATAAAATACCCTCAAAGTGCAGATTTTCATCATCTGATCATTATTCCCTTAGTTTCTACTGTCTTCTTATTTTATACTCAAATAACAGTATCCTTCACTACGTTATGCAGCAGCCTTGTCCGCAAAAATTAACAAAAGTTTATAAAAATCACTGTATCCAGGACCATGCAAATGCTTTCCCTTACCAAAAATGAAAGCTTTGTTTGAGCGTTGTAAATTTGCATTTTGGCAAATTTTCATTTAAGCTACCAAAAACTACTCTAAATACCTGAAATGTACTATATGTTTAGACCATACTTGACAATAAATAACTCTGCCTGCAGTGGTAAATGCTTCGTTACCTTCTACATTGTTGGAGCAATATGCTGTTACTACTTCTCTCCTGCAGCAATTATTGTCACTCCTGCAGCGCACACACCCACACTCACAGATCTATCAAGATGTCACAAACAGATAATCTTCAAATAATGCGACCCCAGTGATGTCGCTGGAATTTGGAAATATGACTCGCATGTCTGAAAGGTCATTGGTTGATGAAAGGGTGGGTTTTCTCTATCTTCGTAACCAGGCACTTGCAACACTACGAGATGAGTTTTAGAATGTTTTTGACCCAACTAGTGCCCATGACCAGACAGAAGTAGGTTATTTTTGAAATGCTGACACAAAGAACTGGGAAAATGAAGCAGACAAACTTGAAACTAACAATTACATGAAAATTACTCGAAATATATGCAAAGTATATGCATGTTATATTATGTCTATTTTGAACATCCAGTTACCACACACTTGTCACGAACTAGCAGACATGAAATTTTTGCATAAAATCATTAACGGCAAAATTAAAACCGAATTCCTTGTCAACCAATTTCATCTACGAGTACCTGCACGGCCAACCTGCAACGTAAAGCTCTTTCACATTCCCGGTACAAGGCTCTCTTCTACAGCGGTCTCTTTACTATAGGCTCGCCCACTTATATAATAACCTGCCTGTAAATGTTGATATTTTCTTGTCAGAACACAGTTTCCGACAATCACTAAGAATGTATATGTAACAATTTCTTTTTTTTTTTTTTGCGTTTGCCATCTTGTTTTTTCTTGTTGCTACAGTTTCAGTATAAAATGGTCTTTCAGTGCTGTAACTGAAAATTTAAGTAAATAAATAAATATGCACTAACGTCCCAAATATGTATTCCAGAACTTCACCAGAATAATCCACATCAAGTAAAATTGATAAATCCATTGAGAGAACATGAATTTGGAAAAAACAAAACAAAAAAACATGCAAATATGCAAAAATCCGTCCCCTAGTCAGATCCCACCATGTTCATGTGTTGTTCATAAAATATTTAATGTATATAAGTACGGCACTGTTATGGACATCCATATTCCAAAAACTCAATATGCTGACCAAGGCAGAAATTTATTATATTTTAAAAACATAAACTAAACGTTACGTTTCAACCTTCTAGCAAGGTCTTCTTCAGACTCTGTACCAAATACAAATGAAATAAGGTACAAAAGATTGATTGATTTGTTGTTTTAAGTCCACTTTATGCACAGTATGGCTAATCGGGACTGGACCTACAGTTTAAAGGGGGATCCGAACCACTAGTGCCTCCACCAAGTATCGAACCCGGGAACCCTTGATTACAAGGCGACGTTGCAACAACTGCACCATCAGGGAGGCCTAAGGTACAAAAGAGGATGATACATATATACACAAAAATCACTTCCCTCCAAACAAAATATTATTAGGAAGTTGTTACCTGG
This sequence comes from Lepisma saccharinum, assembly GCF_977018435.1. Lineage (NCBI taxonomy): Eukaryota > Metazoa > Arthropoda > Insecta > Zygentoma > Lepismatidae > Lepisma > Lepisma saccharinum. Next base: position 33,933,664 of record NC_139231.1, read on the forward strand.
AACATTCCTTTCCAGGTGTTCCAGCAGCTTCTCCTGTTGTTTCACCTGACAGGTGATTTAGATGAACATTTCCTTTCATCTGGAACGTGGTTGGACTCCTTATCTTACCCTCTTTTTCTTTTACTTTATTTCTTTATTCATCTTCCTTCTTTTCTCCTCCTTCGCTCTTGTCCTTTCCACTTTAACACCTTCTTCCATTCTTTGTTTATATTCAGTCCCCCATTCTAGTTCATTGTGTCTTCTTCCTCTTTCTTCTCTATTTCCTTGGCCTCCTTCCATTTCTCACTCATTTTCTCTTGTGTCTGGAGGGGAGTGATTTTGGTGTATATATATATATATCATCATCCTCAATTGTACCTTATTTCATTTGTATTTGGTACTGAGTCTGAAGAAGATCTTGCTAGAAGGTTGAAACGTAATGTTTAGTTATGTTTTTAAAATATAATAAATTAATGCCTTGGTCAGCATATTGAGTTTTTGGTTATCATGGAAACAAGGCTTAATGGTGTTATCCATATTCTAACTTCACATATGCCACCACATTCTTTCTTAGAGCACATAGAATAATTTATAACAGTCAGTCTGCATCTGGTTTATTTAAAATTACAATGTATAACACAGAAAATCAGAAAGAAGTACAAAAAATCTAGTTTGTCAAAATAAAAAAAATACATTGTTCCTGCATTGCTCTGAGTGTTATTTACATATGAATGCAAATAATTGTTTTCTCTTTCATATGTATATTTATATAGAATGCAACATCAATATATAATTATGCTGTTACATAAATCAGACAAATAAAAAAGTGCAAGAACAAAGTAGAAATCATGACTATAAAGGACAAATATTGTCTATGAAGAACTATTTCTGTATAATTAATCCAACCCACATACCAAGTTCATGACCTTTTTTCTAGGATATCTACAAAATCACCAATTAATTGCATGCAAAATAACAATTTTTGTACAAATATAAACAGAGAAAATGGACTAGAATGTTGGGCAACAAATTCATACATTTTCAATAAATATAACAAAAAAAATGAGTTCTTTTTTTTACAGTGGCTTTCAACAAGTGGGAGCACACAAATTCACCAGAGCATTTGAACATTACAATATTAATATTCTACAATAATTCTATTTCATATTACTTCTGTATATCACACATTGTTTCTTACAGTCTTTCATATTTACAGATAATATATAAATAGCTTGAACACTTTGTTAGAACTGTCTGTTTCCTTACAGAAGTAAATAAACGTACGAACTCCAGCATGAGCATGCTAAAACAGAGCTATTTGATTCTTTGTTACATAGTGGATGGACTTATTGTTTCAGTCACTTCTTGGTTGGCACAAACTTTATGAAGCAACATCATAAGCAAGAACGATTTCCATTTGTAGTCTATTTTTCATTCAGTGCCTAACAATGAGAGTTCCATCCCGGTGACAATATACACATGAGCACCTACATGTACAAACATGCACATTCATAACATTTTTACAATATGAGGTTCCTTTCTTGCATATTGTGGTCAGTCAATTCTTTCTGTCACTTAAGGTACAAAAGCAAGAAATCACTACTCATTATCTCATATACAAATGCAAAACTTTAGTATTTATGCTTCACGCACTTGAAAAAACACTAACGGTGCAAGTAAAACAGAAACTTCAATTTACAATAAGCATCACACTGACTTCATTAGGGAAGACAAGTGATGGTCTGAAGGAAATGAGATGCTTTCAAAATGTTGAAGTCTCCATCCTTCCCTTAGTGTTGTTTCAAGTGCAAGGTTAAAATATTACAGTGCGCCACAAGTCATTAAACATACTCATAAATCATTACAGTGCGCCACAAGTCATTAAACATACTCATAAATCATTACAGTGTGCCACAAGTCATTAAACATACTCATAAATCAAACTTATTCAAAAGAAAGACAAACTTTCAGTGATGGTGATCTTTTATAAACAATAATGGCTGCCATCTTCAGGTCAGAACTATGCCCAAATTTGTATTCAAGAACGAAACAATGTTACTGTGTTACTGTCATTAATTTTTATTTGCAGCCATTATTATTATGTTAAATGATATGTTCTTGTTAATATTATGAATCTTTGTAAACGAGGGAATGTCCAATTCCCAAAAAAATTAAATGTTTTGTTTTTAGGAACAAGGGAAGTCAAAGCTTGACTGAAAATACAAATACTAGTTAAATAATAATGTTACTAAAGTATCTACACTTTTATGTATGAAGTACTGGAAATCTGGTCTATTTCTAGAATAGAAGACTGTCTCGCCAATTGCCAAGATGAGAGAGGGAAAACTATAGACATAATTGGTCTAAAATTTGACAAATTGAAGAAATGCAGTTACAAACTTTGAAACTAGTCCACTTTAATCTTGTAATAACTAATTGTCAATAAGCAACTTTCCCATAATTTAAAATTTGGTATAAAATTAGTCCAGTTAAAAATTACTACAAATCAGAGCACAGTAATTCATTGAAGTAGAACTGAAGCTTAGTGAAATAAAGTCATTCAACAGGACCCAAGCAGTTTGTAATTATCCCTGTTACCATGTCATCTCATAACAATGGAAACAACATTACTTGCATCATGAAACAAGTGTAACTTATTGTGCTTGAATGAGTCAAACATGTGTGTTGATGAAATATCACCAAACACACATATTTTTCTTGCTCCATTAAGTAAAAATATTCATGCAGAATATTTTATGTACATTTTTCTTGTTATACAATCAGTAACATTAAAACACTATGAACATATTTCTAATATTTTGCTAACATTACATTTACATCATAGATATAGAAGCAAGTTGCACATTGCTTTCTAATGTGAATATCCTTCCAGACCCTGACGTTAACTTAAGAATACTGAATGTTTTAAAAAAAAATGGAATCCTTTCTAAAATATTTTCATGTTGTTGATTGTATAATGCAAGAAAATTCTATCTAAAAAAATGATTTCTTTACAGCACATGCTATTCGAGTGTAGCTCAAAATAAATTATTTATATAAAAATCGAAGTTCACTATCAGAAGCAACTTACACACCTTTATGAAAGTTTAAACAGCATTGTAACCTTACATTATGAACCTGCATTCATATTCCTTCCTACAGTATACCCAGCAATGGCGGATGTTACTTTACCTCATTGTTGCAGCATCCAAAATGGTACATTTGTATTATACTGATAACCCGTTGTTGTATAGGGCATTTGCTGTGTTTGTGGAGCATACGCATTTTGCTGCACAGGCTGCAACTGTGGCGCTGGTTGCTGGCCCTGTACATACACATTATGCTGAACAGGTTGAGGTGGACCACTCTGAAATGATGGAGGGATGGCTTGATTCTGCATACCTTGTTGATTGTTGTATATCTGTGGCTTTGACGAGTAGTGAGTGAATGTTGTTTTGGGGAACGTATTCTGGCGCGAGATATTCGGATGGAAACCCTGGTTCCCTGGATGCTGCGCTGTCTCCTCACTGCCTTGGTCTTCATCATCTGACCCGTAACCTTAGATAAAAAGAAAGAATAGCTTTTACATTCAGTTAATGGTTGTAGAATCAATTAATTTCACACATATATAATTTTATCAACAATTCAAATACAATCAACAAATATCAAATGATGCATACCCTGACATCAAACTGATTGTATGGCTATTATTTAGGGTTGAGCAGATACTTTTCTACAGTCTGCCAAAAATATCATACAACACTTTTGCAAAGTCTAAATATCCTAGAAATTACAAAGAATGCATAATCTTCTTTAATTATCATCAACCATCATTGTGTTGAGAAATGGTCTTTGTGATAAAATGATTACCTCATGTGTAATTATGAATATCTTAAAGCAAAACTCTGATAGATTGCTATAATATAGTTACAATGAAAACTCACACATTAAAATTTTTAAATATTGTGAACTCCTTTTAATTGTTGTAATATTGAAGTATCGGTATTGGTGGACATAAATAGGAATATCAGCACTGGTGTTGGTATTAATTCAATCCTCTTATTACTAATTGAAACTATGCTAATTTTATGAAACAAAAAATGTGCACTGTTAAGAAAAACTATCTGGAGTGATAACTATTAGGTTAGGAAACCAGTTAAACCTCATGCATACTAAAAGGGATTGAATTATCTGAACAGGGCAGCTTCTCCAGCATCATGACAAAACTTCATTTACAATTCAAGGATAAATTTTCAACATTCCATAGCAATTTATGGTGCACACTAATTTTCTGTTTCTCAAGGGTAATATTGTGATAAGAACTAACACAAAAAAATGCAGATTTATGTTAGAGGCCAGATGAAACCAAAAAATGTCATTGAGATGAGTGGGATATGTGGAGAGAGGTGTGTGGGAAAATCACTCCATGACAAAGCAAACAAAAGAAGTGACGACTTGAGAAGGAAAACAAGGGAGTGATCTGTCTGGTACTCTATTGCAGAGGACATCATGGTGCTACACGGACTGCTTAGCCAAGGAGTGCGAGGTAATGCATGTCTACACTTTTCCTTTATTTTACAAAAATATTAACACAAATTGATCAATCATCTGGATATAGCAGGCCACAATCTAAAATTTTGAATAAAATGATGTCACACTGTTTGTCCACAAGGGAAAACCAGTAATTAAATCACAAATAGCTATAAAAGGAATAGTCCGATTGATACAAACTTGAAAAAACATTAATAATTATACTTTCATATCCCCTTATTTCTCAATGTAATCCCCTGATGCATTCATTCCATATCTTTTCCAGTGTCCACATTACCTGTCGCATACAACTCTGTGGTCTGTTGCATCAGTTAAATTTGCACCCCATGTTCAAACACTCTCATCTCACATATCGTGAACCCACTTTTTGGAAATCTAATGATCCTGCATAATGCTGCAGGCTAAACCATGAGAACACCTTTACTATCTATTATTACTTGTCTACAGGCTCGATTCATCTCCACTTTGCATGTCCACTCCCATAAGAATCTTAACAGGATGGCCTAGTAAGCATTCGTCAGTACACCTTATCGACCCAATTGTGTATTGTTTCATGTGATAAACATTTCTCACTTTAAAGAGCAAGCATTTGTATTCGAATAACCTTAACATTAATTAACATTTTGCAAAATTCCCTGACTTTTTTCCATGGCCATTTCATTTATCAGCTCATTTCCCAGGATTTCCAGGTCAGGATGAATCCTGACCAGACACAAGTTCTTAATGGCTATGAAAAAATGAAACGTAATTTCATCATAATGTCCACCAATGTTGAGGCACTTGCCATAGAAGGGCATCAGGTGTTCATGATTTCCACAAGATAACCTTGCTTGAGCAAATGCCTGCCACCAAGGAACTTTTTCAGATGCACGAACACATGAAAATCACACAATGCCAAGTCTGGGATGTAAGAAGGGTGATCAAATTGTCCCCCAGCAAAAACATAATTTATAGAAAAGTACTGTGTACATACCTGCAACAGAGCTTAAAGCTCCTTTCTGTCTCTTAACATCAAGCTCGTTGGCTCCGGTTCGCCCTTTGTCACCTAAGTAAAAAGAAACAATAAACTCCAATCAATAAAAAAATACTTTTGCAACAATATTCTTCTGCAACAGTAGAAACTTTCCTCTGTAGCATAGTGTCTCCCTCCTTCATGGTACAAAAATGTCCATTTCATCATACAAGGGTAGGTTAACAAAAGAAAGAAAAAATGTAACTAAAAACTTTTTTAAAAAACAGACTACACATTTTCTGTTGGATCATTATGCAAAAGGTACTTCTTTATTTTCCTGTAAATTAATATCAAAGCAAAACTGTGAAATTCAATTATTACAGCAAATATCCTAAAAAACTGGCTAATATTTTAATTTGCAAAACACTTCTTGTAAATGATACTGTAGTTCCTGAAACAGGCTAATGAAAAAAAATTAATACAAAAACAGAAAACTTGAAAATAAAATGACAAAAAAAGCATCATTTGTACTGTATAGAGTATGATTATTGACACTGTAGCAGGTCTAATTCAGATGAAGCAAATTCAAAGAAGCCATTTACCACTACATGTATCACGTTGATAATCAGCTAGATGGTATATTGACAAGGAAGGAACATATCTTGAGTACTTTTTGTGCTAAAACCACCATATTACTATTAAAAAAATAAAACCTCACAAGTTGAAGTAGATCATTAATCAGATCACTCAGTTTTCCAGTGTCAGTCAGCTGTGCTAACAAAGGCTTTATGGGGAATGACGATTAACCAGTAGTACTAAGATCTGATGACTCAACATACATATATGAGAAAGAACAGTGATTCCCGTCAAATGAAGAAAGTACAAGTTAGTAAATTAGTGTATGCTACTTTCAGAAGTTGTCAAATTTGAAGGGTATTATTATCTGTACCATTACCATGGAATGAAACCACACAATTAGCTACTGTAGCTAACAACATTCACTGAAGCATTATTGGGTTGATGCATACGTTTGTAGCATTTGTGTTTGATATGGCAACACTGCAGTGTTAGGAGTTTAACATTTATCATTTGAATTTTGCAATTTGAAGGAAGTTGGTGCTAACTGTGGACAAACGAATATGGAGTATCAAGTAGAAAAAACAAACTTAACAGAGGAGCAAAGGCAGCTTGAAACATTTTTACCGTGTATGGGGAGAATGTCAAAGGGGAAAGCAGTGAAAAAAAAAATGGTTCTGCCATTTCAAAGAGGACAATTTTGAGTGTGATTCTCCACGTTCAGGAAGACCATTGGGCTTTAATGAAGACTGTTTCAATGCTTTAATCCATGATGATCCACATCAGTCAACCCGAGAATCAGCAAATGTGATGTACTGTGACCATTCAACCATCGTGCAATATTTGCATTTCATGGGTAAGTTTCAGGATATTGTACACTTTAAGTGCTCCTGCAACACGATAATGAATGACTACACTCCGCTAACATGACAAAAGCTGCTATTCAGGAGCTTGGTTGGGAGGTTATTCCACATCCCCCCTTACTCCACTGATCTTGCACCCTCAGATTTCCACCTTTTCCACTCTTTATCCCACAATCTTAAAGAAAACTCCTTTGATAACAAATACATTCTTCAAACTTGGCTTCACGACTTCTTTAACTCCAAAGCAACTGACTTCTTCAGGCGTGTAGTCAAAAAAACTGACCCAGCATTGGTAGACAGTCAGAGAATGAAGGAAGATATATTACTAATTAATTTCTGTCTTTTGTTCATCTCAAATGAGTATCAAATAAAAAAAAAAAACTTTTGCCATGGTGAAAAAATGCTACGAACTTATGCATCAATTCAATAAATGAAAGGTTAAAATAAAATAAGTGAATAAATATCAGGATGACTAAAAGCTTGTATTACAGAATAAAGAGCATGCAATAATTTAAGCATTCATGCTCCTAGATTGGTGGGATCAAAATTTGTACTTGCAACTTCTTTCCTATTCCACTGTAACAAACAAACTTCACCTATTGACCAATTAATTCCCTATACTAAACATTGTATTGGGAAATTTTTTCAATGGCATAGTCACAGTACTTGCAAATAACTTTAATTGGAATGAAAAAAGATGCACGTCATCTCAAGGCATACAGAACAGACAAGTAACTGTAAATTATATACAGTGAGCACACAAGATAAATAGTTCAGATAAAAAAACATACAAGCAGTGTTTCATCTGTTAATCAATCAGCTACATAGTATATTTACAAGAAAGGAACATGTCTTCAATACTTTTTGGGCTAAAAGCACACAGGTATCTGCTGCATCTTAAACATGTGTAACTCGTATACAAACATTGCAATTCTAGGATACAATAAAATCGAGCAACACACATAGAATTAGAAACAAGGGGTATGTATCTACATGTATTTATTATGGATGGAATAGATTGATCATTACTATATTGGTATCAGCTGATATAAGCATGTGGGGGATCTGTTTATCAGTAAGATTATCAATAGCTTTATGGATCTGATCTATCTAATAATAGCCTTTATTTTTTATGTTCATAAACATATAATTCATATACCTATTTTTTGTAAACTAAATGTCTAAATGTGCAGTTTTTCAAAGCAAAACCCATTGCTCTCACCTGGTACCCACACATTTATTAAGAAGGCTTATGAATCGTTGATGTTCTTTAAGGGTGTCTACCAGTCGAAAAAGTCTAGAAATCAACAGGTAGGTCAAGAAAGTAAAGAAATTATGTGGTCAACAATTTTAGATATTTTTTTTTTAGAATATAGTAAATTTACATTGTTATATACCTGTACTGGGTTTTGATAAAATTTAATATTTGGAAGTCTAAAATTGCACTGAGTTGTGGTTAAGATTTGTTCCCTTTGTTTCTTAAGAATTACATTCTTGTATGCGCAAAGTTTTGTAAAAATATTAAATAAGGTAATGTGGCCATTCCCCATCCAGGATTAAGCCTGAAGCATTATTTTATACAAGCATTGATAATTAAAGCAAGTCTAAATCTCTTGTTAAAGTACAGCTTCAGATTTTATCTTAACCAGCATTGTGCTAGGGGTTTTTCATTTCATAAAAATATCTATTTCCTGAATTTCCAACTATACTTAAGTAGGGGGCGATTAAATAAATGTTGAGAGAAAGGTAAAGAAAAATTTCAATAATTTTGGATTCGTTATTTTGGTAGACTGCCTGCAATTAAATATCAGATTGATAGAAAAATGGTAATTGGTATATTTTGTATTAATACTTGATCAGTATAGACAAAATTTTCCTATTGATCCATCCCTCATATTTGTTAATAGTGAAAGCAAAATTATTACTTGTATTTTTAAAATAGTCCACCCTCTAAACAAGAGTTTTGATAGACACTACAATCATGCCAGAAACTTATCAAATACCTTTAAAGTCGTATCTACTTATCACTTGAAATGGAAAACAGAATGAATCGTACTCCAAGTGCAAACTAATATTTAGCTTAACCTTATGAGAGCGGCAAAACACTGAAGGAAGCATTTACAAGTTTAGTTCCTGATAGTTCACGGTGCAAAAATCAACTAGGGCTTCCTGCACCTCACAAAGGGTCATTGGTTTCTGGCAAATGAAGACTTCACATGATGAGAACAGTTCCCTATTTACATTTAAAATTTTAAGGAATGATGCACCAGTGTATAAGTTTGGAATGGGATCAGGCAATTGATTCTCCTCCTGCATCAGCCATTAACGGCATATCAGGAAAATTGCCAATATTTAGAAAGATCCAATACTTCTACAATAGCTATCATATAGCCAAATGGTTATCACTTTCACCTTTGGCGTGAGCAGTCCAGAATTCAATCCCCAGCGAGAGTTTCAAAATCACTATGTTGTCCCAGCATTGTAAGGACAATTGGGGAGCTACATGAAAGTAATAACAGATGACTGGTGTCAAAAGCTACAAAAAAGCAGTGATGGGACCTGATGTGCTGACTGACGCATCACCCAATGGTAAGCCTTTTGGCTGACCTTGGCCTTTCAAGGGCTGGAGTGACACAAGACACCCTGTCTCACCTAGGGTGCCCCCAAAAATGCACTATGTACCATTGAAATCAGGATGGGCTAGTTCATTCTACTATCTGCAGCTAACATGTAAAGTAACATTCCCCTTCCCTCTATTAATACACTCTTGATTAACAATGAAATAGCCTCTAAAAATATCAAATTTGAATTTTTCATTGATAAATGGCAGCACAAGATGTACAATTTTTATTGGTCAAAAAATCATTATTTTATCTTTTATACAAGTTAATCGAGTCCTTAAATATATGAGGAAAAATACAATGTGTAATTGATTTGATAATAATAATACTTCACAATTTAATTTCAAGTCTTCAAATGAACAATTTTTCATCAATTCATAAGTTCTAGCAATTCTCTAGTGAGCTGATTAGTTGACAAATAACAGTACTTATTTTGAGTACAAGAAACTAAATTGCTTCTTTCTGTTTGAAAGTTATTGCTTGGTGCCTGTGCTAGGCAAGTTAACCCTCCGTAACCTGAGTGCCGCCTTTTTTTAAAAATTTTGAATCATTTTCCTTACCAGTGCAATAATGGCCGGGAAAACACTTAAGTAACCTATCTACACTATTCCCATGAAATATAAGAGGCATTCGAGCCATTTTCCTGGCGTTCTTTCAGTAGCTTACCGGTCCCCCTTTGGCAGCACTCAGTACCACGTGCGGGAACGTTTCCTACCTAAAATCATAGCACGCGAGCCATGAATTTGGCGGAAATGAGAAGAATAAAATTACAGTATGTTGTTTGGAATGCAAATTATTTGTATGCAGAAACCATTGCAGTACCCATACAAAATGTCAAGAGTTGTCAAAAATAACGATATTGAAAAGTTACAACATTCAGTTCCTTTTATTTGAGTGAGTATGGATTTTTTTAGGCATCTCATAAAAGTAGGAGAAACATATTGAGATTTGAACATTTTAAAAATATTTTGTAAGTTTGTTCGAGTTGTGTTTCATACATTTGATTGCTTTTTAATGAGAGTCAGCAAGATCTTGACTGAGAAACTTGGAACAAATAGCTCCTTTCTAAGCCCATGTATGATTTCAATTCATAATACGTTGAAAATTTTGTGAATGGTGGGTTCATTTTTTAGTTCCTTCATTATATGGCAAAGTTTAAATTATTTTTATAATATTATTTTTGATGCATTTGCTTCAAGAGTATAAGCTTGTAATTCTATGAGAGACTTTCTACCATTCTGTAATTTAATTCCTTTAATAGCTAATAAAAATGTCAAAAAACGGACATGTTTTTGTTCATATAGATTTCGCCTGCTTTTGTGTTGGTGTAATTCAATATCGATTTGCATCAATAATTTATGTAAATAACTGGTTTGATAGGGTGGCAGCACGTGCCACGCTGGACGTTTGTGCTACTATGAGGGTACGGATGACGGAGGGTTAAAGAAAACAGACCTCTCTTTTTCATATTTCTAATTGAGTTTAGTTTACTTGGTTGAAACCTATAATGCTATACAAGTCTTTTCTTGAGACTAACTTTCTTGTATGGGGTAAGAGGGTATTTTTCCTCATTGTATCCTATTAATTACATGCCACCGCTCTCATACAGACCTGCCACAGTGTCTCATATTTCTGTAAGCTGTTAAGTGTGCAATTCTGTCATATACTATTATTAGGGCACACATTCTTAGGTTCTAAAAAATAGGTATTTAGGACTTTATGTAAACTCCACTAAAGGTCTCTTAAATAAAATATGTTTTTCAAGTACAAACAGGGTTTTTAGGCATTTATAGTTCACTTAGGCATTTTAGGTCCTATAGAATTTCAGTAGAGGGGTACTGTGTACATGAAATGAAATGCAAATATATCTAAATAGCTAGAACATAGAAGAAAAAAAGGGTACAGAACTAGAAATAATTTCCATAGTTATTATAGTTGCGAATATAAAAGATCAGCTAATGTATCCGTTTTTGTCAAATTCCTAAATGCATTTTCTTAAAACAAAAACCCACTAGCCATGGTCACTATATTTTTGAAAAATGTGAATGAGTCATGAAGTGTTTACTATTTTATACTGGATTGGTAAAAATTATCAATAAAATCTTCACACTGGTATGACCTTATATACAGGGATAATTTTCACATTTAGACTGTCATGCTATTTTCTACAGCACTGTCTCAAGACCAGGACTTTGTCAGTGCAAAATCTGCTCTAAATAAAATTTAATACCTTGGAAAGTAAGAATGTTAATTACGAAACACAAAACTTTCATTTAGTATAAATCAAACTAGAAGGTCTTGCTCATAAAAAAACACATACACCATAACTAGAATGAGAAAAAAATAAAAAAATAATTTTCCCCATGAAGTTACAACTTTACCCACAGGCTCAGACAACACAGCGACATCATGACTCGAAATGGTTATAAAATAATTGCGGGTACGTGATTCTCTCTCTCATATACATTTGTTATTTATTACGTGCAGAAGGAAAAAAAATGCATGCCTCGTACATTGCAAAACAATGCATAATTTCTAAAATTATTTATACTGGAAGAAAATTATGATATTGTGATGAATGAAACTTTGTTTTGTTCAGTATAAATCAGGCTATTACTGCATGCTCATGAAATGCATTTATGTTTTAGTAATTAAAAGAAAAATAGTTAAATAATAATCAGATCAGATACCAGCCTGCCCTCCCTCCCCCTCTCTCTTTCACACGCAAAAATAAGTTCAACTAATAAATTAAAATAATAACTGTGTTAACTAAAATGCATGTTAAGGAAAGATAAAAAAAAATAAAAAAAAGGGCCTGAAGACTGAAATTTTGTCATGACTGAAGAGAAAGCTAAGTCTATGCAATATATGCTAATTGCAACAATGAGGATGAATTGTGATTAGATGAAATTCATGACAGAAAACTCTTAAAGGAACACCCCATGTGAAGGAGGAATCTTGAACCCAGAACCTCTGGAGTTGATATCGTGATGATCACATTTCTATACCTGTGGTATAATATTAACTTAGATTCTGAAAATTTAGCACTATGTATTTTTATTTACATAAATGACAATACAAAAACAGGGATTTTATTTTGTATATTGCATGGTTTGAAACATGTTAGTTTTTAAATATATACGTTTCTTTATCTAAGAGTTATAGCAAAATCTGTACTATATTTGTTATTTTATTCCACTACTGCATTGGCTACATATTGGTCCACCTCTTTGCAAAACAGTTATTATTAGTAATCTCTGTTAATATGACATATTATAGAGAATACTGGGACACAACATACAATGGTGGTATTTATCTAAAGAATACTGTATTAATTATCATATTATTTGGTATATTTGCAACTCAACACACTACTATCCTGCAAGAAACATCAATGAATGTTCTGCAATGACAATGGCCTAAGTGAGTCAGTACCGTCTCTTAGCTATTTGTATCTTCTGTTAACTGTGTAAAAACGGTAATTATGCACTACACATCTAAGAAATGGCCAACTGATGTTAAGTGCCTTGACCAGGGGTTACTTAAATCTATGGTGACCAGCTACGGAATATTAACATTTCCAAAAGCTGAACCAAAATCTCTTCATCTGGGAAGAAAATGGCTACTTCTTTACTTGCAGTGTTGTTACACCATGGCATATTCATATCCTTACCTTAGTTTCTAGACGCTTTGTTATAGATGTATCATGAATGGTGTTTTGAAATAAAAATGAACAATCAGCACAACTTGCTACAAGATTCTTAGAGTTACGAGCATAAAGTGAATCAGGGATAGTTTATAAATACTGGGAAGTCTGCAAATACTGGAAAGTTTGTTTCATTAGTTTTGTAAATAGAGGGGGAATATACACTACATAATTACTAAAAACCTAAAAGAAAAGTATGTAATATCTTTATATAATGAGAGTAACTGTTCATAAAATTAGGGGTTTTGCAAGGAAAAAGTTAATAGAAAGACACTTTATCTTAATAAAATGGAAGTAGTTTTAAGGAAAAGAGTGTTATGATAATATTTTTCTGGTGATGATTGTTGTTTTAATAAAGACAAGCTAACTTGAAATGATAATCACATGTCAGAAAATGCAAGTAGTTACAAAAAATGGGGTCCTTAATGCAAATAAAATCTGATGAATTGCTGATTAATACTGGAAAATGGCTCCTTTGCATAAAAACACTAATACCTAAGTAAAAGCACTTCATTAGTAAGCGAAAACTGATCTACTTAAAGTATGCTACTTTACCATTACTTACAATTATAGCCTAGGGGGTCTGTGTCTAGAAAAAGAAAAGTTTAAAATGAACCTTCCAAATACTTACCACCTTTAGCAAGGATACCAAATGCCTTTTATTTACTAACATCGCCAACTATAAAACCAAGGGCTGAAGAGAAGTGTCCAGAAAGTTAATAATAATAGTAATAATAAAAGAACACATACAGTACTTTCTCTCCTTTGATTTTACCTTCAGAAGATTGGCCATCTAGCTTACTTTGAAACAGAAGAAAAATTATTCATAACTTCCAACAAATGACTTAAGCATGAATAAACATCAACAGCACTTACTACTTACTTTTAATGAGCTAATAAAATATTCCATGGATAATATTTCATGCTCACAAACAAAATTTCTGTTGCTTGCATAACCATAATTATTATATAAATTAGTTACAATTCCAATAGTAATTGGATTTAAAGCAATATCTGAAAAAGTCTTATTTCTTATGAAGGGGTTTTAATGTAATAAGCACATTAACGAAAAAAGAAGTACTATGATGAAAACTGAAGAGACCTTAAAAATTAATTTATTATATGTATTGTTTTTCTCCTGTAGCAGAGCAATCATTATCCAGTGAGCAAAAAATTGTGGGATTAATCTGAAGATATGATTAGATGTTGCTTTCTTGCAGTATTAGTTTAACTGCAGTTATACACAAAAGAAAAGGGTCAAGCAAGTGGCAAGAAATATCCACAGCCTTCATTAAATGTAACACCTGAGCATTTGCATGGAGATTCTGAGGAAAAAATTCAGGATGGACTAGTGCAAAGATCAAACATATTAATCAAATAAATCCATTAGTACCTTTGACAAAATATTCCTACATATTAGATTTGGCAGCTGATAAAACGTGGAGAAATTAGTTTAGATATTTTCTCACTTTCTCCATTTTTATAAATAGATGCTAGTACTGCTAAATTAATGATGCCCATGAAGATGAAACACACTGGAGGCAATGCAGGATCATCCTGTGCAATGGCAGGTTTAATATATTTTATGTATTGAGTGTGCTTCTTGAACCACTTCCTGTATATGCCAAAACATAAGGAAATCTATAGGATGTCTATAAAGCTTGTTTACAAAGTCACAATTGATATACAAACACATACTGTGGTTTACATGATAAAGCTTTATTTTGTTTGTTTGTTTGTATGTATTTTTTCAGTAAACTTCAACTTGTGCATCATTGGTGGCTGTATGACATCTAATTGCTATTCCAACTCTTCCCATACCTGATGTAGCATGCTGCCATCAGTAGGAGCAATGGCATTGCTATTCAGGTCTGTAAATCATTCCCAGATGTTTAGTATACTTGGTAATAGATGTACTCCCACAAAAAGTCCAGGGGAGTAATGCAAGGGGAGCTAGAAGGTCAGGCAATTGGCACACCTGTCAATCCAAAGTCAAGTACAGACAGTTGGAATGCCAATTAGAAGCTATATGTACCACAAAACACTGGTAATACACGCTCATTCACACGACAGAAAGTACCAATTAAATTACAGCATGGGTTTGTATTCAAATTAAAAGTCGTTAAAAAATTATGAGGTTGTACACAATCTTTGTAGAAACCCTATATTATTGATTTATTGAATTGTTGTTTTAAGTTCACTTTATGCACAGAAAGGCTAATCGGAACTGGACCTACAGTTTAAAATGGGATCCGAATCATTATGTGCCCACACTGCGTATCAAATCCGGGACCCCTTTATTATTGTAGAGGCATGATGAAAGAAGGTGCAAGAATGTTTATGTATCTAAAGTTGTCGGAATTAACACTATCGCATAGTAATTAAGACAAATGTGAAAAACAAGGAAAAGACTAAATACACAGTAAAGTTGGAATTGGATATTAATGTCCATCTCCACATGTAAATGTAAAAATAAAAAAAATTCAGTTGCCATTCCAATACCTGTAAATAAAATATGTTTACTACAGGAGGAATGTGAGCATTGTGAAATATCAAACAAGAAAAACTGAACATGTGAAGGTATGACCATTTCATTAAATTTGCGAGCTTCTATTTTTTAAATTCTGTACTAGATCCAAAATAATTGTTTTCATTGTGTTGACCATCCTTAGTGTAAACCAAGACGAAAAAGTTATAAAACAGAGAAAACCGGCTAGAAATGACCGAAGAATGTGTGAACAAAGAACAGATTAGTTGTGATATTTTTGTGAAGATTTTTCTCGACCATACTTGCACCTGTAAATTGTTGAAAATATTACTTGAAATCCAATAACAGAAGTGACAGTCAAATAAGCAATAATAGTCTTTTTAAACAAAAACAGAAATTTCATTTGAAAACATGAACTATCCTGTGTCATCCCCAGCAAGTTACCAACCTGTGGACGAAGGTGGGGGAGGCGGGGGCATAAGCTGCTTGTCTCTGTCCTGTTGCTGCGGCTGCTGTTGATTCTGCTGATGCTGTTGCTGTTGCAGAGAAGGGGGAGCAAGTGCATTCCCCAACATCAACTCCTGTACTCTAGAGAAAAAACACAAACTAACTGTAAGGATACACAAAGCTATATACACTGTAGAACACGTGTCTTCCGCTTGTACTTACACTTCAACCGATAAACTTAAAAAGAAGTTATCATTATAAAAATAGGGTTTCAGCAATATGTTAACATGACTCATTTAAAAGTGCAACACCGAAGTACATAAAGTACGTACAACACGTTACTGTTGAAGAACGGTCACTCCCCCACGTCATTATATGAAGCACAAACCTGTTATCTCACACAGCTGTTTTGTCTTCTCCAATCTTTCACTTCGTGCATGTACATAAATACCTAAAATCAATGACACTTTAGTCAAGTCTTTCGAAACATAATAGAAAGAAGCAACAACCTGAAGATACTAAAAGACAAAAATTAAAAATCTGTATCTATTATTACACTAACACCACTCCAACAGTTGTATTTCTAAAACAAATATGCTTGTTGTCACAAAATTATGAAGAAAGTATCGATTCGTTCTAGAACAGGGAAGATTTCTGGAAAAACTTATCATACCATACTTCCTTTTGTGCTTTCTGAAAGCAGCAAGATGTTAAAACAATCTTCTGTATTTGTCATGATGCAAGTTTAAACCTAGTAACCAACACTGTAGTTGGTTAAATTTATCATTATTATTCTGTTAAATTTGCACCATTAGGTTAACTACAGCAGGAAGACTGGAGGAATAAACTTTCAGACGAAAGCAATCTTGAATATTTGCATTCACATTTCCCTTCAAACACCTGCCACCAAACAAGGATGTCTACTTCATCACCATGCAGATTGGTACTCTTTTCCTTAAAACTCCAACACAATTTCTTTCATTTATTACACTTTCACCACAAATTTCAACAATCAGCCTATAAATTTCTGCCACACTATTTTTTTCCATTTTTTTTTTTTACCAACAGTACTTTCACAGGTAGCAGGATTTTCAGTTTTCACGTTCACTGTAATTGTAAATGACCCAAGCTAAATGAGCAACTTTAGAAGAACAGTACTGCACATGCACACACACACATTCCACACTCGATACCAAGCAAATCACTAGAGAGAAAGCATTAGCATTGCCTGTTTGACTGCTATACACATTAGGTTCTTACTTTCTGATGTGTTTTTGGATTGACTGAGGGGAACCAGTATAAACAACCTCATCAGGATGGATGGTGTGCTAACCAAACATGCAGGTAGATGTGCCTCTGTTCTCCAACATATTAGAAAATATCAGATGTCAATATCACTTAAATCACTTTTGGTCAAAATATTGTCCTTTCTCCACTAGAGCTCTCTTGGTAAGTACTGGGCCAATCAGAAATGAGATTCAAAAAAGGTCATCTGATAAGACAGTGAAGAGAAAATGAAAACCTGAGTAGCAGTACTTCTGTATGCACCATTGACACCATTCAGTTTCATCAACAAATTTTAGGTCTTATTGAAGAAACTTATTTTGCATAGTTTTCATTTTTTCATTGTGGTGGTTAGTGTGATGTACTTTATCGCCGTCCTGTGAAGGCTATGCTTACATTTGCTTGCCTACAACATGGGGTTGATTCGGTCTGTAGTAGCAATGCAGCATGGTTTCTCTTTGTAGGGTCAATGTCCAGAAGCAAGAAAAATACAAGTTATACCAAACATGGTTACATCTATCACTTTTGGAGCCAGAACTAGGTTTAAACATACATCAAGACAAGTTTAATATGCTAAATTATTGCAATTCAAATGCAGGAGGCCCTGCAGAATTATTTCCACATATCAGAACTGGCAGGACATGTTACACTTCTCAAATATATACTAGCATTACTATATCTTCAATGAATTCAACATTACAAATTAAATATGTAATCTATACCTAACAATATACAAAGAAAGCACTTCCATCTATCATGATGAAACGAGATTATCTCTACAAAAAGATTCTCTCGGGCTATCGACCAGGTGAGTTGTGGAAATGATTCCAAACTTTCGAGAGCTAACGTCTTCAGAGACTTCTACCCTGAAGATGAGAGTGACGTTAGCTCTCGAAAGCTTGGAATCATTTCCACAACTCACCTGGTTGATAGCCCGAGAGAATCTTTTCGTTATTTGTTGCCAGGAAAGCTTCAAGTCTTACTTGAAGATTATATCTACTGAGACTGAACATATAAATCATATATGAGCAGAGCTGGCATAGTGACCTGTGCCACAGAATATAAATAGAATTCATACGATAATTACTCAGCTAGGCAAATCACGTTGCACAAAAATCACTGGTTTTGATGTATGGCTAACTTTTAAATTAAATGATGATTATGTTATCACAGCAAATAAAATTATATAAAAAAAATGTAATGTATTGAATTTTACATTTTCATCATTCTATGGTGCAAACAACATGGTATTGTTGGCATAAGTCCAAACAACTTTGGACTTATGCTAAAAATACCATTATCATAAATAAGTTTACTTTTTCAGTACTAAAGCACCCATAATACGAGTGCTGCTGGAAAAGTTTCTGCAATCAATATGAAATTGTGGGAATGGCTTTATTGTTTTTCGAAGTATTTACCCTTAAGATTGATACACTTTTGCATACGATCAAATCAATTTTGAAAGCATTTTTTCCACTCTGAAGCTGATACTTCAGAAACCGCTGTTCAGAATGCATCAACAGATGCTTTAGGCGACACAAATCGGCTCACCATGCATCTTATTTTTCATTTGTGGGAACAAAAAGAAGTGATTAGGTGATAAATCAGGTGAGTACGGACAATGAGTCATTAATTCGACATATTTACTGGACAAAAAAATCAACAGTTTGGAATACTGAGTGGGAACTGGCATTGTCATGGTGAAGAATAATGCAACGATTTTGGTTTGTTTTACGCAATTCATTGATGACCTCTGGCAAACAAATTGTTGTATACCACTCAGCATTTACAGTCCTTTGATCTTCTATTGTTGCCACATGTCCACTATAACCGAAGAAACAAGCAATCATTTGCTTGGCAGCACTCCTCGAACAAACAACTTTTGTTGGTTTCGGCTCACTTTGAAACACCCAAACAGTGGATTGCTGTTTAGTTTTGGGTTTGTATGAATAGATCCAAGTTTCATCCCCTGTAACAATCTAGTACACCAAATTTGATTTGCCTTAGGGTAAAAACACGGTGAGGCACAGGGACCCTTGCTCATTGCACGGAGTCCGGTCAAGCCATAAAAATGTCAGGATATAATGAATGAACCGGCTGTCGGACAGGCACCTTGATCGCCATCTCACAAGCTTGCAAACGACAATTCTGTCAAAAAAAGTGGGGAAAAAGGAGGGTGTCTTCCAAAAAAGGGAGAAGTGACCTTGAGTGGACCAATCATGGAGCCTTCCACTTGAAATAAGGGACCCAAGATCAAACCGTGTTTGTTCTTGGGAACCTCTCGCGATGAGCGGGGCTCCACTATGTTTTTCCCCTTTTAGCTCCGTGGTTTTGAATTACCGGAAACTTGTCCCCGTGAGTTTCTAACGATGTGCGATGACGACTGTGCTTCACAGTGCTTTTACCCTAAGTTGAATTTTTTGAGCATTTCTTTACACCAATTTACACGAGCCTGTTTTTGAACTTTGGTCAAGTTGTGTGGGATCAAACGGCTTGAAAGTTTCCACACGTTCAGATGACCATGCAAAATCATATGTATTGCTTTCATGTCAATGTTCAAGGATGCGTGAATATCACGGTATATCACATGCCGATCTCTCTCAATCATTTCACACACAGCATCAACATTACTGGCAACAACAGACGTGGATGGACGACCTTCACGAAATTCATCACTGCGAAATGTGCGACCATGCTGCAATTCGGAAAACTAATTGTACACAGTCCTATTGGATGGTGCTTCATTCCCAAAAGTCAAATGAAGTCGCTCGATGCATTGTTTCGGTGAAACATTTGAAATCATAAAAAATCATTGCCCGAAAGTGTTCACGAGAAATTTCCATTTCTCACATGAAACTACTTCTTCAAACTGCTGTGCAAAATTAACGAATAGGCTTAAACAAACAATCAAAGATAATTTAAACATGAAAAAGGTCTATTCTTCCGATTTTTATAATAGCGGAACACTAGCGCCACTGTTAGTGGTAGTTTGCAGAAACTTTTCCAGCAACCCTCATATTGAGGCAATTATATTTGCATAATACATATCTTGTTTACACAAAAATAAAAACAGAGTCAATACTAATATTGACTGATGTTTTGTCATAAGGAAGTATTGGCTGAATTTAATCACAACTACCAGCTGACATTCTCCAATATACTGGAACTTATGCAAAATTTTCTTTAATTTTGTGCCAGCATGGCATGGTAGAAATATACAGGGTGCATCACGGGAAACGGACGGTTTTCAAATGGGGATCTCGAAGCAGAGAGAGGGTGTTGAGATGAAAGTAGGGTGGCATTGAACTCGATCGGACATGCCATTTTCGGCACGGTACGGATCGGCTATGCTGCGCTCGGCATGGGGTGACAGTACACGCAATGTCAGCTACGAGGGCCACTATTTATATCTTGGCAACACTGATTGAAATTAGGTGCGATTTGACGTTTGCACGGAATCGTCTGGCATTATTGACCATAACGTCCTTCAAATGTTTTGTCAATAGCTTCATTTGTGTTGTTTATGTTGCCTTGGAGATTGCGCGACAACAATAAAATGGAATTAACTCGTGAACATTTTCGTGCGATGATTTTTTTACGATTTTCGACGTGGATTATGAAGACAAGAGTGCATCGATCAACTTACTTCCACATTTGGCGATGAAGCCCCATCCTTTGCCACTGTGAAACGCTGGTATAACGAATTTAATTGTGGCTGCCATTCGCTCACCGATGAGATTTGCGAAGGTCGTCCAAAATCAGTCGTTGTTCAAGAAAACATTGATGCTGTGCAAAACCTAATACTGCAAGATCGTCATGTGACATACTGTGAGATTGAGGCAACCATAGGCATTAGTTCCACCAGCATATATAAAATATTACATGATCATTTAGCTGTGAGAAAGGTATGTTCTCATTGGATCCCACACAATTTGACAAAAACTCAAAAAGACGCTCGCGTCAATTGGTGCAAACAAATGCTCAATAAATACAATCGTGGTGCTTCAAAAGACGTATATAAGATTGTAACAGGTGACGAATCATGGATATATGCATATGAGCCGGAACGTAAACAGCAGTCGACTGTATGGGTGTTTCAAGATGAACCCAATCCAACAAAAGTTGTTCGCGCTCGAAGCACATCGAAACAAATGGTCGCCTGTTTTTTTGGGAAAACTGGTCATGTGGCAACTGTGCCTTTAGAGGAACGTAGAACGGTCAACTCTGAATGGTACACAACAATTTGTTTGCCAGAGGTCTTCGGTCAAATACGGAAAACAAACAAACGCCGTAGGATCATTCTTCATCAAGACAATGCCAGATGTCACACATCTCGTCTAACAACCGACTTTATGAACAGTCAAAAAATCGAATTGATGGGTCATCTGCCGTACAGTCCTGATTTGACACCCAATGACTTCTTCTTGTTCCCGAATGTGAAGAATAAATTGCGTGGACAATGATTTTCGTCGGCGGAAGATGCCGTTGATGCGTTCAAAAACCATATTATGGAGGTGTCTCAAGAAGATTGGAAAAACGTATTTGACAAATGGTTCGAACGAATGCAAAAGTGTATTGACCATAAAGGAGAATACTTCGAAAAACAATAAAGCACTTTTCAATGCCAAATTCCTGTTTTTTCAGTGTTAGGCTCAAAATATAAATAGTGACCCTCGTACACTCATCACAAGGATGGCATCTTCATGTTTGCGAAAATGGCGAGCATGTTCCTGGTGAAGGCTGAACATTGTGAATAATTTCCTTCGGGTAACTTCTGCACGATCACAAATTTGTGACCCTTCTTCTACACCACAGAATGCTCTATCCTTTGCATGTTGACAAAAAGGGTTTAAACATAAAAGTAGTGTGTCAGAATACAATAGAGAAAAACAAAATGTAAGAAGGGACATAGTGCAAACGAAACAGTGTGAAAGAAGACTGGAAGTTGACAGCAGTGTGTGCATAGGCATGTATGGAGGTCTGCAAGAAGGTTCCCTTTTTCCTTTGGTGACAATGGTGACGAAGTATTGTGCAAGATGGTTGGCCATTGTACCAAAGGACGAAGAAACTGAAGAGTGATAAAACAAATGAACTGATTCACCTTTTTCTTTTTTTGCCCTTCAAAAAGACAGAAGTGCTAAGTCTGTGGAAGAGGAATGGGGTAGAAAAGATAAACAGTATTATTTTAGTGAATATTGTGCAAAAGAGGAGCCAGACTCGAATTAAGGTGAGGGTGGAAGGATTCCTCCTCAATTAACCAGCAGTGGACAAGCTGAGTACCCAGAGTCACCACCAAGAGCACAAATCCTTGTTGTGCAGACAAGTCCAGTCTGCAGCCACACATACTTAAAAGGATGCAGATAAATCAAAGATGCAAGATGAGAGTGCAATAGGTTTTTGGAGCAACATAACTGACCAACAGCATCCCTGCTTTCAAGTCCCTCAACACCCAGCAAAAATGACAGTTCAGTTGACATGTGCAGAAAAGTGCATAAACTGAGACAAAATTAAATCCAGATATTTTCAAAGGGTTTTTGTTAGGATTACAAATGGGTGGGAGAAAATGCTATTATCAATTTTTTTAAATTTAACTGTGTAATGTTATGGAATACATTTTAGTATATAAATTGTCAAAGATTTCTTTTACTTGGTTTGTTTGGTAGCAAGGATATTAGAAAACTAACATTCTCTTTCCCACCCAGGGTGAAGAGCCAAATTTGTAACTTCATTCGTCACAGCCTTCTGGATAGATGCAATGTCCTTATGCTGCCTTCCTTTCATATCAGGATGACATATCAGGAGAATATGGAAAAGCTGTCATTTGGTTTTCAGCCAGAAATTTCTGGACCATGAGAGTAGTGGTCTTGTACTGTCATGCAATAAGTTCAGATGCCCAGAAATCAGGTTGGAGGTTGCAAACATTTCAGACCATTGACATAAAAGGTTTGGTTTAGTGTTTTGTCCCTAAGGAACATATCTGTGGTGGATAAAACCTCTGGCATAGAAGTATAAAATCAACATTGTTTTAGTTTTTAATGATTGCTGCTTGAATTTAAAAAAAAAAAAACAGGGACAAAAAAGAGCCAGGACTTCTCTATTTGTTAATTTGTTGCTTCATTAGCAGGTTGTATTCATAACACCATGTTTCATTCTCAGAAATATGTAATAATGTATTTTTGTTATTTAACATTGTTTATCTGCCACTTTTGGCTATTTGCGACAGATGATTAGATGCAATTGTTGGTCATTCACAAAACAATCATGTCCAGACTGGGACTCAATCCCAGAAACTGCGGTGAAGAGACCCAAAGTCGACCACTTAATCTGCCTTCAGAAATAATGCAGCATGCATTGTTGACAGATGCCTAGACCTTGGATCGCCTTCCACCGACACCCAGCTATTAACAAACCTCTTGTGCCATTCAGACAGACAGCATCTTAAATAAGGTCTGGTCACTGTAGGCCTGCTGAAAAATTTCCAGATCCACTCTACACACCTTGCTACCGAGACAATGCTGTGTTGTGGAATTTCACAGATACCACCACGGTTGTGAATGTGAGAAATGCAAGTCTACAAGAACAATTGCAGTGCAACTTTTTGTGACAGACTCAGTCTTGAAACTTCTATATAAAAGATTCTAATTTATAATTCTGCACATTTCTGCAGTGTCTTTGTTTTTGCTTGTATGATTTGCAGGATTAGTACCAAACTCTTGCAACACTTTCACATTGGTAGAATTTAGCAGGCTGGCTCTGGAGGCTTCAGGTATTGCACACTTCCATCAGACAACCTTTTTGGTCAGATATCTGTACTTCTATGTGGTTCCAAACTTAACCACTGTACAATTTTCTCCTTTCTTCATCCTGGGGAATATGTCCAAGACAGAACTCGAAACTGGAACCTTTGGTGGCATGGGCATGACTCAGAAACTCAATGTGCTCGGCCAGAGAGGTGGTGGAAGGAAAAGGTAACAGTGAAAGCATTGCTATGGGTTTAAAATTGGCACAACCTTAAAAATATTCTTTGCTATTATTCACTATTTATTCACACTGATTGTTTTTACAACAGGTAACATTTCATGAACTTCTCCTTGGCACCATCAGAACTAGTGGTTTGAATCTGTAATAACTGATCACAATTACTGTAAGAAAGTCCCCTGTGCACTGCACCATGCCATGAAGGAACCTACGGGGTGTGGAGGCAGGGTCCCACACATTCTGGATCTCAGCCATAGTGGAGGTGATGTGCTCCAGCTGCCTTTTTCCCTAAGCATTACCATATGGAGAGCGACCCTCAAGAAGGAATACCTCAGCCTCCTGAAGACTTGTGAGGGAGATTGATTGATTGATTGGTTTGATTTATTTTACATCGCTTTTCTACCAGTCTTAGCTAATCGCGAAGGTTGTGAATGTGAGGGCTTGGGTGAGTTATGAGGGTGAGGAATGTAATATAGGTTCTTTTCCTAATTCCACAGGGCCTGACAATGCAAAAGAGAAGTTTGTGAAATGTAACCTATTATAAAAACAATCAAAATATGCTTCTTACAAATAAATAATGAATAATAATGTATTTTCCAGGACAAGGCATAAGATTTGTCAAGTCTTGCATACTATTACCTACAGAGACAGAACCTTGGTGGAAATAAGTTCCTGTACATATAAAGAAAGAATCAAAAGAGACTATATGGTGTAGGATACATGATCAAGAACTTAAAAGCTGGGGCTTCATATCTAAAGCTTGCAGGACATCTCCAAATGCGAACATTCTTCATACACACCAAACTTACAAATGAAGACTGAAAAGAACTACTAACATACAGTATATAAAAATACAAAATTAATAATTTTGGTCACCTTGAAAACACCCTATTGCAACACTAGCAAATCTGGCCTGAAATAAATTCTTTATTTGATAACTGATTAGAAGCAATGTGTGTTTTCCATGGAGAAAATTGCTATGCAAACTGATACCCTTGCCCCGTGCTTCATCTGAACAAATTTCACCTTGATAATGCACAGATATAGTGTCTCTGTTGACAAACACATCTGTATGAAAAAAGGCAGAAATTATATAAATACACGACACTTGTCTATGCAATTCTATGATATTTGTGCTCCACGTACACATCTAAATTTAACAGAAACACAAACAAAACAAACCTTAGAGACAAAAAAAAGCACTCGATTCAATTATAACTGCTTTTACAAACTAAATGTAATTATTATAAAAATAGTGTTAGTTAAAAAGTATTGCATTTGCAAAAAGGAAAGCTAACTCAAACACACAAATAACAGGAGGGTACTCTGGAAGGAAGTATATCAACTCTACAAACATTTACACACATGAAGCAAAAACAATATGTCTCGCTAATGAAAAAAATTAAACAATTTAAGTGGGGATTAAAAAAAAAGGAGCACGCTGCAGATACATGGTTCCCTTTGTCTAACATTAAGTCTACATACAATATATATATATATATATATATATATATATATATATATATATATATATATATGTATATATCTGGAAAAACAAGAACAAAAGTGATTGTTTAGTATCATTCCCACTTATGCTTACATTACAAACTAAGTTGCTAAAAAAATTTGTGCAAATATGAAGAAAAACATACTATTGTATTTTTCATATGGCTGGTTAATAGTAGCATGTGTTAGCACTTTACTACAGCATAGTTCCTGAGGGAAAATACTACTAACAATACTTGACTGCAAATTAAATTCTAAAATGTAATATACTGTCAACGTTCCAAGAGCCTACAATGCTTGCACTCAAAACTAAGAAAATATATAAATATTCCCTCTGTAAATATATGGACATGGTGCTTGAAATTGCATTGAAAATGCTAAATGGCAAATTAATAATGAGCATAACAATCAACTTTATGAAAAAAGCACTTAACCTCAAATATAAAATGGAATGAATAAATGTCTTGCTTTTAAATGTCATTACCAATACTGAAACCAACAATGACAAAAAACTGAAGTATCCGAATGTAAAAGTGCACTATAATATATTTAAATTCATAGCACAAATATGGTTGAATTCACTTTAGACAAATATGTAATAAATCTGTGCCTCTTTTGTGCAAAAAATTAATTTATTCACCTAACAATATCAGTGACTCACTGTCATCATTCACGGAAGGATGCTGATGGTTTTCATTCAATAAATTTTATGTTAGTCCAAGTATAACAAAAAAGTATATAACCATGTTTTTTTTTTATTTAACCTTTTGGAGCCCAAGGCCATTTTCACATGTAACCCCCTTGATGCCAGAGCCGATTTTGAGCAAAATGCAGAGTTTCAATTAAATGAGTGTAGATCGGAGGTTAATAGCCCTAGAGAGATGAGTGATATACCGTTGTACGCGGAATGAACCAGAGATTCAGACTATATAAAATGTATGCAAATTCGGTGTATATGTGGTGAGGGGAGGGGGAGAACACTCAAAATTCCAAAATTTCGGAAAAAAATGTGGATCCCCCCACCAAAGACAAAAAGTACATGACAGTGTTGACATGCACATGGAAATTATCGCTGACATGTAAGGAACACAAAAATATTTGCATTATTATTGTATGACCAATGTAATGCGAGTTGTACCCCCAAAAGGAATGGTCAGCATGCAACTGATTCAAGCTTCAAAATGCAGCGGTACCTTGAAATGACTGTAGCTCAGAGGCTAACTGCCCTAGAGAGATGAATGATATACCGTTGTACGCGGAATGAATCACAGATTCAGACGATATAAAATTTATGCACATTTGGCGTATATATGGAGGGGGGAAGGGGGAATCCCCAAAAAAGTCATATCTTCAGGCTAGATGTGATTAAGGAAAATGATGATTATACGGGTTGTTCAAGTCGACCTGGGACTTTGGATTTTTCAGGATAACAGATGAACACATCCTTGTTAGAGACAAGCATTTTCTATTACTGCATGGAGGGATGTTGTGTACAATGCAAGTCACTTGTTAAACAAGATGGCGGACAACTTTAGCGGAAACTTGAAACAGCAATTCTGATTAAGTTTCTTGTGAATGAATGTGTAAAACTGGGTGAAATTCACAGGAAACTTGATGCACAGTATGGAGATGGGACTGTTAGCCGCAGTAAAATGGTTTAAAGACATTACGCAAGACAATAACATTTTGCAAACTTGAGGAACGGATGAATTTAATTGTGAGAAGTCTCAATACAATCACGAAAATGGTCTGATTTGATCAATATAGGTGTTCTGTTGCTGCAAGACAATGCACATCTGCATACTGCTCACCAAACAATTTGCACACTATAGGAACTCAGCCAGAAGTTACTACCACACACCCCCTTACAGTCCTGGCCTTGCTCCAAGTGATTTTCTCCTGTTTGGATACTGAAAAGAGTTCCTGGACAGCAGCATCTCAGCAGTAACGAAGAAGTGAAGTAAGCATCTAATGGCTCTGGCATACTGAGGAATTTTTTACACTGCTGGTATCCAAATAAGTAGTGAAACACTGGAATAAGTGCATTAGTGTAGAGGGGGATTACATCGAGAAATAAAGTATTTTCTATACGTCCAAATATGTTCAGTTATTCTGGAAAATCAAAAGTCCTAGTTTGACTTGAAAGCTGCTCAAATGAAATTGAAGGGACACACAAAAAGCAAAACTCATACCCAGAGCAGCACACGAACCTGAACACCTCTTTTCTGGTGAAAACAATTGTTTAAGTGTAAGTTTGTGCTATGAAAAAACTATAAATGCAAACATTTGCTTAGGAAAGGATAGTACAATAATGGATACTTCTGGGTCATAACAATGCTACTGAAAGTCAATGGAATCCTTACAATCTGGAAGTGTCCGTGAATGTAATAGTAATGAAAGGGCTATACATGGAAATTTAAGGCTTCCTTAGGTGAGTTTATTATGAATTACATTTTTCCAAAATTAATGTTAACCAACATGAATGAAATATCACGTAAGTTCAACCTGCCAGTCGGACATCCTGAATTTAAGGCCACAATTAAATTAGGGAGGCATTATATATTTTCTCCAATAAATGTTATATATTTTCTCCAATAGATTGGTGCAATCTAGGTCACATCAGTGAAATAAAATAACATTTTACAAGTTACATTATACAATGATGTTTCATAACTGCCTTCAAATTCATGCAAGAATATCTTCTGGAAAGAATACTTGAAGAAATTTAACCGTTAGAAACAAACAATGAAAACAGCAAAAAAATGTACAATAAATTTAAACACTACAAGAAAGTGATATCTTCATTTACTGCTTATCATAAAAAAAAATATTGATGACTACACAAAGTTGAATCAATGCTACATTTATGATCATGTCAAAACAATCTTCCATTATGAATTCGTGAATATGACAAATGATTTTCATCGAACTTAACAAAATATAAAATTTTACTCATGTACCCATTCGAGACAATAGTTTTTGCTAGTGTGTTTATAGTAGGGATAGGATAGATACTCTTATCAGTATTGGTTGACATAGGAATATCTTGTTATCAATAATTTTACTGATCCAATATTTCTGTAAGTCCTGCACCGTGGACGCGTGGTCTAAGGTGTCATGCTTTGGACTTTGGATACGGAACGTGCGCAGGTTCAAGTCTCCTGGGGGGAAAGTGTAACAACTTTCCTCTTGAAATTCTGTGTATGGGACCAGTGGCTACGAATGAGTAGCGTAACCTGGTCACAGAAACCTACAACAATGGCTGGGGGTTCGTTGTGCTGACCACACGTCACCCTGTAACTGGTTGGATGATGCAGTCAGTTGGTAGGTAGCCCCTGAACCCCACAGGCTGTTGTGCCACGGGTTATATTATTTATTACAATATTTCTATAAATACAAAATTCTGGTATTTTAAGAAATACAAACAAACACTCTTCCACAAAACTGTTTTTTGTTGTTGTTCCATAAATGTCAGAGGCCACTGCCACATACTCATTGGAACTTGCTGCACTGTTGCATGGTGTGTTTCTGTTGTCAACAGCTGCTAGGTGTGTTGCTGTCATTTGCCTGCCTGCCTGCACAGGTACAATATATTGGCAGTGCCAAACATTGACAATGAAACCAGCAACAGCAATAACATGGGCACTGAACACATGGACACAAAATGTAGACGTCAAAAACATCATCGCAATGGTGGCTTTGACTTTTTGCAGTAACTTGTTATACAGGTTACATTCTGTGTAACATGCATAGAGTGCTTGTCCTCCTTGACGAAGTGTGGGAGATAATATAGTGATTTAATTAACACCTCCTTAATTATAATTACAGTAAATATTATCATCAAAGCGAAGCTAAAGATAAGTTATCCATGTTGATTGATGTTTTGCAATGTCCACAAACTGTAGCCAATGTTTTTGTATACAACTGCTTTCATAGAATTTTTTTTACTTCTATAGGGGAATAGACTGAAATAAGTCTTTGGAATCAAGATCTAAAAGCAAGACTAACATATAGAGAAAATCATACAAGGCTTAAAAATTATGCTAAATTTAGAATATTGCTCATTCGAATATAAATGAAACTGCCACAGTGAGTACTTTTTATAATGTTACAATATTTGTAGATAGTGTGAGCCTTTAAACTTGATACATTGCATCTCTATACGATTCTTCCTAATCACACTAATCTTTCTCATTTTGACGTAGAAATTGTACTATTTCATGATACAGTTGCAATGAAAAAATTTAACTACTTTGAATTAGTGCAATTTCAAATATCAGAGGGTATCGGTTCAAAGGTGTTACATATGTGCTGTTTGTTTCCATTTGTAAGATCCTCAAAAATACCACACTGTTTCAGAAAATTGAGATGGAGAAAATTTAGGCCACTCTATGATAAGCATGTCCTTATGCACGATGTTTACATGAGGTTGCAATAAGTGTGAAACAATTGTTTAAACTATTTTTGGTTACTTCTCAATGACTAGCATTGGACACAACTATCATGAAGTGCTCACACAATCAATATCACCTTTCTGCCTTTGCATCTAGTCATAAAATTTGTTTTTAACTCAAATCTTGTCCATCTTCCTGATGAAGTTACATGGTGTCGTGTAAGGTAGAGGAAAGTACAGTGGAACCCCAATTTGAAGTTCCCAGATGTACAACATTTTCCTCGCATTATACAACCAATACAGTGGAACCCCAATTTGACGTTCCCAGATTTACATTTTCCTCGCATTATACAAACAACCTTGATGGTTCCAACATAGCAAAGTGTTATAAAATTTTCAATGATTTTTACATTTTCCCAAATTTCAGTTTTCTTCTACTTCTTCTTTCTTCACAGATTGAAAAACATAAATCGAGGTTCCACTGTACTTGCCAAAAGATGATCACTACTGTATCAAAATGTTGGCAAGTGGTGTGTTATGCTATATCATAGCACAATGTTTATGAATGTTTCAGCTGTTTTGATTACTGTCAGGAGTTGATATCATACGTTGGGGCAAAATAAAAGAAAGGAAAAGGGGCCAGAAGGGCACATAAATCAAATTGAAAGGAAAAAATAAATCACACAAAAGGAAGACTTCGATATTTCATAGGTTGACCACATGTTCTCTTTAGAAAGATATACATGCTTCATGCAACAGCATGAGCAGAAGGAAGATGACCATGTCACAAAACTGCTGCTTGTTGCCAATGCAATCATAATTTCTAAAATGAAAATGTGGCAGGCTGTGAAATATTGAAATCTTCATGTTTTGGTACGTGGTTACCGTTTCCTTCTACACTGATTATATTAGTACCCATCTTCCATGCCTTTCTTCTCTTATTTAAAAAAAAAATAATAAAACTGCTTCCATTTATCAGAAATGAACCACTAATAAAAGCACTGATTGTCACAGATCACAAAAACTGTCAAGGCAAAGTGTAACACCAAAAATGTATCGATATCGAAAACAGAGTGAAAGAAATGTTAACTTACCCTGTTCCTTGACGAGGAGGTTGTTGATTTGGTGAAAGAGCTGGAGGAGGAGGTGGTTGTCCCATGACGTTAGTTATCACTGGACCTCCAGGCTGCATGCAGGAACACACATATCAACAACATATATTTAAATACTAGATAGGGAATTAACCAAAAGTGACAGCTGAATGAATTATGCAAAAAATAAGTTTGTGGAAATGATACCAGTACTTTTGCCAAAGGCATGTGTTTTTATTTCAATTATTTTACTTCACATCCTATCTGTGGTTGATCGTGACAATGAGGATGAATGACTAACTGATGAAATAAATACAATGATACATCCACATTAGTGGTTAGAACAGCATGCTATGATGGCAGAGGTCCCGGTTCAAATCTCAGCCTGGGGCATGTGTGTTCTTTGTGAGTGTCCCTTCAACAATATCATCACTCATCCTCATCACCACAATTAGCCAAAAGTGGCAAAAAAAAGTTACGTAAAATAACCTAACTCAATCAATCAACAATGATACAGCCATGCCTTAACCTGAGATTCAAACTAGGACCTCTGGCTTTGTAGTATGTTGCATTGACCACTCCACCAAGGAACCCAACTCTCAAGGCATATCAAATTTTTGGCACCACTTTAAACATACTACAATAAAACTTTATAAAATACACCGTGATGTTATTGAAGTAAGTTTTCTGGCTGTTTTTATTATTACAAGTAAATGAAACAACACCATTGTTTAGATTAAAAAACATTGCAAACAGGAATTTGAAAATAAACTAACAAACCTGATAGCCATCTGTCGGCTCGACATCTTCTGTAAAGCGTCGTTTCTGTCTTGGTTTTCCCAGAGGCACCGGCTGTTGCTGTTGTAACTGCTGCTGTTGTAGCTGCTGCTGCTGCAACTGCTGTGGCTGAGGAGGTGGCTGCCCCTGTTCTTGCCTATAGACAGGATAACTTACTGGAGGAACTCCTTGTATAGCTGTGGTTGACGTGTACTAAACAAAAAGAATATATAAATTAAAGCATTAGTTTGTATCTGTTTTTCATATATTACACTGATATTCTGTCTAAGCAGCAGATGCAATCAGAGACCCAAAGCACAGCCCATACCCTAACAGACAAACCAAATGTGCTATAAAAGAAACCTATGAAATCCTTTGAGGCAATCCAAGGACAGGCCCACCAACTGTGTGAACCAATTTTAAGGACAATTACAAGCTGTCAAGGAAAGAAGTGACATATCATGAACTGGCCTGGAATCAGCAACACAACTACAGGAAAAAATTATTATACTTTGTCATCCGAGGTGCATTTAAAAAAAAAGGCAGATTATTTATAAAAAGTGACTTGCAAACAGTGATCAGATCGTGCCTGCGCAATAACATCAACTGGTCCATTGGCGACCTAACAATCATATTTGTGCTGGTCATCTGTTGGCTATCTTGTGAGTTAGAGCATGTTAACATGGCTGCGCAATTACACAATCCCACCAGTTGAGTAGTATGGTCTGCGATTCAAGTTTTTAACGCAAAAGGTCATGATGCTGCCGAAATTCACGGAGAATTGTGTGGTACGAATGTAATGAGTGAAGGAGGAGTAGGGTAATGGTGTTGTACATTCACACCCATCAAGGCCAAAAAAGTTCAAACTCAATCTGCACGAAAAGTCATGGCAACTGTGTTCTGGGACGAACAAGGTGTGTTTTTGGTAGATTTCATGAAGCGGGGGAAAACTATCACATTGAAGGCATACTATGAAATGGTATCAGACATGCCATACAAAACTAACTATGTGGAATGCTGCGATCAGGAACTGTTCTTATCCATGACAACGCTAGACCACACACACTGTTGCCCTCACTCTCCAGATGATTTGCGAGGTTCGAACGGGAACATTTTGACTATCCTGTCTTCCTGCACTTCAAAAAGTGACTTGCACTTCGTTGATTTGCAAAAACTGAGGTGTTTAAAATGGCAGTGTTAGATTGGCTGAACTTATATGCACAGGGCAAAAAAAGCTTATTCAATGGTACCAAAATTCCTTGGGAAATTATGGTGACTATGTTGAGAAATGAAGTAGATATGTACATGTTTGTAACCACTGATACAGTGTTGCTACACTTATTTTATTCTTTTATATAATCAATCGGCCCTTATTTTTTAAATAAACCTTGTACTTGCACGGTTACAAAATTTATTAGAATGCCAATCAACAGTCTTCTGTGAATGGCGACAGTGAGTTGCTGAAATTGTTCATAAATTTTATTCAGCAGGGGTAATATTGCCACCACTCTCTTTAGGGTAATTGCAACAATGAGGATGAATGATGATTACATGAAACTGATGAAAGACACTCACAATGGAACACTCATGCCAAATTTAAGACTCGAATGTGTAACCTAGCCAGATTGAGTAGATTGGCTAACATGAGTGTGCTGGCTAATTACAGCTTTAATATCCATGCTATATGGATTTATTTTAAAATTGAACTACTTGGAAATTGCAGGGAAGAACAAAATTGATATAAATTAACTCCCTCATTATTTTGAGTTACTGCGAACCATTTCCCCACCTTTCTTATTTTAGCACTGGTAGCTTTTGGTGGCACTAGGTGATTAATGATTGTTGTTTTAAGTTCACTTTAAGCACAGAAAGGCTAATCGGGACTGGACCTACAGTTTAAAGTGGAATCTGAACCACTACGTGTCTCCACTGGGTATCAAATCCGGGACCCCTTGATTACAAGGCAACAACGTTACCACTATGCCATCGGGGAGGCCACTAGGTGATTAAATCTTCTGTGTTCTGTTAGGTGTCGGTGATGCTATTCATCATGCTCAGGTTCTTTGTCTCAGCCTGAATGCCATCCTGCTGTTCACTGGAGTAAGAGTAGATTGCAGAGCAAAGAGGAGGGATATCTTTGATTGTTGGTACCAAAATTTCACTTAGTATACATTTAGATCTATTGGAATCATTTCTTTGGTGGCTCTCCTCACGATGGATCTTTCCTGCATGATTTCCGTGATCAGGGTGTCTACTAAATGTCTGTTTTTAAATTCCAAGTTTTTTCAAGGTTTGTCCAGGTCTATTTATATTATTTTCCATGTCCATATTTTTTTAAACAAAGAAAAGTTGTTATTGTTAATAACCTCTACCAGAAGGCCAGTTGAGAAAAATTTGCAGTAACTTACAAAAGCAAGCCGAGTTCTCACCTTTAACTGCCGTGTAATTCATATCCCTTGGTAGTAGCATATATTTTACATTTTGTTTTTACTACAAAAGTTCTAAAAATTATTAATTTAAATTCTAAGCATATGTTAATTTATATAATTGCATGTTACTGGATATTCTTCTTGGATGGGGAATGGGCAGTTACCCAGGACCAAGCTTTCACTGACTTTACCCAGGACCAAGCTTTCACTGACTTTCTCAAAATTAACGAAGAAATCTCTTCAATGGCAGCATTTCCCCCAAAATTCAATTGGAGGCAGTGACAGACTCTGCTCAGGTATACCCGTGGTCGCCATCCACATCCTCACAAAAGATAAGACCCTAAGTGAAGTGGACATATTTAGTGAAAATGGTAACTTTGAGAAAAATCCAGGTTTCTGGTTAAATTCGAGGTTTTTTCCAGGTTATCCAGGTATAAAAGTAGATTCCAGGCTAATTCCAGGTTTTTCACGTCAGTAGACACCGTGATGACCTTAACTTCTCTAATGTTAGTGACAAGACAATGGTTCTTTATTAACATGCAGTGTTAATTGGACATCACCCATTATTAGTGCTTCTACTTGTAACCTTCCTAACATGTTTCAAGAGAGCAACTCTTCTCTTGTTTTCCAGTGAATTAATTGCCAGTGGTGGGGACCAACTGTACCACATATGGGTGATTTATAGAGGCACATATTTTTTGGTAAATAAAAAAGCAAAATTTCGGTACAAAAACTGAGTCAATTTTGGGTTCAAAAGTGGTAAATAAAATAAAATATCGGTGTTATAGCTGTGAAAAATTGGATGAAAAGTGGTATATAAAAAGACATTTTGGTTTTAAAATTATGAATATAATCCTAAATTTGATTTAAAAACTACACTTATTCCACAGAATTAACATTTCACTTCTAATAGCACATTTATGTAGTTATCAGAGTATTAAGTTTATTTCTGTGTAAAGGAGTCCATTTTTGCTTCTCCAATATTAACAGCAGAATTAATCAATTTTCCGGGAATTGCATAACTCTCAGGATAATTCAGACCTCAGAAGGTGTTGCGTCAGTGAATAAACCCTAAATTTCGTGTTTAAGAGTTAATTTCGCTTTTTGCAGTTCATTTCGCATTATTTCGTGACAAAACATGGTCACAAAATGCATCTCACACCTTTCAAAAACATGAAAAATTAACACTACAATGCGTTTTTTCAAATTTCGTTTTTTCGTCAAATTCGAAATATGCATGCCCCTAGTGATTTACTATAAAACCAGTGCACTAACCAACTACGGGGAATTCTGAGAAACATTGGATGTTGTAAATTTGGCAATATTACTGACATCCTATATAATCAATACTGATAAAGAGTACCGATTAACCAGTCCCATCACTAGTTTTTATAAATATTTGCTTTTCTAGTATTCCTAGTCTAGAATGCTTAGATGATCAATATGTTCCTTACCTGGTAAGGGTAAGATGTAGGCACTGCTCCCTGTGGTATGGAAATGAACGACTGTGATTGAGGGTTCATCTGCTGGTTTGACATCTGACTGACAGCTGGTTGTTGTTGGTGAACTTGTGATGTTACAGGAGGCATTGTGTAAGTGGGTGGTCCAGCTTGCGAATACACTTGTGGAACTTGATAGGAATGTGAAACCATAGGAGGTGGTTGATTGTGTGGTGCAGACGACAATGATGTCATAGGCTGAAGCTGAGTTTGCTGAGGTTGTGACGTTACCACTGGCTGCGTCATTACCATCGACGTGGGTATCACTCCCTGTGCTAAAGATATGGCTGGTTGCAGAGTATGCTGTGATGCCATGGGTTGCTGCATCATTGATGGAGCCTGAGACATAATTGGTTGAGCTGAGATTTGTTGCAGTCCAGGATGGGACACCATCGTCTGGAACTGAAATGCTGGTTGTCCAGGGGTCATCTGGATATGTTGAGGAGCCACTGGTTGGTGAATCTGTAAGCTCTGTTGCTGCTGTTGTTGTATTACCGAAGCTTGTAGATGTGGTGGCAAAACATGCTGTTGTTGAATGGCCTGCTGATGCTGATGCTGCTGTTGCTGATGCTGTACAGCTGTGATCTGTGTAACTGAAGACAAAAAAGAAGCATATTTCAAGTGATTACTAATCATGATTCTCAGTTAATATACTGGAATAAAGCACTAACTTTTCAAGGAAACTAGATTTTTGAAGGTGGCCACAGGGAGCCACACTGGATGGCAGCAGTTGTCACCAAAATTAATCAAAATTCAGTTTCATGAAAGAGTCATTTACTACAGAATCATTTACTCCCTGAAATGAATGACCCTTGGTATGCACTATGAATAGGAACAAATGATAAACCAATACAGTCAACTCTCGATTCAACGACCTTTCACAGTTCCCGGGAAAAGGGTCGTTATTTCGAAGGGGTCGTTATTGGAATTTGCCCCAATTTTCTGCTTAAACGGAGCTCAAACGGACACAAAGATGCATAGGAGATGGTAACACCATTTATCCTGGTAGTTATACAACCTGTTATGCACAGGACGCGTGTTGTGAGAAGGAAAATAGAACATGAAAACGTTTTCACAAAAAATAATGTTACTTTCTTTCAATTGTGCACAGTCGTTGCTTTTCCAGGAAATTCTTACAATTATAGTTCATGAGAAAGCCGTTTGCACCGAGACCTATGGAAAGGAAAACAATCTCTCGCTTATTGCAAGCGAAACTCGAAGAATCTTGACACCAGTTACACTGGCGCCAGCAAAAGTCGGGAGATAATCGGGCAGAATGAATGTTGGATTTTATACGTGTCTAGTGGAGCATTGTCTGTTACAAGATTAACTGGTAA
Source organism: Lepisma saccharinum (assembly GCF_977018435.1). Taxonomy (NCBI): domain Eukaryota; kingdom Metazoa; phylum Arthropoda; class Insecta; order Zygentoma; family Lepismatidae; genus Lepisma; species Lepisma saccharinum. The sequence continues at coordinate 33,971,141 of NC_139231.1, forward strand.
GATTAGATCTCTCGGGAGAAACAACACAACCTTTCTAGGCACCAGACAAAAAAAAAAGGCGGGGCTGTAATTTTCGTTCTGGTTCGGCTGTGTAAAATACATCGCAAAAAAAACAACACGTTTTCTTTGCTTCAACCAACTCCATTCACCCTCCCCCCTTCCCCATTCAAGGGAGCAGTCCAAACTCCTTCTTTGACTTGCATTGTAATCCAGTGTGAAAAAGGAAACCCGCAACTTGCGATTTGTCTTCACCCAATGCGTATTCTAGGACACGTCATTAAACAGCGTCCCAGTCGAAAGTCATTTAGGTTTGGACTTGAATTTCACTTTAAACTGTATATTTAGTCCCGATTAGCCCATCAGCATAAAATGAACTGAAAACAAGCTTTATGAAACTGCGCACTTTTACATGTCAAAATGGTAGATCCTTATTTACTCTCACGTTAATTGATGATTTAATGTTGGATTTAGGAGTATTCCCGATGTCAAACACCCACTCCTCCAAAAGTTTTCCCCTTGAATAATGTCTTTCTAATCAATCTCAGCGACCATTCCTACATTGAGTACTTTTTTTTTCTTCACATGAATGGTTCTGAAGAAAAGCGGATGTGAATTAAATTTACAGTTTTGCTTATCAGAAGGCGCAGAACATGAAGTTGTTTTAACTCTTGTTTTCCTTTCTGGAGATCGAATTTCATTATCGTCAAATGAAAACAGCTTTGCCAGATTCAAAACAATAATATTTTTCTTGTGCTGGATGAGTCATTGCTGTTATCGGCAAGCAAGAGCTTTGCGGATGCTAGACAAAACACTGGCGCCAGCTGCATCGTAAAAACAAGGAGACCGGCTGGAAGTTCGAGCAACAGGTGGCGGAAGAGAAAAGTCCCAGCATTTTAGATAACGCAACTGTCGAAGACGGAACTTTTAACAGTAGTGTAAAGAAGAAAGAAATGTCCCTTGCTTTACGTTTTACCATGCAACAGACAATAATACGGGTAATATTTTCTATGCAGACAACAGCATAAAAAAAGACCTGAATTCTGCAATTATCAACATTGCCGTGCACACCAGTGGCGGAAAATAAGCTGGGAAAAGGGGGGAGGTGCAGTGCACACCAGTGGCGGAGAATAAGCTGGGAAAAGGGGGGGAAGGTTAATTTTTTTATTCTGTTTTTGTTCGTTTTCAAGAATATATCCAGAACTGGTTGCCCCATTTTAGACGTTAAAGGAAGAGGGGTGGGTCCACTTCCACCCTCGCCTGTAATCAGCCCGTGTGCCACACGAGCAAGAAAATCACCCCTCCCCCCTTTGCTGACAGGAAAAAGGGAGAAGTCAGTCAGCCAACGGAACACTTTTTTGGCAGATAGCAGATATTACGACACAATTAGGAAAACGTATGAAGTGGGGAAATGGGAGTTATGATGCACGTAAGATCGAAGTAAACTTTTGTGGAAACCTGGATGACAACGCATTAAGCGGGTTGACGATCTTTAGTTCGCCTATGTGGCTTTGATTATCTCTAACAGTTTCGCTTTTTTATGAAGTGTTGCAGGGAACAAAGAACACGTTTTGAATGAAGCGGTTACCCGAAGTTGTCGGCTACAAGGCCGAAAGTTGCTCACTCACGGGAACCTGCTGAACTCTAGGTCAGAGCTGGACAGATGGGCCAGACTTCCAGGCGCCACGCATCTGTATTTTGGAAGATTCCTGCGATCTTATCTCTCAAGGTGGTGTATTTATCGATGAAAGAGCTTGACCTGCCATACACATTGGCAAAGACTGCAAGTCCAGCAGTCATTTCGGGCTGCTCCCCCCCTCCTCACCTGCGAGTTTTCAGCAGCTCTTAGGACAAGGAAACAAGTCAAGGTCGATTTAAAATAACATCCAAGCACATTCGATCTTCTCTTCTCGCGTATCCAAGAGAAAGCATGGCAAAACAAGCCTGGCACGTTGGATAGCGGCCGTCGGGTTCGGGGTAACATTGGTGCGCTCGAGGGGAGGGGGGGGGGCAGAGGTCAAGTGCTATTGGATATCACTCAAGCATGGTGTGGTGGTGTCTATTTTTAGTTCAGACCCAATTGTGAGCGGTAGAGCGCTCGTGAAGGGAATGATTGGGGAAAAAAAACGCATTTTTCGGCCGATTTCCTTCAATTTTTCAACTTTTTTTTCCAAAATTTTCAACTTTTTTCTAAATTTTTCACAGTTCCCGGGAAAAGGGTCGTTACTTCGAGGGGGTCGTTATACCCGGGGTCGTAGAATCGAGAGTTGACTGTAATTTCAAGTATCTTTCAAATTATTGAATTTCAAAATAATTTTGGTAATGAATTAGGGTGATATGATACTAATGTGTCAGTAGTGGCTAATACAAATAATATGGGTGTCAGAAAATTTGCAAATTTATTCACTCTTATTGGTACATAGTTTTCTACAGTTTAGATATATTCTGAGGGTTTGCAACATGACATGCAACACTTGCAGATTCAAAATCTCCAGGAAATATGCACCTTTTATTAATTTTGCATTAACAGTTTGTGAAAAAAAATTGTAATAGTTTTCTTTTCCACAGGACTGGACCTACAGTTTATAGTGGGATCCAAAACACTATGTTCCTCCACCGAAAAGGGCATTAGAGAAATGTACAGTCAACTTTGATTGTTGAACAAGAAAGCATATTCTTTACCTCAAATTATTATCGAATGAATTACATTCTGCAGTTTGGAACTCCATTGATCTCTCTCATCATGCAGTTTTCCATTTCTATCACAAATTAAATTTTATGAGAAAGGACCGAAAGATTGCAAATTTGATCAAATTCACAGCAGAGAAAATGTTAGATCAGAAATTGTGTTTTTGCACCCTGACAATTGATAAGACTGAAACAGGATTTAACACGAATGCACATCATAAGACCCATGCTAATTCTAAATATCATGGCAGGACCAATTATAACCATTTGTATATCTTTTTGTGAGAGTGTAAAGGCCTATCCTCCAATCATGATTTGAGGAAGCTTGAGAAACAGAGAATTATGAGTTTGGCTTCAAAGAATGGACATCGTAAGGAAGAAATCTTCAGTATTAGAAGAAAAGTCTAAAACAAGATGCAGATATTTGTTGAATATTTACTGCGAGTCATGAATCAAAGAGAAGTTGAAGGCTATGCCGACAATCCTTGTGTTAGAGACTTTTCCAAGAAAATTGCAAGAATTTTATATCATTTTAGGATTATATCAGAGATGAAAATACCTCGTACATTGACTTCAAAATGAGACTACTTGTTCCCAAGGACAATGTCGTGGGCATTTATTGTATTATGCGCAGATGTAAATGTGGATATGTGGAGCAAACTAAGAGATCAATGAAGATTTGGGGGAAGCATGATCACAACATTGCAAACAGTGACCCAAAAACTGTCCATTCAGAACTATGTTATCTCCCTTAAACACCACATTAGTTCAAATAAAGTAGTAGTAGCTCACCATGCAATGTTTAGCAGTATCTCGTATTGCAAAACACAATAAATTGTGTAGGTAAGATGGCAACCTTGATTACAAAAAATGCTCAAGAATCAAAAGTGTACAATAGGTTTCTTAGTTCAACTGAATGAAATAAATATGACAGGATAGCATCAATGTGATAATTAAATATAACAAAGGGGATGCTTACCAGGCTGAGAAACTTGGGTGGTAAGTATCGTAGGAACACTTGAGACAACAGGCAAAGCCACAGAAGTAACAATTCCAGGTATCCCAGATGGCTGCATTACTTCTGCAACATACAAACAAATTCTTGAAACATCTAGTTTTTAAATTATACATCATATGTCTAACATGTTATTGTAATTATTATAAGAATTTAAGTTAATCTAATCAAATTAATGATTCAACTGTTCCTTTTTTTACATTAAACTAGCCAAAAATATGCAGTTATTATGTCAACTATAATTACACTATATTACATACCTTGTTGTGGAAGAGACTGTTGAACAGCAACTAAACCAGGTTGTCCAATGCCCCCAACACCTATCTGTTGAAGCTGATCTGAAAATAGACAAATGGTCTCATGAACATATATGTATTAGAAAAATGTAACATGTATTCTTAAAATAAGATGGAATAAAGGGTTCAAAACAAATTGACCTATTCTAGGTAAGTAATGTTTGTCAGTAACGGATCAATATGGAATTGTTACCGTATATCAATATCATGCAAATGATATTGATGTGGGAGCCATTTGGCAAGAAAAATTTAGCTTTCTTATTACTTCTATAAAAGGAAATTACATATTTTTTCTTTATGGCAATTAGAAATTAAACTTTGTTATCTTCCTACATGTGGTTTATCTTCTCAATTTTAAATAAAATCCTAAATTCTGTAAAAAAGATCAAGATATTAACTCATTTCTACCACAGAAAAACATTCAGAAACAATAAAGAAAAATGATAGAATAATACTCATAAGTCCAGAGCCATCTATTGTTCACCATAGCAAACCATATCAAAACTTAGTAGTGATTTTTTTAAACCTATTTTATTTCAAATTATTCAATAATAAGTTAAAATCAGACAATATTGTAAAGAACTATTCAAATTTGTTAATGTAAAACTTTGTAGAAATTATGTCAACTTGTATTCGATTCTGGAAAGAAAAAATATCAATAAAGAATGAGGTGAAAAAATTATCATGACCACTACTGAAAAGATGGCAGATGCCTAAACTCAGAAAATCTGGAAGTAATTTATTATTTCTTTATCCCAGGTTGCGTTTGTATCTAGGGATGTGCCAAAGCCGATTACAGATGTATGAAAATCGGCCGAAATTGACACATCGGCATCGGCAAAAATCCGATATTTAAACCCGTACAGATTATAATAGAGTTTTTACCTTCTAATAATTTTTATATTCTAGTTTTGTAAGATTTATTGAAAATTTGGTTATGATTCGTCATTATTGTAGAGTTTTTGTAATAAAATTATTGCAAACTCATTCAGAGGATCAACCTAACTATTAATCGGAAATAAAACAGTACATTGCTGAACCAGGATCTGCTGTTGTATTGGAAATTCAAAAATGAGTATTCAAACCTGAAGCAAGTGCTGAGAAAATACTTGGGCATACCTGCTGCATCAGTATTCAGTGATTGAGTGTTCAGTGTTGCTGAACAGATTTGCGATAAGAGAAGAAGTAGATTACTTCCTGAAGTGCTTCCCAATCTCGTGTTTCTGAAGTTGAATCTGGCAGAACAGGAATTCATTTTGCATTTCAAAGAACTGCTTGTGTACTAACGTTTAATCTCTTGAGAATCCATGTTCTTCTTAAAGGTTCACATAACATTTTGTAGATGCAAATGTACATTCACATCTCTTGAGAATATATATGTATATACATATGATATGCATAGCAAATTTATTTTTGTCATGCAGAAAATAACATCCCATTTCTGTTTAATAATCTTATGTATCGGAATCGGTTCCAAAAATTATCGGTGAGTACATCGGCATCGGTAAATTTTCAGCTTCGTCACATCCCTAATTTTATCGAAGCAATGAGACGTGTAATATTTGTATATATTGTATATTGTATATATATATATTCACATTTTAAAAACCAAAATGTCATTTTATATACTGCTTTTTCACCACTATAACAGCAAAATTTCATTTTATTTTTTTTATTTACCGCTTTTGAACCCGAAATTAACTGTTTTTATACCAAAATTTTGCTTTTTTATTTACCAAAAATATGTGCCTCTAAGTCATTGGATTGTAGTGTCCAGAGTTTCCACTTCTGCTTCTTACTACAACTAAATATTTTGCATCATCATAGCCTGTCTCAATTCTTTGTTTAACAATAAATTGCCAATTGTCTTTGAGAACCAATTGAATGCATATGTTGAGCAACACTTCACAGATCACAATTTCATGACAACTTGGAAGATATAACATATTTTCATCAAATTTTATCTCAAGTATTACAAGCATAGTTTTGTTTTTAAAGAAAGGATTGCAGCTGGAAACAGAGCATACTATTCAAATAAGAAGATACGTATTCCAATCTAAACTAGTTTCCAGGAAAACAAAATTAAAACTGTACCAATCCATAATAAGACCTGTTGCTACATATGGCAGTGAAACCTGGGTGCTCAAAGAGGATATAATTCAGAAACTGATGATATTTGAAAGAACGATATTACGGAAAATATATGGTCCAACAAGACAGTCTAATGACATATGGCGAAAAAAACAAATGAAGAGCTTGATATATTAATAAAATATAAGAATACAATGATACAACAAAGCTGAAAGATTGAGCTTGTTGGGTCACATTGAAAGAATGTCTGAAGAAAGAATTGTAAAGCAAATTTACAACTGGAAACCTATTGCTACAAGATCCCAAGGAAGGCCCAAGACCAGATGGATAGACGACGTTAGAAATGACGTAAGATGCATGAAGATCCAGAATTGGAAAAAATGCATGTTGAATAGGGAAGAATGGAAGAACGTAATTGAGCAGGCCAAAGCCCATAAAGAGCTGTAGCGCCTCAGAAGAAGAAATTACAAGCATTGTTTTGTTTTATAACTAGTAGTGTCAAAATACATGAAAACAATCAACTCATTCTTTTAATGTATGTGCACTAGCACTTCTTTGAGCTTTTCCAATTCCACCCTAAGAAATATGGCATTAAAACTAAACTCCTGCAACAGACCTCTGTGAGCCAAGGCTTATCATACTTTCAAGTAGGTCCTCGATTGTCCTCATGATGTTTGGTCAACACCAACATTTTTGAGTTCCCACTGTTAATAACCCTGGGACTGCTCACAACAAAGGTTGTGATGTTAATACATCGGCAGTAGGGCTGAGCCGATACAACTTTGAACCAATACCCATGCCAATGTTGATATTCTCAGATACAGATGCTTGAAAATCATAACAGTTAAAAGGTGTTCAAAATACTGATTTATATTAGTGGGTCCACTAATTATAAGCATCATTTTCCAGACTTTTGCTCTAAAATATTCAAGAATTACATCAGAATATTAAAGTACTTGTTATGCAATCAGTATTTTCACATGATGTTGGTACAAGATAAATGGAAATTTTGAATTTTGCAATACTTTCAGAATAATTACACCTTAAGTGTCTCGGCATTTTTGCAGATCCCACAAAAGACTAAAATGTCAGAAAGGTGGATCAGCTGGTATTTGGTAAGTAAATTCCAACTGATACATTTTGATACATTGGCACCAGCTCAGCCACAACTGACAGTTAATTCATTGATATCCAGAGTTCTTATGTTAACATAGGCAATATTTCAATGTATTTTACTCCTTGTATAGTCACGGAGACTACTAGGTTTTACTACGTCTCATTCCTAATACTCTTAGATGGAATTGTACAATATTGGATTGGTACTATTGCAATTTTATTATACACCAGAGATGCTGCTATCAGTAGACAATCACAATCAAATGATACATCATCACTTTTATTACTAAATTTCATAATTTACTTTCATCAAGAGGACATGATCCAAACCCTCTCATTACTAATGATTCATTACACTGGTCAACAAGATTTTGCTTATCATTGTTTTGTGATGAATTCTTATAGATTTCAACCCACTAAACACGAATCCGGCAACGATTTTGTAGAAATATCAACATTTTGAGATATTAGCATGTTTTGTTCTCTCGCACTGCTGGCTTAGCTACAGCAATATGGGTGTATTTACTCTTACAGTCGCTAGATGGAAGCACAGTTGCTGTTGATTTTAACTGCTGTAGCTGTAGAATGTCTGTAAAATTACACATGCTTCATTCGCATCTTGATTTCTTTTGGCAGAATTTGGGAGAGATAAGCGAAGAACACTTTCAAAAGGAATTCAGTTCATGAATGGCAGATACCAGGGAAGATGGGAATGTTCCATGATGGGTGATTACATTTGGGGATTAGTTTGTGACGAAGGGGAAGGGACTGTTTCCCAAAAAAAGACAATAAACAACAAATATTCACTCTTGAGAATGTTGTCACATAAGATGAACTAAATTAAGGGACTGATGTGTAATATTAATGTATTCTGTTCATTTCATTGTATTGCTTTAGCTATTTTTCATTGTTATACTGTTCATTTTATATGTAATTTACTGTGTACTGAATGTACTGTGTTTGTAATTTTATGTTTTTCTACATAATACATATAACATATAGGCTACACGTTGCACTTTGAATATGAAATAATAAACGACCCATATTATCCGAAAAACTGATATCAGAGCAAAACCAATGTCATATTTGTGTTCAGCGGGTCCAAATTATGAAAATAAGACTGAAAAATATACATAAGCACTAAGTTCATGAAAATTTGTAGACCAGTGTTATCAATCTAAATCAAACAATCTTATAGAGCACTGCAGAGATGTTCCAAAACACTACTTACTTTGATGCAAAACAGGACTCTGCAGTGTAAGGCTGTTTAACTGTTGCTGCTGCTGTTGCTGTTGCCATTGTGCAAATTCCTGTTGCAATGTTTCAACCAGGTTTTGAGAAAGCTGCTTTGCACTTTGAAGGCCTTCGAACTTTGTATGCCTGTAAGGAAAGAAGAAACATAAATATGAATATATTAAATCAACCATAGTATGTACAAGTGTACATGCAAAGTACATTTTAAGCTGAAATTATTTCGAGAAAAAACAATTTTTATACAAGATTGGAGTCATTTACCATTTTACCACTAAAGTAATTTTATTGATCATGATGCATGCTGTACCATGGAAAACTACTAAGAATATTAATGTCTGTAATTTTGATAATTATATATGTACCATAGGGTACAGCACAGAAAATTCAGCCCCTTTACTCAACTGAGATCATTCAGAAGACAAATAATTTTACAGAAGGTATTTCCTCTCCTTTTTAAAAAATTACTATTGCTTTAATGCAAATGTGTAGGAGAATATTAAAATGTTACTACTTTTAGGGAGCTTTCAGACTGAAATAACAAGCAACGTGGACCTCACTAGTCTCTAAAAATAATAATAATAATAATAAAACAAAATAATAATTACTGGGCATGGGTGACCAACAGACCAAGACGAGACATAATGCACGCAATTGATAAAACAGCCCACAACAACTTGTCACCTGTTGCTTATCACTCTGAAAGATCCATTAAGATTCTACCACGATTTATTGCAACGCTCATTACAACAAAATCAACATGGGACTGATACCTTGAAAGAATATTAGAAGAAAAACTAGCATGCATAAGTACCACAACTTTTGTTTTTAACTTGGTGCATTGAGCATTGACAGAAGTGGAAATGTTTACAAAGAATCTTGATGGAAATGTTACTGCATATACTTACTCAACAAATAAATGCATTGGCTCAACTGATTCACCACCAGTTGTGGGCTCTATAAAGCCAGAACCTTTTCCTCTAAGGGTCACCATAGCTCCTGTTTCACTTCTGATGAAGTGCAAGTTAGTGCCATTGCTTCCGACTACTCTGTTTCTCAGGTCAAATGCTGGTGGAGCATGGTCCAAGCCAACAAAGATTTTTTCCTGAAACAAAGACATACGTTGTAACATACTTTTATTTAAAGTAATTAACATTGTTAATCATCATCCAATTACTATCAATTTCGCAATCAGGGTTTCAACCACTTTGGGCAAAACAAATTCCCAAACTTTTACAGTAAATTTCCATTCTGTGGTGCTATAAAATGTCCAGTATGGACCTGGTCCAAGGAAAAGATGGGGTTTATTTTCATTCCCAAATCCTGGCAAGTATGCTCGATTTTCCCAGACTTTTCCATGTTTTTGGTAGCATTTTGAAAATTCCCTGACTTTTCTACAGCTGATTTCCCAGACTTTTCTAGGATTTCCACGTCAGTGAGAACCCTGATATCTAGAGTTAATGTCAAATGTTAACCACATCAACTTTCAGTACACTTTCATGTGTGATGGACCATACACACATCTTGCAAAAATCAACCAAAACTTTGTGTGTGGCATGTTTGAAACTCCACCGGTGTTGAGGAATTTGCTTGCATACACAATCTCGAATGCACACTAAACATGGCTCAAAAGAAATCAAGTGCTTGAGAGTGTACACATAAAGGCTTCTAAAAGAAACAAACCCCAAAGTGCAAACTGCCAGCTGAGGGCCAAGGGCTGGCCAGCAGCTTTTCGTTGGGTGATGTACCGTGTTTCATTGCCAATGTTTCTCTGGATTTCAAGACCGGAAAAGGCTGGTATGGCTACAAAACAATGAAACATCTTGTGTGTGATTTTCATCTTATTCTCACTTCCATATTTCACAATGTTTACATCATATTTTTATGAGAAAAACAGGCAAGCTAGGGAAATTATTAGGAGATGGTATTTTAATATTTTTGTTGTAGTGGTTCAAATTCTAAGTTAAACTATAGTTTCAGTCCTGAATAACATTTCTGATCATAAACTGGACTTACAACAAAAACTCAAAACACATATTTTTGTTATTTTATATCACTTTCCTGCCACTTTTGGCTAATCATGATGATGAAGATGAGTGATGATTTGAAACCCAGGATGGCAGGTGACAGTATTGAACTGCCTGGAAAGTTAGTCTATCCATACATTATACTTGTGCATTCACCCCGATTCCACTTCCTACTACTCATCCATACTTGGCTCCAAATTCTTCTGCATTTCGTTTAAGTCCACTGAACATACACTTAAATCAGATTCAAACTACTATTTGCCTCCAACACAAATAGAGTCAGGAGCCCCTTTATTACAAGGCAATAGTGTAAACCACCATCCCTCTTCTAAATAGGTGTCATGAAATGGTGAAAGTAAGATGATGTAACTAAGGCAAGACCTATTTGTTTTTAAGTAAATTTTGTTTACATAGGACAAGAGAAATAAAATAGAATGCACTGAACAAATATTATAATACATTGGAACAGACCAATATGAGATTTTTTCCAATCCTGATAAAATACCAATATAAAATTTACAGATGTTGATAACTAATATTCTAAAAATCTTATAAAAATTAAATAGCCTGAATGGTTCATCCACCTCCTTCAATTTACAAGACAGATTGGACACACGTCTCATCACTCAGTAGCATATGACCACAACATTCATGTCATTTTTCTGAAGAAAGAGTTGGCATTTCATACTTGTCTTTTTTCATTCATTTTGTAATATTAGAATATGAATGAAGATATGACATAAATTAGAAATATCCCACAATGCAAGTATCAAATGTTTTTTACGCATATTAAAACATGAAATTTAAAAAATTGGCAAAGTTTTTAAAAATTTAAGGCATGAATATGTCATATATCTACAGGGTGTTTTACTCGCTCTCAGCCCCTGATTTTCACTTATAAAAATCAAGCTATTGGTCATAATGTAATGAAATTTACTAAGGACACATTTTGGTGTATGAGAAGCATGGTGACATCATTGGAGTTGGTACCAGTCTTAGTACTTGCATTGGCATGTGCGTGCATCTGGGCGATTCTGCCATTAAATGCCAATCATATGAACGTGTGCTTTCAGTCTGAGTTTTTGGCCAGTTGTATGACAAGGAACTCTGTAATGGCCATTTTCAGCAGGATGACGCCACTTGCCACACTTCCAACGCCAGCATTAAAGAAACTGTGTTTCTTTGAAGATTGTGCCAAAGGACCACCCAGATCACCTGACCTTATTACACTGGATTTCTTCCTATGAGGCACGCTGAAAGGAAAGGTCTATCGCAACAAGCCACGGACTAACATAGAACTGCAAGACAGCATTTGGCGGGAAATTGATGTTGCGACTCCTGATGTGTTGGTGGCTACCTTCTGTAACCTGGAGGGGTGTGTGCAGGCATGCACTAATGCTAGTGGTGATCACTTACAACACTCACTGTCATTTCATCATGTTTCTCATACACCAAGGTATGTCCATAGCAAATTTCATTAGATTGTGACCAATAGCTTGATTTTTATAAGTGAAAATCAGGGACGAAGAGCGAGTGAAACACCCTGTACTTCCGATCCCTTTTTTCTATAGGTGCACTATTTCCCTAGGTGTGTGGTAATTCGACAGTGAGTAGGGAAAGGTCCAAATCAAAATTTCATGGGGGAAAAATTGTACTTTTTTCTATTTTGATAGTGGGGAAAAATGGTCTGCTAGAACCTATTTTTGGATTTCTCTCTCTCTATTTCCTTCTCTTTTGGCTGTTTTACACAGCTCCTCTACCTATTGGGTTAATCTTAATATTCAAATTGTCTCACGGTTGCCATAAAAATGAAGGACGTACAACAAAAAACAGGGATGCCATTATGGACCAAACCTACAATCATGCCACATGCTAATGATTACGGTAAGTTAGGACCCACGGGTGTAGACAAATAATTCAGGGTCCAGACAGTTGGATGCTACACTAGCAATATGTTTGGGAAGTGTGATCAATTAGCCTTATCTCTAACTTACCACGGAAGGCATGGAGGTTTGTATGCTCATTAATGGTGGTGGCCTTGGTCCCTGTGAACCATTCACACTTCCTCGAGGGGCAAACTTATGAAACTTATTGTTTCTGCGTACCTGTTGCTGCTGCATGTGTTGTTGAATTATTTCATGTATCCTTTGAACAGCCACTAAAATAAACAAGACATACAGACTTTAGTGATATATACTCATATGTTATTTTCATAATTTTATTGTTTAACCCTTACAACTTGGTACATATGCTGCACCAACAGGTATTTCCTCCAAATACAGCACGCAACAGCATATGTACCAAGACTGACCTTGACTTTAGGAACATACTGTGGTTCATTGTTTAACCTTGACAATATGGCTTGGTACAAATGCTGTACTAACAGGTACTTCCACCAAATATGGCATTGAACAGCATATGCACCAATACTCATCTTTAACTTTTGGAACATAGTATGGTTCAGATAATGTTCAGAGATGCACGGTTCTATTGCTACAGTACTGATACAGATACATCTCCAACCCTGCTTCGGCCAGTCAGAATAGGAACGAGGATCAGTGTAGCACACACACTGGGAGAACTGTATGCCCACAAGCATTCAGGGTCTAACACAGGCCTGTAGCTAAAATTGAATATCCAGGGGGATATGGACTGTAAACCAAGTCCATTTTTCAAAAGTTTAACAGTATTAAGTGAAGATAAATTATCTGGGGGGGAGTCATTAAGTTAATATAAAATTTAGAAATATCATATAACTACTACAGTTTTTTTTCTATAGCTTTTAAAACATTTCTTGAAGTGTTAATTGACTGCTACTGACATCACCCCTTACTATTACTACACACTCCCTACTACTTTTGATGATGCACAATATTCAATCACAGTGCTTCCCTTACATTCCATGCCCGACTGAAACAATAAAATTCCCCTTCATTCCCAAAACTTGTGAGCTTTTGACCTTTGACGCAGATGTGGAAGGAATGTGGATAATGGCGTCAAAGTCACATATTTATGTCTAAATGGGAGGCTACAATAAGGGCAGAGATGGAACAGACAAAGAAGCTCTAAAACTTTCTAGAACTACAACTTTCTAAAGTCTAGAGAATCTTCTAAATACTTGCAGCTACTTAGACTTCAGCCCAAAAACAAGATGAATGTAAGTAATAGCTACTGTTCATGTTCTGTGAAAATATCCTTCACCAGGTTGTGAGATAAATAAATTTCCTGTCTCCATTTTCACTCTTTACTTCAAACAAATTATACAAAATGTTATACAAAACAGTTTTACCTGATGTCAAAGGGCTTGGTCTGACAGTTGTATGTAAGCGGCACTGAATGAGATTAATTACAATTTTTCTGGTTGATTATTAACATTATCAACCCACAACCTTCTGACAATGTGAAGCCTGGGCCACAGCAATATAATCCTCCTTGGCACTTTACACATAAAAACAGGTTTTGACATAACCACCAGACAAGGGGGAGCCTGGGCCAATGATAATCCTCCCCGGCACCTTCACTTACAACAGGTCTCTATGACCAGGAGACGAGGTGGAGCTGTGGCCACTGAAAACAATCCTCCAAGGCAGCATATTTTATACTCCATAATAGATGCCGTCCCCAAACACATTGTGTGGCCAGGGACTGAACAATGATCTATTAGATATAAAACACTACCCTGAGGAATCAGCCTCTGAAACGTAGGTACATAAAGATTTAATACAGTGGTTAAAAGTCCAAAAAACTCAAAATGAATGAATCACCACTGTTCAGCTACAAAGAAGGAGTACTGAAGTGTGTTGTTAGTAATTAGTAAAAAAAAATAATTGTCAGTCTTGGTACATGTGTGTGTGTGTTTGAGAGGGGGTTAGATAACAACTTCTTTCTTGATGAGTTTTGCAAGTGAAAGACAATCTTCTCAAGCCCACACAGACATATGCAGTAAGTTTCCTTTTCAAAGCAGGCAAGTGATAATGGAATGAGAAGGGGAAAGGAGGTTGGCCATTACCAAAATAGACGTCAACAATGCCACTTCACAACCAGCTGGTGCCACTTCCTTTCAGTATAAGAATTACAGCACTACCACTTGTATTAATCTTTATTCATTATAACTTTATGTCCGTAACAGCCACAACTTCGTCTTATACATTTTCCCATTCTACAACTATCTTTTGATTGATTGACTGATTTGGTTTATTTTACTTTGCTTTTCTGACATTTTTGCCTAATTGCAAAGATGAGGATGGATGGTGCTACAATGAAATGGATGAAGGGACAAACACATAAGGATGACACAACACGAGCCCCACAGAGGATAATACTGGCTGTGAGTACAGATGCCAGATCCTCGCTAGTCTTCAAAATTCAGTCCAGCGGGTACTGTGTGGCATTGCTTCCCTGGAAGTTGCTAGGGGCACTGATGTAATCTGTTCATCTGCTGTGTTTCAGTTGCTGCAGTACTGGGAGCCAAATGTGTTGTACCTGCAGCAACTGGAACCCAGCGCTACCAGCAAACACAGCAGATGGACAGACTACACCAGCACCACGAGCAGCATGCAGGGGAGCAACAAGAACCGGAAAGAGCCACCCAGATCAACCAAACCTTTGTAAGTTGCATGAAAAAAGTTACTCATTTGCTGCTGCATATTTATTATACCACCACATTTTTTTTATTCTCCAAAACATGAATTGATTAATTCTGCCATAAAAATGTGAGAAGCAAAAATGGACTCCTTAGACAGGAACAAACTTAATACTCTGGTAACTGAATAAATGTGCTATTAGAAAAGAATTGTTTATTTTAGGGATGGAACTCAATTGGTCTCAACTAATTTAGGCATATTGGTGTACCTTTTTGAGTAATTTTACTGATATATATGTGTGTGTGTGTGTGTGTGTGAGAGAGAGAGAGAGAGAGAGAGAGAGAGAGAGGGAGAGAGGGAGAGAGGGAGAGAGGGAGAGAGGGAGAGAGGGAGAGAGGGAGAGAGAGAGAGAGAGAGAGAGAGAGGGAGGGAGAGAGAGAGAGAGAGAGAGGGAGGGAGGGAGAGGGAGGGAGGGAGGGAGAGGGAGGGAGGGAGGGGGAGAGAGAGAGAGAGAGAGAGAGAGAGAGAGAGAGAGAGAGACACACACACACACATATATACAAATAATTATCTTATAATTTAGTGCAATATTGTGCAATTTTGCTATAGTTTTTATGGATATAAATATATCTCCATTTCATACTTTTTTTTAAAGTAAATGTCTAAATATGCTGCTTCTTTTGCATTGCAAAAGCTTGGTTCATCTGGTAACATACATATATTAAGGAGGTCAATGAACCATTGGAATTTTATATCAGATCTGTAGAATATCAGTTGTCGATATCGGTAAATCTTATATATGCACTAGGGATGGGCCAATATGAAATTTTGGCCGATACCGATATTCTACCGATCCAATATAAAATTAGAAATGGTCATTGACCTCCTTAATAAATGTGTGTATCAAGGGGACTGCAGTGCTAAAGAAATTGCATATTTAAACATTTACTTTTCTTGAAAGTAGGACATGGAGATTATCCATAAAAATTACAACAAAATGGCAGAATTTTGCACTAAATTATCAGATATTTATAGATATATCGGGCAGTAAAATAATCGGTAATTTTACCGATAAACCGATATGCCTATATCGGCTGATACCGATAGAGTACGGATTAATCGGTCCCATCCCTAATTTGCACCTTATTGGTATCAGCCAAAGTTTCAGATCAGTCCATCCCTAGTTTATTTTGTGTAATAATTACAGTTTTCATATCAAATTTAGGATTACATTCACCACTTTAACACTGAAATGGCAAATTTATATACTGCATTAGATTCCGGAATGTGTTCAGTTTTGTACCAAAATCTTGATCTTTTATTCACCATAAATATGTTGCCCTAGATATATCTTAGCAGTATTTGCACATTCCTCCATATCATTTCTATTTCAGTTTTTATGTTGTTCTTGTGCACCTTGGGTTACTCATGATGTGCTAATAATGCCACAGAATATTAACAGTAAATACCAAAAAACAATAAGAAGGAAACTTCACAATGCAGAGAAATGAAAGGGAATTGACATTCTTCTTACAATACAGGCTCTTGAACTTCATCTCTCTTCAGTTAAGATCCCAAAAGATAAGTATGGCACCTGCTGAATTTCAATACATCTGAATGCAAGAAGTAAATGCTTTTCTTTACTCCATAACTCTCTCTAAAAAAACAAAAAAGAAGGTGGGGGGAAGAAAAGAAGAGAAAAGAAAGATTTCTGACAGCATTTACTAAAAACTCGTACAATTTGTGAATGATACAAATTTAAACATTAGTCAAATACACTACAAAAAAGTACAGGCAAACCAATAAGAAATGTTAAACTAAAACTGATGAAGAACTAATCTAAGTAATTTATGGAACAGGTAATTACAATAGATTAGGTTCAATTCCAGGTAAAAGCACATTGTACAATAGTTTGGATCTGTTGTTGAGCTGATGGTTCAGTTCTGATTAGCCTACGTCAACATAAAATGAACACAAAGCATACTATGCCTAAGGATAAAGCATAACCATAGGTTATATGAATTATGGAGTCATATCCACATAAATTGCCAAATTGGCAGAAACGTTGCAGTAAATTACCTAATCTGTAATTTTACTGGTAGGTCCATGTCAAATTAAACCAAAAGAGTAATCATTAATCTGTCTTATTAATAGCAAAAGGTAACCAAGAAAGTGAAATTAATTTTTAGAATCTTAGGAATTTATATACTTGCTTACTGAATAAGTCATTCCTATATTTCTGCATTGTGGGTTGAATTCAACTATGATTATCACAAGTTGATAAAACCAACCACTATCCTACTGGGAAGGTGCAAGAATTACTTGAAGCAAAACTACTCCATTCAAAATATATATTCATATGCACTGTAAGTTTTGTAATGGGCTCATTCCATGTCAAATCAACCGATAAAAATTATTTTTGAACCTTAAGGATTCAGATTTTTTAGATTTTTTGTTTATACATTGCACCTATCAAGAGGACAAAAACTACCAAATTTCAGATTTTTTTGGCTCTTAGTTTTGAGTTTTCAAAACAGCAAAAATCCCAAAATTTGACGACATTTTGAAATCTTTAAACAGCTGTAGATCAAAAACTATTCGACCTAAAGAGCTCAAATTGGAGCCATTCTCTTCTGCTTTTAATGAACTTTAATTTAAAATTTAATTTAATTTTTTTAATTTTCAAGAAACTTGAAAAGAAGTTTTTTGAAAATTTCAAAAACACCATTTTTAATTTTTTGAAAAACACACATGATTTGAAGACATCAATTGACTACTTGTGTGCAAAATTTCATAATGGGATGGCAATGAGTTCCTATGGAAATTAATTTTTTGTATTGTAATGTGTGCAAAATTTGCTAAATTTGTTGACTTCTATGTTATAAATACAATTATATGACGAGTGGTTGATGTTGAAGTCTTCATATTAGTCCATTTTATAATATCATTATAAATACCTAAAACTTATCACTTTTAATATCAGGTAAGCAAATTGAAAAATGTACAAGGGAAGGTCATTAAATAACAGGAATTTTATTCTAAACTTCATGGAGATTTATGCACAATGAAAATTTGTGTTTTGGCACTCAAAAAGGTTCCTTAACAACACACCATAAAGGTGTCATGACAATCAAGAAGTATGTACCTGCACAGTAGCTCATACAGCATGGCTGCTCCATTGTTGACTTGCACCGTAGAAGAGCTACAAAGTGTTATTCGTTTTTTGTGGTCAGATGGAGTGAAAGTTTCTAAAATCTAAAGCTGAATGAAGGTGCAATACAGAGACAATTGTTTAAGTCAGGGGAGAGTATATGAATGGGTGGAAAGATTTAAAGACAGAAGACGAAATGTAAGTGATGAACACTGGAGTGGGAGGCCAGTTTGCATGGCAACTAATGCGGCCAGTTTGCATGGCAACTAATGCAGTGAAACAGCAGATCGATCAGCAAATCTGTTAATTTATTACACTCTCACCTGACTTAAACAATTTTCTCCATACTGAACTTTCATTCTGCTGTAGATTTCAGCATAGGAATGCGCATATCCTCTGATTAGGGGGGGAGCCTTGATGAAAGTTCATTTGGAGAAAGAATAACCTCATTTCATCTAACTGTTTTATTGTATTGGTGGGTATGGAACAGGGGTGTATATAGAGTGGGTTCGAAAGCACTTAACATAACTGTATTAGAAGAATGCAAACTTCCGTGGCACCGATGTTCCTTGCCCCCCCCCCCTTCATTATTCCCCCTAATTTACATATGAACATGGTTTCATACAGCAGATTCAAAACAACTGCACATAGTATGTTCATTTCAACAGTGATGGCCAAACGGGCTCCCTACTTTTTGCCCCTAAACTATAGCCTCTTAAGGGGGTTCTAAAGCCATGCTAAAGCATAGACCCAAATTTCTAAGGGTAACCGTACAACTAATATAGATTCGGTAAGGAAGAAATTTTCCGATATAAAAGATTGTTTTATTCACTAGAACATGTGAACCCTATAATTCTGTTACGATTGAAGGGATTTAAGTAAATAACAGAAAAATATAAGGTCTCCGTCATGTTCAAACTGCTCCGTACAGATGGCACTGAAGTGGTAGTTTTGTTAGTACCGGTGCATTTTCTTTCTTTTATGACTAGTATGGAAGATTTCGTGGTGAAAAAAAGATCACATGTTTTTCCCGCAAGCATCTGAAATACTATGTGAAAAAATGAAAACATTTCGTACCTTCAGAGAGTAGTGCCTATCATTAAAACTTTTGAAGTGGCGTTTCGTGGCAATATACTCCGTGGTGCAGATTTTAGTCAACACTGTTGCCGATATTTCACGCCGTGTTTTCTAACGATATGATCAATACAAGTGCGTCAAAATCGTGAAAGTTAAACCAAGTTACCAGAGAATAATGAATCCAGTACATGTTGGAAGAAGGAAACATCGGAGAAAACTGAAAGATAAGTCTTATATTTAAATGCTTGTTGCTTAATCCATCAAAAGTAAAACGTTTGCAATATGCAAGAGTGATGCAGAATGTATGATTTATTTACATGTTGGGGAAATACCTTCCGATATAATTTCTGTGAGAATATCGCTTCAACGTCTCAACCTTTACAACGCAGCACGCATTTTTCCTTACAAACGAAGTTCATAATTCATTGCAATTGTAAAATCAGAAGAGTTGGGTTTGAGTTGGTGTTTTAAGTCCACTTTATGCACAGTAAGGCTAATCGGGACTGGACCTACAGTTTAAAGTGGGATCCGAACCACTTGTGCCTCCACTGGGTATCGAAAAGTAAAATCAGAAGAGAATGTTATATTAAATTAGGCATAATGCAGATATTACAGTTTTGTGATTATTACTAGAGCATGAAATACCTTGATATAGATTATATTCTGGCGTTAAATCGATATTGCACAAAATGCTCTACTATCGTTCTTGGGAGATTATTTTCGTATTTCACTGGTGCTATTCAAATGTACGTACATTGGAATTTGTATTACAAATCAGTCGTTCATTATAGTTTTACTTTGCCCTTGTACAAGGTTGGAACGAGTTGTTTCTGACCTGTGTTGAACAAGATTTTTCTCTTTTATGTTTTTGAAACTTGAACACAGTTCATAAAGCTCGCAAATGTTAAATGCAATAAGTAGGTTAAGCTGTTAGGTTGGATTGGAATAGATGTATTGTGAGATCCCCGAATTTTGTGCAAGTTCTGGACAACGTTCTGTTATCATCTTTCACAGAATCAGGTCAGAAAACCGGTTTTGTAAGCTGTATAAAACATTTGATTTTCTCGTTCTTTCATAATTTTGAACGCCTTGTAATGGTAGCGCAACATTTCCAATAAGTTTAAGCTTTATGTATTTAAAGTGTAAAAGTACACCCTAACAGCTAAAAGAGTAAAGTCCTAACAGTCTACCAAACAATAGTTTGCGTGTTTACTGAGAATTTACAAATTAGTATAGGTTAGTAAATATTAGAAGTTCACATATTTTACAAGTGCAAGGCCAATTATTTATTTGTGGGTAAGATTGAGTGATTTTCAGAGAAATCATAATTTGTCCAGATTATGTTACGAATATTTGATTCAATAACCTACTGAAGTCAAAGTCCTATTCATAGGCGTGCGCAAGGGGGGGCTCACGGACGTTTGCAGATTTTTTCCACATAGGGACAAGCAAGATATTTTTCCGTGGGGCATATTACCCCGATAATAGTGCTTCCCCCTCAAAAACACCACTTGAATTTGAAATTTATCGCATACTTGCGTCCCTCCATTACATACGCAATAATTAATGTAAATTACTATGACTGAAATCAAATTATACGTGTGAAATATATACTTTTAGGTAGATATTAGTTTTCGAAGAGGGAGGTGTGGTAATCCTTGCCCCCCCCCCCTTCTAGACGTTCCATGCCCCTACATTATTATACTTTCAACTAGAAATTTAGTGTAGAGGAATCTTATGACTTATTAAACGATATTGGTTGCAGTGGCGCAACCACAAGGAGGCAGAGGGGCATTGCCTTATCACAACCTTGGACGGAAATCAATTCTAGGAGGGCAAACATTGAATTAAGAGAAAGTAAAACTAGCAGAAATTAAGAGTAGCAGGACAATAGGATACTCAAAATGGAATTAGTTTTCACGTCTTTCTATCATCATTTTTTCCAGACGGGCAGGAGCACTTGTAGGGTGGCACAGAGGGGCAATTGCCCCCTTGACTTCAAATTTTATATACAAACAAAAATACATTTCGTAAAATTTTCTTGCTCGGTTCGCTCGCAATATCTGCTTTTCTTAGTCTTGTCAAGTTCATAGTCATAGCTAGGGGATGGCGGGAGTTGTCCCTGGACGCTGAAAAATCTGAATGAGAAAAATTGTAAAAGAGAACGCCATGGTGTCCCGTGATTTTTTTTTTTTTTGCGCCATATTAAATCAATACAGTTTTCACTTTGCAAAAATTTGGATCGTGAAATCTTCTTGCTCGCTTCGCTCGCAATTTATTTTCTGTAGTGCATTGTAAATTACCAGAGACAGTGTAAGAACAATTAAGTACTTCAGACAGTAGCTCCTGTAACAGCTTGGTTTGGAGGAAAGGGAGCGCGCATATTTCAGAGACAATTTATAACATTTTTGCTATTGGTTTGTTATGGAGCGGATGAATTGATTATGTAATGTATATAAATAATATGTCATATACATACACACACATATACCCATCAATGCAATAGAACTAAAACAGTGAGATAAAGTGAAGTTTATCTTTCCCGACTAAACTTTCAAGGCTTTTGCCCCCCCCCCCCCCCCAATCAGAGGGTCTGCGCACGCCTATGGTCATATTTAACATGCACTGTAAAGATAGATCTGAGTCACTGAAGTGAGCTGATACCGTGAACCAAACCTTTCATAATTCTGTTATGAAAGGACCACTTCGTTAACCATTATGGTGCAGTTTAGATCAATTATATTCACATCCACTTACACAACATCTCTAAGTTGTTTTCATTTTATTATTAACTCCACTTGTCTGTGGTTGTAACAATGTAATGAAAATGATTTTTTTCATCTTTGTTAAGTTCATAGTCTCATACACCATATTAACAATATTTTTATTTGCTCCTTTTGCAGATGAACATTTGAGAATCTATTTGATGTGTCTTCTAAGAATACCTTGAAATTTGTAAAAAGGTCAACAGATTTGACTAACAATGGCAACCCAATACCGTGGAAGTTTGTGGATATGCCTCTATGGAATAAAAATCGTCTGTGTGGATTGTTTGAACCGTACACAATTCGCACATTACATGGTTGGATGGTGATGGTTTACAAGATATCAAGAGTCCAAAATATACTCAAGAAATGATGTTGCAAGACTTTTTAATATCTGGTTGCAAGTAGTCAGCAACTGGGAACGGTATATTTGAGAAACTGAAAATAATGGGAATGGTATAACTTGTTTGTCTTGTCTGTCAAGTTATAGCACACATTCCTTGAAATTTTTGCTAGTTCCAATTTTGAAGGGTATTTGCCCACAATCTTAGGATATTCATTGCTTTCTGAATGGAATGATGATTTCAAGACAGCAAGAAGCATACGCATCTATGAGAGAACCACATAATGTTGCAGGATGGGCAAGAAGGAGAATGAAGTTACATTGAGAGAAAAATGTTAATGTGAATTTATACGTATATCCCGAATATATAGTTTTAGTAGTCCCTTCATGCAATGATTTTTGAATGATTTGAATTTTATTCTAATGGTAATTATTACCATATTGTATCTTAGAAAACTTCTCTCACAATTTTTATCTGAGTATCTTATCTAAGATATCGACAGTGTGTGGAAAGTTACTTTTCAAAATAATTCAAAGTTAATCACTTGAGAAATTAATTCAGTTATAATTACTGTAGCTTTAAAACGTATCTAAACGTATCTTGGCAATAAATAAGATTGTTCTCATGGTCTCACGATTTCAATAATCACTAATTCATCCATTCTTTCAGGCGAGGATATGATTCAACAAATTGTAAAAATGGAACAGAAGAAAATTCCTTTCTATGCAAAAAAAATAGTAATTGTACACTTCTGTTCACATCAATTGGTACATACTTCAACTGTTCGACCCTATAAAGAGTGACACTTTATGTGAACAGGAGTGTACAACCAACTTCGAAGTTAGTTACTAGTTAGTTGGAAAAATAACTGAATTTCAGGTACTAATTTCATAAAGTAAGTAGTTTACAGTTAATGTTACTCGAAAATGTTACTGTTACTTCCAAAGACAGCTGCAGAACAAACCAGTATAATTCGTGAAGAACTGTGAAACAGGACTTCGGACATTGTGCGGAGGCAACTTGTGTAAAATTGTACTTAAGTATTTTGAAACGTCCGTTTTTCAAATAAAGGCCTCCCCGATGGCGTGGTGGTAAAGTCGTCACCTTATAGCTACTCAAGAGGTTCGATACATGGTGGAGGCGCATTGCACAGTGGTTTGGATCCCACTTTAAACTGTAGGTCCAGTCCTGATTAGCCTATCTGTGCATAAAAAGGACTTAAAACATCAATTCAAGGTTTTCAAATAAATAATTTTCTTAAAGTATAGTAATTTGAGATTTAATTTCCATTGTAACACTGTTAAGTCTTGTTTTCATGTCATTAAAATGTTGACGAAGGAAAGCTTTTATAGTATAAAAAATATACATAAAAACGTAACGTTTCCACTCTCTAACAGGATCTTCTTCAGACGAATATTCACAATTGACAATAAGCAAAGATTATTTGGTCTTATCGTCATCCTGAGAAAATGGAACACTTTTTTGTATCAATTGTAATTCTGCAAGAAAAATACATTAGGAAACTTAAATTTACGGCCTTGTGGAAAAATTAACATTAATACTTTTAAGCATTTTTCAACAATGTTTATAATTGAAAAAATTGAAAATGTGTTTTATCTTTAATTTCATTTTTACTAATACAGGGTGCAGAAAATAATATCTTGCGAATGGTATTTCAACAATTAAAGCACGGTGCGTTGAAATATTTTGAATATTTTGAACAGTCGCTCCATACACAAGAAAAGAACTTCGCTGGAGCAAGCGAACGAAAGCAAGTCTCTACGCAAGTAGTGACGCGAGACGGCTCTACCAATGAACACGTGAGAGGGAACGGGATTGCGCGGAACGGCGGAAAGCTGCTGTAGTTACCAGCTTTCGCAGCATCGTGTATTGCTTCGCTCTGCCTACTCGATCCCCTTGTCTGCCGCTATGTGCAGCCTTGCTGCAGCAGAGATAGTTGGGACAGAGTATAAAGTCTCCAATCAAAAGTAGAAAGTACTGTCATACAAAATGAAGTGTATAGTCAATGCAGGCACGTATCCAGAAATTCCTTTCGGGGCGAGGGTGGACAATATATTTTTAAGTGGTATAGATAGAACCTCACAGGTGCATATTTAAGGCCAGTGGTGCCCTTTTGGTGGCAAAGCAGGGGGGGGGGGGGGGGGGCAAGGAAAGTTTACTTTCTCTTGGTAGACAAGGCCTAGTATTAAGAGGCCATAGTGCGGAGGCAAAAAAATGGGGAGCAACTGTCCCCTAAATAGTAGCCACCATTTAAGGCTGCCATTTTTATCACATGTTTGTCTGTTTCTTGTCATCAGGCATCAGAACATCTTTGGTGTCTCTGAGTGTCTTCACGAAGCTGTTACACAATGGATGGACAATCCACTCGACGATGCGAGATTCAAACTGTGGGCTGTGGACTGGATGCACACAGTTCTCGAATATTTCTCCCTGATTCGAGCCTGAACACCACTAATGTTTCTTGTCTTCCCATGTATGCAGCTCTTATAAAAGCTGAAACCCACCAAATTGTTCATATTCAGGCCTAAGCACTCGCAAGTATTCAAAATTGTCCGTCACAGCTTCCGCAGTCTTGTCATATATCGGCACGAAACAAAGGAAGTATTCTCGAACACTGCTGGATCGAGAAACAATCAATGCACAGTGAAAACCCTTCCGTTCCCAACACATCTAATGTTTCGACATCCAATATGATAAAATGCTGACTCATTTATCTCCAGTGGCGTGATGGGGGTCATAACCCTCCATTGGCCCAGTATTTCTAAAAAAAAAAAATGAACGTCAAAGGCAGAGAAATATGGCAAAATGAAGACTGACTACCGAGAAAAAGTATACATTACACTCCCCCCCCCCCCATCCCTTCGAAAATCCTGGGTATGCCAGTAGAGCAACCGCACGACATGCCAGAGACCCTGGTTCGGGTCCTGGCAGAGCCTGAAAATTCCGCTAAAATATCTACATATCCAACATCTTCCTGCTTTCTCTTCTCGACATTCATATAATTTTCGGCTGTCCCATTGTAGTGGTTAAGTTTTTGAGTGTGGGTCGAACCCAGTTGGCTTAAATAAAAGTCATTTTTATCCCATGAAAGTCTCGGACTGCAAACACGAAATTTGGCCCGGGCACAAATAAAATTACAGTTGATCTGTGCAACTTATTTATGTATTAATAAACCGCCCCAATATCCGGTACTCCTGAAATATTCACTTTAGACCTTCGATCTCTTCGGCTCATGCCCCGAACTAGCACTACACTGAGGATCTTAGAGTTCCACAGACGTCAATATTTTCAACTTTGGACACGAACTAGAAGTAGACTTCGGTAGTTTACGGGAAATTGTCTCACTAGTCCTCTTCATTTTCGAATTACTAACAGATTCTGTTTTACTGATCAACCGGGAAATGGAAGCCGGGTATTTACGTCTTCATTATATTCTAGAATGTTCCGCAGGTAAAACGTTTCGTTAATATTAGCAGTGGTTCGACTCCACCTCTTATTTAAGAACGTTTCCTTTCCCGCTTTCCAAAGAATAAATAATACAAAGAATCATCCTACTTGTGGCATGCTTTGTTGTGCAGCTTCCAAATGATGACAAATCTTTACACAATGATCGCGCTCGCTGCGACAACAACAATGAAAACGCAAGAAAAGTTTACGTGCAATATTGTCAATAAAAGGGTTATAGAACATTCTCCGTCTTGCCTCGATAATTACTCTCCTTAAATTATCGTCACATTATTCAAGAAGCCAAAAAACGAATTTATCCAGTGTGAAGTGGTAAGATTTCCTGCAGGGACTCGGCCCCCTGATCTCCAACTTGGATACGTGCTATGATCAATAATATGGTTATGGAACATTCTCTACCTTGCCCCGATAATTATTTCTCTCCTTAAATTATCGTAGCATCTTTCAAGAAACCAAAAACCTAATTTTATGTAGTGTAAACTGAAAGATTTCCCTTGGAAGGGGCTCGACCCCCCCTGATCCCCATATTGGATACATGCTATTATCAATAACAGGGTTATAGAACATTTTCTGTCTTGCCTAGATAATTATTACTCTCCTGAAATTATCGTCACATTATTCAAGAATCCAAAAACCTACTTTATCTAGTGTAAACTGAAACATTTCCTGGGGGATCGACTCCCCTTATCCCCACATTGGACACGTGCTATTATCAATTACAGGGTTGTAGAAAAATTTACCTTGCCTCGATAATTATTTCTCTCCTTAAATTTTCGTCACATTATTTTATTTCACACACACAAGAAACCAAAAAGCCTCATTTTATCTTGTGTAAACCGAAAACTTTCGGGGGGGCTCGAGCCCGCTGAGCCCCCCCTGGATACGTTCCTGAGTCAACGCAGCATTTGCTTCAAACTTATTCACAAAATTTTTCAATTATTGTCCTCACTTGGTCAGTTTCGTGTTTGAATTAACTACACTTATTATTGTATTTTCTTCTCTGCGTTCTGAATATTAAAATAAATACTGAACATAAAACAACAAATTTTATATTAATATTTAACTACACTCATTATTGCATTTTCTTCTCTGCGTTCTGAATATTAAAACAAATACTTAATATAAAACAACGGATTTTATATTAATATTTCGACTATTACTACCCTCCACTGATGATATATTGCTTATTTCTGTAAGAAGAAAATATAACTAAAATCTCATGATTATCAATTTCCCTGATTTACTACTTTTTTTTAATTCACCAACTCACCTTTAACCAATATGGCGACATCTCATATCGAGTACCCTAATCGACCTACCTGTATGTATGTACCTTGGTTATATTTATGCGGAGATCTGGCAACATGGCCCTCGGTTGCCATGGCAAACGGTGCTGCCATCTGTTATCCAAAAATTACCACAAAATTGCCTTTAGTACGGCCTTAATGCTAAGCCATGTATGCAAAGAAAAAGTACTGTCCTTGACCCCCTCCCCACTTTGTCACGCAATCGCTGCTACCAATTTCTAACGTGTGGGCTATTTATTCTTGGAAACACATAGGTAACAAAACTAACGATTAAACTATGCGAGTGTTAATAACAAGAAATTTGCTAGAGAACAAAAGCTCTTTTGAATGGATGTTTTTTTCCCGATAAAAAGCCAGCTTTTTTGGGGGGGAAAACCTGAAATTTTGGCTTTTTTCCAATTACAGCTAACCTGTTTCACTTGAAGTTACAGGTTTGCAGTGACATATTTTACAACTAGCTAAAAAAAATTACATCATCTAGCAGCCAAAAGACAGATACTGGCCAATCCCAGTGGACATATATTGCATACTGGTTAAGATACAATTTTAACCCTAGAGAACCAGGGAGTTGGAGGGAGGGGGGGGGTCCATTCGCAGGCCCACGATCTCTATTTTTTAGATTTTTCAACTCTTTGAAAATAATAAATTACATTGTTTCCTAGGATGTTCCCAATATTTCTTTATTATTTTTGTTCATAAAAACATAAATGGAATTTAATTAGGAGGCAAAATGCACTTGGTGGGTATATCAGGCACCCTCTCTGAATGTGTCTCATTCAAGACACTCATGCCAGTGACAGTGTATAATTTGTTGGTAATGATTGTAATTATTATATTTAATAAACAAATACACTTCTGCAAACTAAAAAGCATTAATAAAAATTACTATGGATTTTGTGAGTTTTAGTGAATGATAAAATATAGCCTATGTGAGAGACACGTAATAATTGGTTATTATTTTTTATTAATGATGGTAATTTTTGTAATTATTATAATTAATAAATAACTGCTTATGTAATCAGCAAAAGAAGCAGTGATTCAATAATAAAATGTAGGGATGGGCCGATATGAAATTTTAGCCAATACTGATAAAGTACCGATATAAAATTTACAGATATTAACTGATATTCTACCGATCCGATATAAAATTAGTAATGGTCCTCGAAGAACCTGAAATGTTCATTGATCTCCTTAATAAATGTGTGTTTTGAGGTGACTGCAGTGCAAGAGAAGCTAAATATTTAGACATTTACTTTTTAGTAAGAAGAGCATGGAAATTATCCAAAAAAATTACAACAAAATGGCAGAATTGTGCACTAAATTATAAGATATTTATCGATATATCGGATCGGTAAAATAATCGGTAATTTTACCGATAAACCGATACACTGATATGCCTATATCGGCCGATACCGATAGAGTACCGATTAATCGGTCCCATCCCTAATAAAATGGTTTCTTGAATTTTAGGGAGAAAAAAAAGTGTGGGCCTGGGAGTGGCCCCCGGTATGTAAGTTTCTCATACGGCATGGGTAAGCTAAGGTTAAAACTGAATGTGTAGTTCTGATGAGCACATCTGATCATGAAATGGACTTAAAACAAGCTTTTACATGTTTGTGTCTCAATTTAAATGTTGGATGTCAAAATATATAAAACAAATGTTAATATCAAAATATTCTGTTTCGGGACAATTAAAAACCTTTAATTGTTCTCAACCCACATGCACAAGTATACATATTACGTGAATGTGTGTATATATCCTGTTTAATGGAGTTTTCGATGGGAAGGATATGTGGCTCTTGAAAACCAACCCTTAGAAGTAAATGCACTCAGGGAACTTTCAGATCAAAGAAACAAGTGACATGTGTCACTTGCATGTTGCTCGGACTATACTCTTTTCTCAATTGTGTGCATCGTGCTGCTTCAGTCTGTTGTTCTTGCATGCACGGTGAATGCTTCGCTTTATACTGAAGGAGACTGTGTCGCTTGTCATCTGTGACTTGTCTGAAAGCTCCAGTGCCACACATCCTGCCCTCTCGGTTTTGTTTCTGCATGTGTGGTGAATACTTGCTTATACACTGAAGGGGCCCATGTCACTTGTCACTCACTTCAATGTTACAACTCCACTGTAATGTGTTGCTTCGGTCTGAATGTTCTCTCTACTTAACAAGATTCTTAGTTACTTCATCAGAGATTAAGATTTAATTTAGACTGTAAATTACAGAAAACAAATTGCAAGTATTGTCGGAAAAAATTCTGGCGTTTTGAAAGAAGATTCCTTTCATAATCATGAATGGGCCTCTGGAGTGGCATTAAGTAATGCTGATGCATTGTAATAAGAACGGGTCTGAGGTTCAACCCTCAGTGAAGTCAGAATGCTTGAGATTTCATTTCAAACTGTAGGTCCAGTCTTTATTTTATTTTTTTATTTTTTTGCCATTTGCGGCCAGTCTTATTTACGACTGATTCAGTTTAGTGCCAGTGTTTTTCAACTGCAGGTTTGCAAAAGGTCCGTTGCACCCACGAGTTGATGACTAATTTAAATCTAATTTTATATTTGACAGCAAGTCCATACATAATTGAACTATGGCTATACCATAGTTGATACATTAATATTAATTAAGGGTGCATATTAATTTCCATATAAAATTTAAAGATAAGAGATGTATTTATGAGTGTCTATTTTACAGTAGGGAGATAAACGAAAACCATGGAACAGGAAAAATACTGCAAACTCCTGTATTTCCATTGATTTGAGACACTTTTGTGAAAAAAGCCGAAAAAAAGCACAACCAAAAAAGCCGCTGAAAAAATCTGCCCCCCCCCCCCCCCCAAAGAGCCGGTGTTTTTTTTCCAACCACTTCCAACTCTAATAGGAAATAATGCATCTTACATAGATTTCAGAAGGTTTAAATCCCTCTGACTACAAAAAACGAATAACACTTTGTAGCTCTTCTACGGTGCAAGTCAACAGTGGAGGGGCCATGCTGTACGGGCTACTGCGCAGGCGCATACTGCTCAATTGTCACGACACCTTTATCGCGTGTTGCTAAGGAACCGTTTTGAGTGCAGAAACACAAATTTTCGTTGTGCATAAATCTCCATGAAGTTTAGAATAAAATTCCTGTTATTTAATTACTTCCCCATGTACATTTTTCAATTTGCTTTCCTGATATAAAGAGTGATAAATTTTAGGTATTTTCATGTTATTTGTAATCCAAAAATTATAAAACAGACTAATATGAAGACATCAACATCACTCACTCAGCATATAGTTGTGGTTATAACATGGAAGTCAACAAATTTAGCAAATTTTGCACACATTACATTACAAAAATTTAATTTCTATAGGAACCCATTGCCATCCCATTATGAAATTTTGCACACAAATAGTCAATTGATGTCTTCAAATCATATATGTTTTTCAAAAAAAAAAAAAAAATGGTGTTTTCGAGATTTTCAAAAAAACTTCTTTTCAAGTTTCTTAAAAATAAAAAAATTGAAATACCCCAGTCATGTTGTATTTCAAATTACAGTTCATTAAAAGCAGAAGAGAATGACTCCAATTTGAGCTCTCGGGGTAAAATATTTTTGATCTACAGCTGTTTAAAGATTTCAAAATGTCGTCAAATTTTGGGATTTTTGCTTTTATGAAAGTCAATAACTCGGCAACTAAGAGCCGAAAAAATCTGAAATATGGCAGTTTTAGTCAACTTTACTGGTACTACCACAGCACCAAAAATTATTAATTTCTGAGATGTCAAGGTTCAGACCCCGGTTGATTTGGCACGGAATGACCATATGACCAGCAATCATAACAAATAAATGTTGGCAAATTAAATCCAACAGATGAAGAAAATACCTGGTTCACAAACAATATGTATATGTTTTACATAAAATATACTCACAATCAACAGCATGCTGCTCGGAAGCCTGCACATACAAATATAACGGACGTTCTCCAGTATTTTTTGCTCTTTCTTCAAAATTCATATACCTTCCACGAGTTGATACGGCAGCACCTGGGAAGATTTTTGAAGAACGTGATATAAATGTGCAGAAACAAGAATATACTGACTACCATTACTTATCACAGGGGTGTATTTGTTCAAATTTTGATCAGGGTTGAACCAATCGGTATCAGCATCAGATAGTATTTAATCTCTGGTGCAAGATGATGGTTTTCCAGTCAGGAAATATTACACATGATCAGAGCTCAAAAAATCCTGGTCGCCAGGGTGACTAAAAATTTCAGCCTGGCGACTGTGATCTCTTGCTGTAATATGTATGAATTTTTTATAATGTAAGTTCAAATTGCAGTTAGCAAATTATTTTTCTTTTATCAATGTTGTGAACATTCCATAGGCAGTAACAATTTCTTACCCTTTGTCTTCTATTTCCTGCTTTCTCAAATAATTTAGTGATGTTTGAATACCGTGTTGCTCAGCATTTTATACAGTGTGTTTCAAAAGTCGCACAACCCAAACTTTGGAAATATATATCATGAAAACCGTAAGAGATATTTACACCTGGTTTTCTGCATTGTAAAGCCTCATCCATTGACATAGTTGTCAATGCTTAAAATTATCAGTTCACTCCATACATAAAATTATATAAATTAATAATTGATGGAAAGCAGCATTCAATTTTTTCCAGAAATGAACTTCTGAGTAAGAAAAATATGTAAGAAATTATCAAAGGGTCATAATTAGACATTTGATGACTGATGCTATGTCAGTCTGTCATTTGCGACCAATATTGGTTATGTGCAACATTTGATGAATTTTTGACTGGCGATTTTATGGGTTGAGTGAAAAGTGCCATTTTTTGAACATATCTCCGTATATGGCAACACTAGCAGGTTGAAATATTGCCAACAGTCGCATGCAGCATGTGTCTATACATTTACGTGAAAAATCGTAAATCAAGATTTTGTGCCGAAATTGGACTCTTGAGAGAATACTAGGCTGCTCCTGGTTACATTGAATTCTCTTCACTCACTTTTGTCGCTACTGTGCCTGTGTTATTAATTGATTCAGCATGGCATATTCATTGGAGCAGTGCGTGTGCATTGCTGAAGAGTATTTCACTACTCATTCTTACACTTATGTGCAAGATGTTTTCCAAAAAAAATGCCCTGCTTCTGCTGTACCTCACAAAGCAACTGTTTTACAACCAGTCAAACACCAACAAAAGATCCCTTCAAATTTTTTTCAAGAGTTGGTATTTATTGTTGAAAATTAGTTCTCACATGTTTTCAGCAAATTAACAATGTTTCTTTTTTAAATAAAGTAATTGCTATTATGTAGATAAATGCTAACATAAATTTATGAACCCAGTGATAGCCTACAGGATTCGTTTAGTGCAGAAAACCCGGTGAAAATATCTCTTAACGATTTCTGATGCAGATTTTCTAAGTTTGGATTGCGCGACTTTTGAAACATACTGTAGTATGCACAATTGCTAGTAGGTGGTTTCCTGGCACCTGATTTTCAGAGCTGGCGCCTAGCTTTAAGGTAAATTTTTCGAGCACTGCACATGATATTTTTGTAGTCTAAATTACCTAAAAATTAAGCAAAATGTATACCGTATTTACTAGGGCTGAGCAGATACCGATGCAGATGTATCGGTATTGGAAAGTATCAGTTGGAATTTATTTGCCGATACCAGCAGATTCCTTTCCGGCATTTTAGTTTTTCTCAGGGTATGTAAAAATGTCACCTGACACTTTCACGGAGTCTAATTATCACACTAAAATTGATCAATATTTTGAACAACTTTGAAATATTAAAATTTTCAAGGATCAGTATCGGTGGGAATAGATTAAGAGTATCGGTATTTTTTTCAAAGTGGTATCGGCTCAGCCCTAGTATTTACTCATGTATAATGTGCACTTTTATCCAAAATTTTTGCCCCCAAAAACTGTAGTGCATATTATGCACTAAATAATTCAGACAGCAAATACAAATTACCAGGTTGGATTTTTATAATGTCGGAGTCCCGTCACAAAGGATGCATATCAGCAGTATGTGTTGGGCAAGAAATAATAGAAAATTACTTCCTGAGCTCTGCAAATCCATAACATAATTTGATCTTGGATTTCTTCTACTACAGAATAAACAAGGTGGTTACAGAAGTGAAAGTACTGAGATGCTAAACACAGTGGAGGGAGAGGGGGAAGGTGGTGTGGGCTGGTGATTCATTGTATAGACAAGATGATATTCTCCCATTGGTCCACACAGCAGCAGGCGACTCACTGAATAGGCATGATGTCATGTGCTCTTGATCGGCATAGCAACAGCTTTACGACCTAACAAACAAAGCTATTTCTTAAACCTGAATTGTACTGCACATTAATATAAGATGTAACTGTTTGTTGCTTTTTCCCATCAAAAACCAAAGTGCGCATTATACGAACCTTGTCCGGAAAGTAAAGATACAAACACATTTGCACGTTAGGGAAAAATGTGTACCAAAGTTGGCAACACTGGCAGTAACCGTGATCCATCCGACGAAGATTAGAAGTGAGTCGTCAGTGCTGCGCTGAGTCTTGTGCGAGGAACACGAATTGGAAATGGCAGCGGCGATACCGAATCCCGCGAAGTGCACGCCGTGACCAGGTTTTTGCAGGCACAAGGAAAGCGTCCATCGGAGATCCACCGAGAAATTGTGACTGTGTACGGGAACGTAATGAATCGTCAAAATGTGGCGAAATGGCGCCGTGCCTTCGCAGAAGGTCGATGTGATGTTCATGATGAAGAGAGAAGTGGGAGGCCGTCCATGATCACTGACGACCTTCGCAATCGGATTGAAGCAGAGGTGCATGCGAATAGGTGGGTGACAATTCGAGAATTGTGTGTGATGTTTCCTGACAGTTCGAAAACCACTATTCATGAAGTTGTGAGTGGGTTAGGGTACAGAAAGTTGTGTGCACGCTGGGTCCCAAAACATTTGACTGACGAACACAAAACCAAACGACTGAGATATGCACTGGACTTTCTTACTCGCTACGCAGAAGAGGGAGATGCATTTCTGGACTCCATTGTGACAGGTGATGAAACATGGGTGTTCCACCATACGCCTGAATCCAAGCAGCTGTCACTGCAGTGGCGCCATACCCATTCTCCAAAAGCCAAAAAATTCAAAACGTCAATTTCAACCTGCAAGCTGATGGCAACCGTTTTCTGGGATCGCCACGGCATCCTGCTGGTGGAATTCATGCCGCCTGGAATAACGATTAATGCTGAAACCTACTGCCAGAATTTGAAACATCTTCGACGTGCAATTCAAGACAAACGGAGAGGCATGTTGTCAAGTGGAATCCGCTTTATTCATGACAACGCCTGCCCCCATGCAGCGAATGTCACCAAGAATCTGCTTGCACAGTTTCAATGGGAGGTCCTTCACCATCTGCCATCCAGCCCCGACCTTGCACCCAGCGACTACCACCTGTTCCTGTACCTCAAGAAAAATCTTGGTGGAAAACACTTTGCCGACGACGATGAAGTCAGGGAAGAAGTCACAACATGGTTCCAGATGCAGGCGGCAGATTTCTATGATTCAGGGATACAAAAACTTGTTCCGCGTTTGAACAAATGTTTGGACAATGTGGCACTTATGTGGAGAAATAGCCTCTGTATCAGTGTATCAAGTGTAACTTTAGTTGTGCTCAATATATTTCTTTTATATCTTATTTTTGGTTTGTATCTTTATTTTCCGGTCAAGCCTCGTACATGTACACGCATTACACGAGTAAATATGGTAATTTTCAATATTTTTGCAATAGTAAAATTGCAATTAAAAGCATTATCTTATGTGTAATTATGGATATTTCAAAGCCAAATGCTGGTAGATTGCCAATTGAAAACTTGTATATTAAAATTTATAAATATTCTGAAATACTTTGTGAAATTTTCAAGTATTGGTATTGGAGGGAATCTGTAAGTGGTATCAGCTCATAATTTTGTAATTTAGGATGGTTTTCCATCTCCACATTACGTGCAATGACAAAGATGAATGATAAACACATGAAATATACAAAAAGACAAACAAAATAAAACACCATGTTCTCGCTGGGAGCTAAACCAAAAGCGAGACTGTGAGTTAACCACCTAGGTTGTTGAGTCACAAATTCAGCACTCATTTCAAGTTGAAAAAAGGTTAAAGGCATTTAAGAATACAGTATGCTGTATAGAAAATACAAGTAATAAAGGATACCCGGTGGAGGCACAAGTGGTTCGGATCCCACTTTAAACTGTAGGTCCAGTCCCGATTAGCCTTACTGTGCATAAAGTGGACTTAAAATACCAACTCAAAACCAAAACCAAACAAGTAATAAAGGTGGGTCATTCCACGTGACATCACCAAATTGAAAGACAAAAAGTTGCTTCATAGTCACGGATTTGCTTTCATTATTATTTCTTTCTTTTTTTGCTGATAGATGCTTGGTCCAGTATGACAAATATTAGACTTGTCCAACAAATATGTTGAAATTTCAGAAATTGAGTGGATGGACGAAAACACCATATGACAAAATATGACACATCTCGGAAATTATGTGGAATATTGTGATGATTTACATATTATTATAGAGAAGGAGGACAGTTCTAACAGAAAATAACTGTGTTATCATTCTCACCTTCTCAGGAAGTAGAAAAATCTTTGTGATGAAAAAGCACTCAACTTCCCAGGTTTTACAAGGAAAATTGTTACACAGCATAATCAATACATGCTCAACATAATATTAAAAAATCAGAAAGATAATATTGTTCATGATAAAAATATCACAGGTTTCAGTATTCAATGTATGAACCATTGTTTCTACTGGCACACAGTTATATTTTTGAAAAATGGTCCTAAAACACTAAAAAAAATTACCACTAATATGAGTACACATAATATTGTTAGAAATGTTGAATACATGACCACTTTTAGCTCACAGAAATTGTACTAAGACCAGAGTTTTTGTCCAGAGTGAATATGGGTCAGTCCATACTGTATGGTCCAGGATAGGTTGCTTGACCAATTTTTTTAAAAAATCATATTTTTGTTGTTCTAACCCCTATGCAAGGGTAGTTGAAAGCACGCATTTAGTTTTCTCAAACTTGACTTCGTTTAAAAATGGTGGCCATTTTTTGTCTCATGACTTCCATCATTTTAGGCATTTGCAGACAGTTGTGATAATTATGAAAACTCAGCTAAGGCCCGATTGTATAAAACGGTTGATCCTCGATTAGCCAGTAAAATTGATCTGCAGTCACGCTGAACTCTGATTTTGTGTTGTATAAAAGTTGAACTGAGATTCAGTCCCTGCGATCAAAGTTGATCCGCGATTTTTCTCCGATCAGCAGACATTGACCGTAGTTCAGCTGTTGTAACATGGCTGTACTAACGAATATTGGCTTGTAATATGTTTTGCAAGTGAACGTATGTGGCAAGACGGGAGAATCAATTCATGAAATCCAGTTTCCATAATAATAAAGAAGAAGCATGCACAACGAGGTGAACAATGATAAATATTTCTTCCATTTTTCTTTCTTTCCATATATATCGTGTGTCATTGTTATTTACTGTTCGAAATACCATGTATTTTTTCTTGAAATTTGCCTTAAATGACTGCAAGAGCATATTGTAACATTGTTTAATTGCACGATCAGAGAAAAGTAACTTGAGAACAACCGAGAGTTGATACAAACCGAAAATAGACCCGCTTACATTTTCTTGTTGATATGATATCATTGTAAAACTTGCGTTGGAATGAAGAGGGAGTATAAAAATATTACCATTTTGCTTTACTGCATCCAGCCAAATGTTATTGCAATTCAATGTTGTCCGCAGAATGGAACAGATCATGTAACTTTGGTTGTAGTTTATATATCTACTGCTTTATGAACCGAGCATGTTGCATTTTAGTTGGTAAAGCTTTCTCTCCTCCTGATATATAAATCACACATATTTTATTTTGAATATTATTTGTTTTGTGCATAATTTATATCAGAGAGGACAAGTGCACTGTTGTTTCAATATTTCTTTCCATTCGGGAAAATGCAAACATATTTTACATTTCACAACGTAGGCTATTCAAGTGCAAGGAAAATTCTGTATATTACTTACAGGAACTAATGGTCCACCTGTAACATGTTGTCGTGTAATCACAAAATAAATATAACAAGCATCTCCTTACATGACAATAGCTCCAAATCTGAGTATAAGAAAGTTGTTATATCTCTATTTAGCATTAAAAAGAAATGCATATTTTTTTAAAAAATTCTATTTAGGCAAGCATATTTTCTCCCCTTTGCAACCGAGAACCGATAGTTGCTTTCGTTGTCAAGGACAAATCATCCACGTGGAACGTGCACAAGCAATAAATGGCCGTTTAGTATGTAATTTACGTGATGTTACTAAATTTGTAACATGTTCGAATATTTACTACATCCAGCACCTCAGATTTATTCTTTATTCAAATATTAAATACATCCATTTTCCGAAACCGACTTTAAAATGTTTGCTGTTTATTTTGGACAATTGGCAACATCACAGGCACACTAGCGGCATGTCTGGATTTGCCATGTTGCCAAACGTATTTCTTTGACCCAAGATCAGGATTTGACCTAAGATCGACAGTTAGCTTTATACAACATGATAGAAGCTTGAACTTAGTTCACTACCGGATCGTAGGTCAAATCTGATCTCCAGTTAGTGATGTTTATACAACCAGCCCTAAGAAAAGTGATGGAAAGCTGTGGTAAAAACATTGTTTTCAGTACACTGCACTTTATTTTATGTTCTGTACTTTTTTTAAATATATCTAATGAAAATGGCTGAAAATTAGGGTTAAAACTGATATTCAATTTTGAAGAAAAATTAAAGTTTAGGATTTTCTTTAGTAGGGAAGCAATTTCATATCAGGAGTTATAATTTTCTTAGAGGAGACATATACATTCAAAGTTTTGACAGAAAATACTTGAGCTCTGCTACAGGTTTTTTCTTTAGTAATAGCTCTTTGATATTGCTTGTTTTTAATTTTCTTCAAAATCTGAGCCCCTATATCTCTGGTGGGGAACCTAATAGAAATTTGATATTTACATCACAAAGAGGTACATGTAAAATAAATTTTGTGATTGATATTCCATGGATAATGGGAAATTTTGGCAAAAAAGGTAAATTTGTTATTGGTTACAAATAAATATTTACTTTTAATGAACCATCATGTAATTAAAATTATTGTATTTATCATGCAAATGGAATGGCAAGTCCGTTAGTAGCTATTATGAATGAAAAGATGCGTAAGGCAGAGGTTTGTCTGAACAGGTTAATACATGAAATCTGAGACATTTCTGATTTTATATTATATTATGTTGAACATGTATTGATTATGCAGTGTAACAATTTTCCTTGTGGTAAAACCTAGGATTCCCTATCAAACAATTACCTGAAGTGGGGTGTTTTTTCATCACAACATATTACTTTCTTTAAAGATTTTGTGTTTAATTTGGCAATGAGCATGTCATAAGCCTAGCCCAAGCTATGTTACCTTGTTCATCTGCTGGGAGATGTAGGGCAGGTTGTACTAAGTTTTACCCAGACTTCATGAAGAAAGGGCAATGCGAAGGCTGAGATTTTAACATGGAACCTTTGGTGGTGAGATAGAGATATGGCTGGTAAATGTTCTCGGAACACAGGCGGCACACAAGCAAATATCATATTAACGTACAGAACCTAGTACTCACCTGAATACTTGTTTATTTCGTCCTGAGTGTGCCCACGAGTTAGAAGATTACGGGCAGACAATGGGGCATCATTGATTTCAACTTCTGCAGTATATAAATCTCCTGCTGACTTTGTGTTTCCTCCCTGCAAAAGTTAAAAAGAGTTTTTTCCTGTTCGAAAAGCAACAAAAATATTACCATTTTCCATCTTTCTAGTGTAAGATCCAAGAGCATTTGAACGATGAAGATAATATTTTTTCTTTCACTAATTACAAGTTTTCATAATAGTGTTCAATTCTTGAATAGTGTCTGTCACATGGTTTGGGACTGGACAGCAGGGATCACCAAACTGTCCATCGTTAGTTCATGCAGATATTTTCGGTGGCTCTGGGTGTATACAATTTTGTAAAAATACAATTCTCTGACTTTTCCAGGTTTCCCAGACAAAGAACAAACATTTCAAGACCAAGACATTAGGGCAATATGTGTAAAAAGGTCACTATAATTTAGCTAAAATCCCACTTAACCAAGTTTTTAGAATATTCACTTCAGATGTTAAAAGTAATAAGAAGGGAAACTGAAACTGACTGTTGGATACGGGTATCAGGAGATTTTTACATAATAACTGCCACGTATTGACCAATGGTTAACGAAGAATTATTTTTTGTGTAAAAATAATACAGGGTGTCCATAAATTATCTTTACAACTTTAGACTTTAATAACTTGAAAACTATACTAGATAATGACAAACGGTTTTCAACATGTGACAAGAAAACTCATAAAGTTTTTTTTATTTTCCAGGTGACGCAGATTTGATGAAAAATGTGGACGCCACAGGAAAAAGCTCATTGTGTAGCATGTTTTATAGAGACGAAGTCCGATACCCAAGTGCAACGAAACTTTTGGACACAGTATGGAAGGGAACCACCATCCCGACCCACCATTTGGGCTTGGCATACGTCATTCATGGAAACGGGTAGTGTTCTCCATAAACAGGGGGTGGGTCGGCCATCTGTGTCAGATGCCAACGTGAACAGGGTGTGGCAGGCGTTTGCAAGGAGTCCGACAAAATCAGTGCGTACGGCGGCCAGAGTGTTGGCAATGCCACGAGCATGGTATAGTTTTCAAGTTATTAAAGTCTAAAGTTGTAAAGATAATTTATGGACACCCTGTATAACAATTACAGCATAATTAACACATAATTATAACAGAATTTAGTAATATATGTATTAATCCTAATGTCTACTAAACACAACCCAAAAATTGCAACAAGAAAGTGGTAAATTCCAATAACCAATTATTGTAGTAGATTTCTACATGAAAATACATAGTTAACAACATGACTCCTTTTCCTACAGCATTTAACATACAACTTCCGACTGCTAACTACCAGCAATACTCAGTTCAGCAAGGTAAAGTATACCTTGTCCACAAAAAATTTAGCATCTCTTGGTTGTCCCTTTTTTCTTTATTCAAAAACCTACTTTTAGTGCACTACTACAAAAGTGTCGATTTTCACAGAGAAACAGTCAATTTCTCTGACATTTTCATGACTTTTTAAGGAAAAGTAAATTCCCTCTCTACAGGATTTCCAGACTGGTGAACACCCTGAGGCTACACACTGCAGGTGCTTGCAGCGATCCTGAGATAAACTTTTGCACTGTCATGTTCCCATGGTGACTGCTCCCACACTACATACAGCAGACAGCCTGATCAATATTTCAAGATGTGATGATAACAATAATTCTCTAATACACTAGAATCATTCTCAATCTCATGTGTAACTAAGCCTAGAGTCCTTGATATTGGCAAACACCTGCGTACCAATAAAGTGCAAGGCAACATACAATGACTTGATCATCATGTCTGATCATAAATTTCAATCTAGTGATCTGTTTTTATCCAGAAACTAGAATTTTCGAAAGTTAAAGATCTTGCAAATAAAAGTTCAACATGCATTTTCTTTATTGCCCCATCCATTTGTCTATTAAGAATGATAATTTCATTTGTTTTTAAAGTGTTTACGAGCCAAGAAATTACCACAAAAATTCA
Source organism: Lepisma saccharinum (assembly GCF_977018435.1). NCBI lineage: Eukaryota > Metazoa > Arthropoda > Insecta > Zygentoma > Lepismatidae > Lepisma > Lepisma saccharinum. The sequence continues at coordinate 34,012,099 of NC_139231.1, forward strand.
ATCCGCGGAATGATGCCAGCCCCAGTGGCAGAGTGGTTAGCACATCATGCTAGGACGCCAGGGGTCCCAGGTTCGAATCCCAGCTTGGGCATGGATGTTTGCGAGTGTCCATTCATCAATTTCATCATATCATCACTCATCCCCATCATAGCATATTAGCCAAAGTGGCACAAAAAGCCAAGTAAAATAAAGCAAATCAATCAATCAAATTAAATGCGGGATGATCTCTGATGTATAGTATCATACCTAGTCACGAAAGTTGAGAACTTAGTTGCCAACATCAAGAACAACAAAAGCAATGTGTACAAACGGTATTAAATTATGTTTTCTCCTTTTAAAATAATGATATCTGAAATAATTTAACACATTTTTATATTTTTGCAATTACATTCAATTCCCATGCTGTTTTTCTACATCTCTAGATTAACATAAAAAGCACAAAGCAAGGTTCAGATTCTGACAAATTGCAACACTAACTGCTACATCAGAAAAATTGTTCTGAAGTCTTTAAAATCAAAGTATTAAAGCAATATCATTTTCAGGTTAATAAAAATACTAATTTACCCCATAATACATAATATAAATATGTTTAATATAATTACAACAAAAACTGACACTGGCGAATTAACAGTTACTTTACAGTATCAGAATGGTCTGAATCGTATGCAGTGTACCCGCCAAATTAATACATGTTATCAAACAAAATGGCTTGGTCACATTTCATGACTGGTGACTACTAATATTGAACCATCATCAATCATGAAAGCTTCAATCACACACAAAGGAATTTATTCTTTTAAAAAGACTATATAATTACAAAAAAAAACATCTAAAACAAGAGCATAAAAATAAAACCTAATATAATTTCCAGCGATGATGACTTAATGACCTAACTGGATATCTTGGCCACATATATACACACAAGTAATTTACCTTTCCTTTGACAACAGATGAGGGTGGTGGCTTCAGTTTTCCTTTAGCAATTAGCATCGCATTAACTTTAGCCGCGGCTTCTGCAGCAGCTTCTAAACTACTCTTGTTGTTCATATCCCTGAAAGGAAATAAAAATTATTCTGGCAACAGTACTGAATGTTTCATGATTTTTCAAAGTTTCATAGCAGAAAGACCAAGTGTTGCAGAATTGTAGAAATGATTGTTCCGGTAAATTTGAATGTTGGTAAAAGTAATTACCACTGTTTAGAGTTCTGAAAATTGTAATTTATTTTTAAAAAAAATACGTAAAATGTATTCCCGAGATACCTATCAACAAGCCATTTTTTGATCATACAAGATAGATAAAGTATTGCAGAATAGTGGAAATGATTGTGAAAGTAAATTTGAAACTTTCTGAAAGTAATTAACATGGTTTGGTTCCGAAAAGTCCTATTTATTGGTGAAAGGGAGATGTAAAAGGTACCTTATGCAAATATCCACACTTTCCATCGACAAGGCATTCCACAGACTACAGCCTGCACAAGGCTTGCAGGGGTGTTGTGCTTGATACCGGCACCATCATGATTAGATGTTGAAAGCATTCAGGAAAATTATTGTAATGCTAAGAGCCCTAAACCTGATCTAGATAGCCTAATCATGAAAAAGCATTTAGAGACATTACTTAAATACTAAGAGCACTAAACCTTCACACAACACATGTGACCTAGATGCATGAACTCAAAATGTATTTCCCCTGAGATTTCCCTGGGTTTTCCAGAATCTTCATTTTTTTCCCAGAGTACTCAATACACAGTTCAATAATTATTTTACGATAGACTTCATTTCCTCTCATAGTCATACCACCCCCATCTATTCTTTAAAAAAAATATTATTTGAACTGATTTTTGTTATTTAGCATTGCATTTCTTCCACTTTTGGCTAATCACAACGATGAGGACAAGTGATGAAACTGCCGAAGAGATATTCACAAAGAACACCCATGCCCAAGCCAGGATTCGAAACCGGGACCTCTGGATTTTATTATTGGATATGGGGCAGATTGTAGGCTAGGATAAAATCACAATGTTTAGCACTATATCCACTACGTGTCCCCTTTTGATGCTAGGGAACATGCTTCTCACGTCTAGGCTAAACATTGTGATTTTATCCTAGCCTAGACGTGAGAAGCATGTTCCCTAGCATCAAAAGGGGACACGTAGTGGATATAGTGAGGAAGAAAGTGGGGGAAAGCATTATAGGAGAATGGGATAGTGAGAGAGTGGTACAAGCGCAGGAAACCATTTGGGACAATGGCTACAGCAGAGTGGGGAGTAAAATCATCAAGATTAGTGAAGGTCTGAATATAGGCTCTTGCTTGAGCCCTGTGCTGGCGGAATTAGTTATGAATGAATGGGAGAAGGAAGTGACAGTGAAAGGAGGAGATAAGTTAAGTCTGTTTTGTAGATATGTGGATGATTGTTTTGGGATATGGAAGGGAACAAAAAGGCAGCTGAGTAAGCTTGTTAAAGATGTAGAAGATGAGAAAGCAGGGATATTCCTTGAGCTCGAAACGGAACAGAAAGGAACATTAAATTTCTTGGATATTGAGATGAAAAAGAAGAGAGGAATGGGGATTGTGGCTACATGGTATCAAAAGAAGTGTTCGGCAGGAGTGTTCTGCCACAAAAGAAGTGATGTGGGTGATGGAACTAAACGTAATTTTATAAGGAATATGGAAGACCGAATAAAGAAGATATGCACAGAGAAAGGGGACGAAGAAACCAAGATTAATAGCCTGTGGGAACAACTAGAAGAGAATGGCTATGAAAAGAAAGACAGACACAACATCAACAGAAGAAGGAAAGAGATAAAAGAGAGAGGACTGGAAGAGAAGGAAGAAAAATAAAAAGAGAGATGGTTTGGTATAAGAAGTATGGGCGATGCCACAGAGAAGATATGCAAAGTGCTGAGGAAAGTGGGTATAAGAACTTACAGGAAGGGAGGACGCACTATTTTAAGTATAGCCAGCAAGAAGAAGGAAGAAAAGAGAGAGGAAGAAGAGGAAGGGGTTATCTACAAGGTGAAGTGCACAGGATGTGAAAGTGTATATATAGGGGAAACGAAGAAGAGACTTAAAGACAGGTTAAAGCAACACATGGATGATGTGAGATTGAAGAGAGACAGGAATGCCATATTCAAACACACTAGAGAAACAGGACATGAAGTTGAATGGGATTCGGCTAGGCGAATAGGAAAAGAGAAGAGAGAACTAGTGAGAGAATGGAAGGAGGCCAAAGAAATAGAAAAGAAAGGAGAAGACATCATGAATTGGAATGGAGGACTCAAGATAAACAAGGAATGGAAGAGTGTGTTAGAGAAAGTTGAAAGGATGAAGAAAAGGAATGAGGAAAAAAGAAGTATGAAGAAGGAAGGAAGAAGAGAAAAGAAGAAGACCAGAGGAGGAGGTATTCATCCATAACCAAAAAGGCAGGAGGGGAGGGGGAGTGGTATGCAGGTGGTTCTAGACTCTTGCTAATCTTGACCTGCCAATCACCTGTCAGTGTAGTAGACCCATTAGTCAACAACTGTCAGGAGGTGATATGTTTAATTCCTTTGGAGAAATCTTCCTAGATAAGGACTGTCAACTTGATTTGTTGTTGTGTGGCTTGTGACCCTGCTATGTGTATGTAATCTTTCTGTGTATAGTATATTTCATCATTTTAGTTTAGTTCTTCATCTGAGGAAGACCCTGATACAGGGTCGAAACGTTACGTATTAAGTGTTTTTATCTTAATAAACTGCCTCGGTCAGCAACTTATTGGTTTTAGGCTATAGTTTACTTGTGCGATCTATGAGGTTTTGTTAGCCCTGTGAGTCCGGGTGCCAGGCTAACAAGGCTCTGGCATCAGAACTCACAGCCAATAAAATCCTCTGTAGTAAACTATTTTGTAGAGAGTTCATGTGTATTTGTTGTCTTTTAAGTCATCTCATCACCATTCATCTCCATCATCGCAATTAGTCGCATTTCGAAGAAAAGCATCGTTAAATAAATAAAATAAGTCAATGAATCAATAATGGTTGGGGAGGCCTGAGTGCCAATACCAGGAAAATAAAGTCTTATAAAAAATATAAATAAAAATATAAAGGTAAATGGGAAAGTAACGAAATTACATTTTTAGACTCTCAATACTATGTACGAATGAGAAAAACTATTGTTTTGAAAATAACAAATGGTTTTGTAAATACATAAAAAATAAAGTACTGAAGTAAAATTTATGATGGGTTAGTGAATACGTTCCTCCCCGTAAGGGTTAGTGTTGTAGGGTTAAAGACAAAACCCTTGAATCATTTCGTCACAAGCACTAATTGCAGAGGTGAAAGAACTAGTTGATTTTTGGTTCTCTGAAAAAAATTCATATCAGTTCACATTTTGGTACTAATAACAAAACTAATTCAAGAATAATATGGCAATGTCACTAAGATTGAAGATATCTGTGGGGTAAAAGTCCTGAATGTTTAATGATTTTTTGCAAGTTTTAAAGGAGTATTTGGAAGTACTTTAGATTACGGGAAATGGTTGTGGGAGTAAGTTTCAAAGTTGGACAAGCAAATTAGCACACTTAAAAGTTTCACTAAGTAGTATTTACCAGTGAAATTATGATTTGAAAAATAGCTTACCGGAGCATCGGCCCTTTGCATCGAGAAGCTACTCTTGGTGTCCGGTTGTCTCAGACATGGAGTTTTAGTGAATTTCATGAGAGACTTGAAGAGGGCTTTGTGCTTGGGACCAGATATTTTACGTGTTTGTTTGGTGTTGGAAGCATTTGTTACGTATCCAATAGGACCAAATAATGTAAATAGTTTGCCAAAGAGGAATAGAGATGGCAGCACCAGGCATGCAAGACTAAGAATTAGCATAATATATGTGAATAACCTTATAAATAAGAAGAAAGCAAATTGGAAAGATGAAAAGAATAGAATCTACTATAAGATAAAGAATAAATATAAAAGAAATAAATTAATGTATATAAGCGATAAATTAAACCAGTGATCATATGTAAATTGATCAGAAAACTAAAGAAGTCAAAGCACTGATACAAAGTTGTGTCTATGAACAGTTATTGCATCTGTCTGATTGATTTATCATTCCCATAGCGGAAATTTTGTTTACAACAGTGGCAGCACGTTCCTATTGACGCCCCACAGCACTTTTTGGTTGCACATTTCAACCGTAGCACCTACTTGGATGCGCATGTCAGTTGTTTGCACCAAGTATACACTCTGTTGTACCCAGTTAGTGTTGGTGCATTCCAATCGCAGCCACAAGGGAGGATATTAGTATTATTCCCAAAGCTTAAAGGAAAAAGCTGGAAAAGGATAAAGGAATTCATCAAATCGTCAAAACATAAATAAATTGTAATCCAGAGGGAAGTTCACAAAGAAGACAAGAAGGAAGTCCAGATCCAGAACGTCCATTATGAAGGAAGTCCAGATCCAGATCCTCCATATTGAGAAGAAAGTCCAGATCCAGACCGTCCATTAAGAAGGAAGTCCAGATCCAGATCTGTCCATTACGAAGGAAGTCCAGATAGAATATTCAAATAGAGAAAAGAAATAATAAAAAGCATATTGAGATGAAAATTGACTGTAAACGAGAATTATAGAAGAAAGTAGCTTATCATGTAAATATTCTTACTCCATGTATCCTGTGTTTAAATAATATATTTGTTTAAACGTCTCCATTGGAAGGCATCCTGTCTGGTTTCGTTGTCTACAAAGAACCCTACCCTGTAGATAAGCTAGCTGAGGTTTAAGATTAAGATTTATGCTCCTTGCACCAAATGGAGGTAGCACAATTAGGGATGTTTTATTAACCTTTTGATTACAGATACCATTTTGCAGGTAAGACCCCGGTGACCGGGCCGATTTCTAGCAAAAATGCAGTTTAATTTAGATGACTGTAGATCGGAGGCTAATTGCCCTCGACAGACGTATCAAGTACCGATATACGAGTCATTCCATGCCAAATCAACACAGACATGCGCAATTTCCAACCTGACCATCTTCGATTTTCATGAAATTTCAGGAGTTGAAACTATGCATGGAACTTAGTAACTAAGAAAATTTTGAGTCTCGTGCATCTTGTAATTGTTAAATTATTCAAGGTCAAAGTTCACATAAATTGCCCTTCTTGAGCCCGCTTACTTATACTATAAATGTGCTGTAATTCCGCCCCCATTTCGCCTATGAAGCTCAAATAAAGTTTATTGTACAGCGAATTGAACAAGCTTTCCAGTGATATATAACAAGACTACCTTTGGATAAAAATATAATTTTGTCATGTGACCTTGAATATCTCAAAACATGTCATCACCAAAAATCGTGAAAAAAATATATTTGGTCCCTCATGCCATACTCTTATAACATATCAAAAAATCATTCTGGGACTGCAATGGGATCAGAAGGTACAAAATAATATGTGTAACTATGTGACTGATGAAAGCCTCATTACATGAACTATGACGAGTCAAATTTCAAAGGAAAGGGGGTGATGTGATATATCAAATGAGGCTAGAATTTCACTAGAAATGAAGCAGCAAAGATTTCTCCAACATATATTTAACCAGAAAAAGTTACTACTGCATGCTTGTAACCATTTTATCCTCTTCGAGGTGTTAAAAACAAAGCATTAAAATGCTCCTAACGTGTTAGGAACTCATCGAGAACATGCTGACATCTCGGGAGAGAAAGAAGTATACGCACCATTGCATATGATTTTAATCAGCGACATTCACCAAATACTTGAATAGTGAAGAATATTGGGAAAAGTATCTCAAACAATTACGTGACACTTCCTTTGGAATGAAAAATTCTTCAGTGACGAGGCTAATTTTTATGTTCACGGTGAAGTTAATAAAAAGAATATGCAATACCTGTGATTTGATAATCTACAGTAGACAGATTCCAGCCGAAAGGTTGTTGCTGTTAAGCTAATGATGTGGAATAGTGTATGGAGAACGGGAATGGTTGGTCCATATTCAACAACGGAATCTTAAATGGTGAGGGCTTCTTGGATTTGTTAAGTGAACAGGTTTTTCATCCACACTATGTGGACATTGTGGCAATTTCTTCATGGTAAAGTTCTAGGTAGATTGATGGGCAGACAGGGATCTATTAAAAGGCCTGCACATTCCCCAGATCTAACATCTTCGGAGGACTTTTTAACTTCAGAAACATTTGAAGAGAATGGTTCATGCACTAAAGTCCATGATATTGACCATCTGAGAGAAGGCATAGTTGCTGCTTGCGATGATGTTGTACCTGCTACACTGCCAAATGTTCTATGCAGTGGTGTCTTGTGGCCTCAAATTTGGCCGGGGCTTTATTTTTAAAGAATTTAAAATATAATGACAATTCACATGAATTACAAAAAATAGGTATTCTTTTCTTCTAGACTTCAAAACTGGACTTACTTTTTTGAAAGAATTTAAAATGTAATGACAAATTACATGAATTACAACAAAACAGGTATTTATCTTCTTCTAAACTACAAAACTGGACTTATTTTTTTTAAAGACTTTAAAATATAATGACAATTCACATGATTACAAAAGAAACAGGTATTGTTGTGAAACATACCTTTCTACAAACGTTGACTCCTGTTCTTCTGCTCAGCAAATTTTGTTATTACTTTTTCGTTGAAGCCCTCTATGTTTGAAATGTATTCTATCTCTATTGTAAGCAAGTGCCAAGGCATTTGGTCTGTCTTGTCCCATTGTATTTCTTAAGCAGGTTTTAATACGCTTCAATGTGCTGAAACATCGTTCAGATTCAGCTGTTGCCACTGGAGTTATTAAAACTATGTTTGTCATTTTTACTGTTTCTGAAAAGGTACCCTCTAAATAATTTTAAATAAAAAATGAATGCAATCTACTCATAGAGTTTATGTTTTTCAACTCTTCACTACAATAAAGAACACGAAGTTCCCTCTTCTATGAAGGGATAATAAATCTGGGAAGATGCCTCGGTTTAAAGATTGTTCTCTTTCATTATGTCCTCGTAGAGCAAGTTCATGTCAACCACAGAATTTTAAGCAATCGATAATTCTATTTAATATATGCCTATTTTTCCGGACAAATTCATTGTGTCTTGTAATTGACAGCCTATGTCCTTCATCAATTTGTGTTCGAACCTCAACCCTACCAAACTCACTCAAACATAGCGAATGAAAGCCACCAAAACACTACAGAACAACACGCGAGATCGAACGCGACGCAACGGAACTAGCCCCGAATCAGCACTCAAATCCATTGCTCTCTCCCCTCCTCTCTCTGCTAGCATGTGACCTTCACTGTAGCGTAGGTGGGTGTAGGCCACGCCTTCCTTTGCGACGTGCCCCGGAAAACGATAATTGACATCAATGCCGCTAGGAGCGCTGTCGTATGAATTGCAACAGATGATGAATTTACGTGGGTAAAAATCACCTTTTAAAAGACTGTGTGATAGTTATGCGTTATGGTGATTGATAATTACGTGAATACGTCCGTTTTTCTTTACGGGCTAAGCCCCTGAAGCCCCAAGGAACGAGACGCCACTGGTTCTATGTGAGTGTGAGAGACGTCAACGAGTGTGCTCACAGGAACATTGTCAACATTATAATATGAATATATTGTAAGTGAAAGACATGCATATAACTTCTTGCTGGCTAGAGATATATTGGAAAAACCTTCGCCGCTTCATTTCCCGTGAAATTCTAGCCTAATTTGATATATCACAACATTCCCATTCCTTTGAAATTTTTGCGTTTAATTCAATATGGCGGTCAACAATATGCCGGATCTGCGCTTGACACACACAGCTAGGGATCTCCCTGTGCTTAACCTATTTCTTTCATGACAAGGATAACTCCTTTACATTTTGTAGGGGGTGTTAAGGGACATTTGACTCGTCATAGTTCATGTAATGAGGCTTTTATCAATCACATAGTTACACACATTATTTTGTATTCTCATCCCATTGCAGTCCCAGAATGATTTTTTGATATGTTTTAAGAGTATGGCATGAGGGACCAAATATATTTTTTCACAATTTTTGGTGATAACTTGTTTTGAGATAATCAAGGTCAAGGTCACGTGACAAAATTATACTTTTAACCAAAGGGAGGCTTGTTATATATCACTGGAAAGCTTGTTCAATTCGCTGTACAATAAGCTTTATTTGAGCTTCATAGGCAAAATAGGGGCGGAGTTACAGCAGATTTAGTATACCTAACCGGGCTCAAAAGGGCAATTTATGTGAACTTTGACCTTGAATAATTTAACAATTACAAGATGCAAGAGACTCAAAATTTTCATAGTTACAAAGTTCCATGCTTAGTTTCAACTCCCCAAATTTCATGAAAATCGGAGTTGGTCAGGTTGTGGGCTGTGTTGATTTCATGGAATGACTCATAGATTTGGACTATATACAATTTATGCACATTGAGTGTATCAATGGATGCAGGGGGAGGGGAGGAGCTGGAAAATTCCAATATTTCTGAAGAAAAATTGGATTCCCCCCACCCAGGACAACAAAGTACAGAACATTGTCAAAATACACATGTAAATGAATGACCGCAGGCATGTTTGGAGCAAGAAAATAATTGCACTATTATCATATGAGCAATAGAACACAACTTGTACCCCCCAAATGGCATGTCTGTATGCCAATGACTCTAGCCTCAAATTTCAGCGAAATGCAGAGTTACCTTGAAACGACTGTATATTGAATGCTAATTGCCCTAGACCGATGAATCAAGTACCGTTATATGCAGAATGAACCATAGAATCGGAGTATATACAATTTATGCACATTGAGTGTATCTATGAACGCGAGGGGAGGAGCCAGAAAATCCCAATATTTCTGAAGAATATGCCCTTTATTACCCCCTTCCCATCCACCAACCCCCCTCTTTTGCATACACTGAAAGCACTTACGAACTTGCTGCTACCGATCAGAAAACGTTTCCCAACTCCAAGTAAGTCTGCATTATTGTCGTGGAACTAACATTCCGGCCTTTATTGTGCACAAAAATGCTTTTTCCCCCTTCAAAGCCTGCTTTTTGTATGGAATAACAATAAATTTCCAGGGATGTGCAACAGTCCTTACACCACATATATGTGTTAACAATAGTATATAAAAAAATCGCAATTCCAGCGAATAATAGCGACATTATGACGTAAAACTACAAACATGACAATGTATCTATTTATAGATACGTGGTCACCTGGGCTTTACCGAACTTATCTATTTACAGATATGTGGTAACGAAAAGGTTAATGCTAAGAAACCTAAACCTAATATGCCTAACCTAACACTGAAATCATTTACTAATATAATACTTCTTCGCATCCCATGCACGTTAAGTGGATATGACAGCAGCAGCCTGTACCCAAAACAAGAGTGAACGAATGGCTGTTAGCAAAAAAACATATGCAAGTGTATGGAGGGAAAATCATTGCCAAGATTCAGTAAGTAATCACTAAAACCCTGAAGTATGTGTTAACAGATGTAAATAGAAACTGAACCATGTGTGTACCATGATTAATTGTGAATTTAACAATTGGAACTTGGATGCAAACATTGTCACACTTTTGAGAAACAGAAGTTTTGGACACAATAGCAATTAATCAGTAATGCAAAATAAAGATATATCTAAAGCCTATATCTTCAAAGCAGTTTGTGTAAAGCAAATTACTGAAGTTGTAACTATTGGTGTCTATTGTAGATAATGTTATCAACAGGTAGGAGCATATTGTAGTTCTTCAGATGTACTTCACAGGGACTCATTGATCAATGTATCTCTTTCTCTCTCTCTCTGTGTGTACAATACGTACACAATTTAGTGTCGGCAAGTATTTTCATACTTTACATCATTCCATTTTGAATATGTGTAAAACATGTTGTACATGAAAGTTATACATGTTATATGTACAAAAATAATAATATTCGAAATGCATTTATCATGAATTTCCTGCCATTCAATAATACATTGTTTTCCATTATAAATGAATATGATTTTTTTTATATGTTTAAAATTGTTTGTTCCAACACAAATGATTTAACACCGAATTTATGGAAAATACTGGAGAATTGGGCATTAGTAATACCTCTAGTTATTATTATATTTAATTATGTCATATTTATTCATTATCATTTCTTTTAACTTTTTATAAATTAATTTTCATTCTGTAACAATCATGTATGAAATCTTATGTAGTAATCTCTCCTTTTGTGTATGATAAATTTCATGTAAGTTTTTAGGATATATCATATTCTTAACAATCATATATTGTAAACTATTTGTAGACAAAACTCTCAATACTCTCTCTACGTCTTACCCTTGACATTTTCCATGCATATGTATCACAGATTTCTGGAATTTTTTTATTATTATTATTATTAAATACTGTTACTACCGTGAAAAAATATCTTGCCATTGTGCCGGACCCTGTGGCCGAGTGGTTAGCACATCGTGCCGCGATGCCAAGGGTCCCGTGTTCGAATTCCGCTTGGGCTTGGTTGTTTGTAAATGTCCATTCATCAATTTCATCATTTCATCACTAATCCCCATCTTCGCAAATTATCCAAAAGGCACAGAACGCGAAGTGAAATAAACTAAATCAATAATAAATAATAATAAAATCTTGCCATTGTAGGAGTTAGTGTATTTCTTTTCGGAAATGTTGAACAAGAATAATGACCCAAGTTCTGATTGTTTAATTCCAAATTTATCATGGTACACACATTTTTTGCATCGCTCGATTTCTAATTGTGTCTGTTAACATGTACTTCAGTGTTTTAGTGATTACTTAGTAGTGCATGTTTTCTGGAGAACAATTTTTCCCTTCTGTATACTCATGTGTGATTCTTTGCTTGCGAGCAGCCATTTGTTTACTGTCATCTTGGATGTGAACTGCTGCTGCTATCTACTGTACTTCATGTGCATAGGGTGTAAAGGGGCATTTTGTCGCTAAATGCTTTTATTGTTAGGTTAGGTGTGTCAGGTTTAGGGCTGTTAGCATTAATAAAATCCTAGGTCAGGTTGATCAGGTTTAGGGCTCTTAGCATTAAAATATCACCCCTATATGCTTTAAACACCTGTAAAATGTAGTTTCAAGTATGAAACTCCCTTTGAGCCTCTCAGTCAAATCAGCGAAAACTTATGTCCGAGTGAACTGAAACCAAGAATGCCTGCTCCTGTCTGCTACATTTCATAATTTCTCTGGTAAATAATACTTAGTGAAGCTTTTAACTGTGCTAATTAGTTTCTCCAAGCTTGAAACTTACTCCCACAATCATTTCCAATATTATAAAGCATTTTCTTATACTCCTATAAAACTTGCACAGGACCAAGTTCCGATTGTTTAATTCCGATTTCATCATGGTACACAGACATTTTTTTATGGTTCGACTTCTAATTATGTCTCTTAACACATATTTTGGAGTTTTAGCGATTACTTATTGTGTGTTGGCTTGAGAATGTTTTTCACACTGTGGTAGCTCAGTCGTTAGGACGTCATCTTATTTGCATTGACTGGCAAAAATCACATCGTGCAGGTGACTCATCCCCCCTACATCCCAGATTTGTCACCCTACGACTTCTGGCTATTTGAGATTCCAGACTGTCGATGAGATTCAAGTTAATACAATGAGGCAGTTATTCACAATTACAACACAGAACTTTGCAGAATGTTTTGAACAGTGGAACAGATGCTGGGAGATGTGTGCAAGATCCCAAGGTGATTACTTGGCACAAAGCACTAAGGTTACAGGTTTTTGTTTGAGTTGAACATTTTTCATTTGATTAATTTGTTTGATTTACATTATTTTCCATTGCTTTTCTGTCACTTTTGGCTAATTGCAACAATGATTATGAATGATGATATGATGAAATTCATAAAGGGACACTCACAAAGAACACCCATGCTCAGGCTGGGATTCGAACCCAAGACCCTTGGCATTGTAGTGTGGCGTGTTAACTACTCTGCCATGAAGGTTGGCTTGAACACTTTTCAACCAATATTACTGTGCATAAAATACAATTTCAAGCACATGGTATACAGAACAAACATTGGAGCGATTTTACAATACCGGACAACTCCCCAATTTCATTCATATTTGGAATACTCAATAATTTAGGGCTCCTAATCACGAATCTGCAGTTAAAACGTCACGTGTCGAATTTGCAAAAAAAGTGAAATTGAGTGGTCCAATCAATTTAATAATTGCTCATTATTTACCGGTAGATTTTGTGTTTCCAATACCTAAAAAAAATATATACATTCCTGATATTACTACGATCCCAAATTTTAACTATGTTTGCCTAACCTAACCTTACCGTGAATGGTTTTTGGGGCTATGCGTGAATGGTTTGCACCGTAAAAAATGTCAGTTTCGTAGCACTCGACAAATTGTAACTACACAATCATGATTAGGAGCCCTAAATTATTGACTATGCAAAATATGAACAAATGCCCTGTATTATTAATATGTACCCAACTGAAAGTTACTAAAAAAACTTTATTTTCTACCTTCAGAGTTGCCATCTTCCTCACACACACACCATGCAGATTACTGAACAAGTGAACGCTACGTTGAACAAAAATGGTTTCCATCCTTGTATACGGAAAACGATCGCGGTAATTGAAAAGCTTATTTTACAACTTCTACACGTCAAATAACAATTTCAACAAGTCACCCCCACATGTTAACCTCAGATACTTCATCAGGACCACATATTTCATGACTATAAGAAGTAGGATAGAAATTACAGAGTTGTCTGGTATTGCAAAATCTTACCAAAACATTTTCACACTTATGGCATACAGAAGTTTACAAGTGTAGAAAATATCAACTAATCTGTAATGCAAAATAAACTAAACATATACCACAAGTCTTCTAAGAAGCTTGTGTGTAACAAGTAACTGTAATTATAAGTGTTCATTAGTTTTAATTGTTATTATCAACAGGGAGGAGCATATTGTAGTCCTTCAGATACAGTTCAGTGTAGTGTCAGTGGCGGCCGGCGGCAACTATGATGGGTAGTGCCAACGTGATCAAGAAGAAAAAAAACTCCCAAATGCCCCCCTTCGCCCCCTCCTTGAGGTTGCACCACTGGCCAATATGTTTATCCTTGTTTGGTAACATGGACAATGTGTGTTTAATCTTCACTCACTAACCTATCTTTATACACTACAGGACACTTCCCTAAAAATATAACAATTACAAGAGAAAAGGAAAAACAAATCCTATCACCTTCTCCTCCTTCATGCACACGTATTCTAACTGGATGTCAAAAATATCTTTGTTATGAAAAGAAATTGTCGAAATGCCAAAGGAAACTCACATCATAGGATTTTTTACTTTCATATTTTTAAAAAAGTCAGCTGGGCCTTTGGTGCATCTATCTATTATCAAAAATGTTCATTTAAATACTAGGTTCGTTTCTCCAAAAGTAGGCAGAAATTACTTCCCGTCTTACAAATCAGTCATATTTAGCGACTATTCTCTGAAGGTGGCAACTGTGTCAACACTGCGAAAGTTCCCTCGCCGTGCCAGGGGAAGACGGGTACGGTCTCTTATGGGCTAACCCTGTCACCTGCCACTTTGTTCTCGGCTCATGGTGGAAATGTTCCTCGCTGAGACTTCTTCAACCCTCTGCACGTGTGTCAACTTGGTTAGGTCCATGGGTTAGGCCAGCTCTTGGGCAGCATGGACTGTTGCCTCGCAAGGGTACGACCGAAACAGCTAGCGATGCAGTGAGGAGGTTTGGGCAGTTGTCACGTCAGATTCACCGATTGCAAGACTCGAATCTCCTTGTCTGTAAACTATCAATGTATTCATTTAACAATACTTGGCGAGGTATGCGTTTCCTCTAAGGGTAGTGCCATGGCACGGTGGCTCTACCCCTTGAGCCGCCGCTGGTTCAGTGCGACTTCATGTTTACCAGGTGTGTGAGAACCATGCTATTCCCCTTATGACTTCATTAAGTTCCTTTATCATCATTTTAGGAATAAGTATACTATTTGTAACATATTTATGTGTTGGATTGGGTGTTGAGTCTTTATTACTATAAGCATTGTAATTAGGGAACGACTTAAGATGACTGGACCCCTCTCAGATTTTCTTCATATTTGGCACACTCACTAATTGAGGCCTCCTAATCACGAATCTGAAGTTAAAAGTTGTTGGAAACGTGTAGAAATTGCAAAATAAGCAAAAATAAGTTGTTAGTTTTCGGAATGGAAACAGTCGATTTTCGCGAAATTTTTTGTTTCACAAGGAAATATACGTAGTGTGGCTAGAAAAAAACCGGACTGTTGCTACAAAATCTTTTATTGGTTATTTTGTACAATACGAACATTACCCCCTTCAAAGTACTTCCCTGCACTATTGATACAACGCTCCATACGAATCTTCCATTGCTGGAAATCATTTTCTGAAACCATGTTCATGACCTTCGTCGCTTTTGTTTTCACAGATTCTACGGTTGTAAAACTGGTTCCTTTCAGTGCTGATTTGACCTTTGTGAATAAGAAAAGTCGCACGGAGCAAGATCTGGCCAATAGGATGGATGCTTTAACATTGGGATTCCATAGCTAGCCAAAAAAGCCTTGACTGACAATGCCGTGTGGACAGGAGCATTGTCCTGATGAAGAATCCATGACGGTAACTGTTTCATAGATCGGAGACACATTAAAATCGGATATTTTGTGTTTTGCATGGTTCTTACTTACCAATTTTGTATTGCGGAACATAGTTCAAGGTGCCATTATCCTTTTGACACGAAAACAAACACAATTTTTCACATTCTGAGTGCTTTTTTTTTTTTATTCCTTTCTTCGCTTCCGGAACACACAATATGGCAGGCACACCTTGACTCATGTTGTGGGTATGCAGTGTTTCAACCTTCTGCACCGAAAAATACCTACTATCGTGTTAGTCACCAGTGGAAATTATACACTGTGCACGGGTAGCTGATTGATAGCCCCACGAACCATTATGCACGGTAGCTGACCGTTAGCTCCACGAACTATTTCCGATAAGGTTAGGTTAGGTTTGGTTACGTTACGCAAGCATAGTAAAAAAAGGGGGGTTGAAACACTGACAGGGGCTTATGTCATCAAATGTACGCAGCATACAGTTCTTGTAGGGCAACCAAATGAAAGCAATGGCAATTTTAGATTGGTGAGATATTGATTTTCCGGTCAAATATACTCCACGATGAAAGAAAATACCTCGACGAACGTTGTAAATCGTGGAGAAACTCATTTCCGTAAGTAGTTGCTTGTGTAAAATTGAAGACATGTGTCTCCGATGTATGAAACTGTTACCATCCATTACTTGCTTTTCCACAAATCAGGTCGTCATCTTCTTACTCGCTCATGGAGGCTCGTCAGCACCGTAATGAAATAATGTTGGTTGACAGTTTGACCTTCGGGTACCCAATTCGAATCAATTCACCGACATTTGCAATGTTTGATTCCGTTTTTGATGTGCAAGGCCGTCCAGGATGAGAGTCATCAGCGATCACTTCTCGTCCCTCTCTAACCCTTTGAAACCACTCAAACAATTGAGAGCATGATAAACACTCATCTCCGTACACTTCCTTCAACAAAACATATGTTTGTGTGGCGGATTTTCCGAGTTTCATAAGAAACTTCACATTGATACGCTGTTCCACTTTCACACTTAACATTTTTTCGACGGTTCACTTCCTCCACAAGCTACAGCGGAACTGAGCACCGCACACCCTGGGCAATCACACAGTCGATAGGCAGGATATCACGTTATACACTCATGCACCGCTTGACCTTGAGGCGCTTGCCATTTGTCGACAGCAACATCAATCGGGTCTTTTTCTAGCCACACCTCGTATATATTCCTGATACTACCATGACACAAAATTTTAAATATGTTTGCCCAACCTAACCGAAACTAACATAACCACACGTCAATGGTTCGCAAGTATTTTGCAATTTCTACATCCTGATACTACCACAACACCAAATTTTAACAATGCTTGCCTAACCTAACCACACGTCAATGGTTTGTGGGGCTAGCGCCAATGGTTCGCAATTATTTTGCAATTTCCAATAGTTTCCGACAAATTTTAACTTCAAATTCGTCACTAGCAGGCCTCAATTAGTAAGTATGTCAAATATGAAGAAAATCTGAGAGGGGTCCGGTCATCTTAAGTCATACCGTAATTAGTATTATGCAAATTGGCAAAATATTTGTTGAATGTGTTGCATATTAATTCTGGTTCAGCTATTTCATCATTATTAATTACGAATTTTATGTTATCATCATAGTTTATGGTTATTTTTCGCCGTTTATTTATAATACTCCAAATTGGTTTCTTGTTCATTAGTGGCATTCGCAGTTATTTTCTCTGAATTCTGTTCCTTTAGATTTGAGATAATTTAGATTGCCCGTGGCAAATTAAAACGTTATTACTTTTGGAGTGGCTGGGTCGTAATTTTCCTCTACTACTGATAGTTTATGGGTAACGTGGAACAGATTAAGTCATTCAGTCTTGTGGATTAGAAAGAAAATTATATATTACAAGACTGGGGTTTCATTCTAAATGTTCAGTTAGAGTAAATACTACGGAATTGTTCAAACATATTTTGCATTCAACGTGCAAAAAATTTGGGTCCACCAATTATAAGTTATAAGTTCATAGAGAAGTCGTGCATTAGGTACTGAGTTCACAATTAGTAGCCCAAAATGTCAATAAATAAAAAAACAACAACATAATTCTTACCCTAGAAAGTGAATGGCTAAAACCTTCACCAGGCACTATACCATCGTAAGCGAACATTGGTCCCTCAATTTGGCTAACTGATATATGTATTACAATTATTTCTTATCTCGTCCTTACATCCAGCATCAAACGCATGTGCTTGTTAACACACTGTATCACAGTTTGGTAATGAAAAAACACCAAATACATTAATTCCTTCCATTCAAATGTATAGTTCATACGTAACATCACCAACTTCAACACACATTCACAGTCGCTTCCTATGGTCGCTTCGTTTCCTCCTCCTTTTCTGCTTCACAGAAAAGAAAAGGAACATGGCAAATGTGTTAAGTAGGGTTATTTAACCAATTATTTTTCATTCGACTCGAAAAAGTAAAAATTTTCTCTAAGAATTTTGAATTTTGACTGCAAAAATATTTCGGAACATATGTTGGAATCGGAAAATTAATAGCATTAATTATTCGGGATTCTTTCGGTCCTCCCGGGTTTCTTGCTTCGTGTATCTTCCATTTGCTTTGCTAAGAAGAAAAAGAAGAAGAACGACGAAGAACCGAATGGTTAGCCACTCCAAGTCTTTCTTCGACTGTAGAATTTGTTTTTTTGTGTTACATTCAGCTATATTGGTTTAAATTATTTTGTATGTAATATGAATCATGGTGTAAAAAACATGACTGGATTCACATTCAAGTGTAAGACGAAGATGATATTTGATGCGTCATCTACATAATATTTAAGCCGGTGACACCTGGAGTCCATGTAAAAGCGCCTGTCTTTTAGGTCTATTTTGATTTGCTTTTCATGTGTGTGAATAATGATTATATATGAGAATATATATGCATGTATATTTCTTTTTAACCCTATATTGCTTGTCCTTGTAATTCGTTTGTAATGACGTTACCCATTACTACAAAACAAGTGTTCCAACTTCTTTTGACAGAAAATAATTTGCCCATTACTAGTATACAAGAGACAGAAGAGTGACAGTTGAATTTAAATAAAACATGCCCCACAAAAAAACAGAGCAAGTGGAATTCAAACGAACTCGGTGGCCGAATGCTTAGCATAATTAACTTGTCCTCAACCCACTGAAGGTTCCTAAGTGCTAGTGAACCTCTGTACACCTGTGAAAAAATGTGAAATTTTGCATGTATTGTGGAGATTTTGTGTAATGTTAACGTTTTATGTTGTTTTTAGCTTGCAAGATTGTTTTGTAGGTGGTTCCTTTGTCAGCAAGATTGTTTTGTGGGTGGTTCCTTTGTCAGGTCATGATGTCATTGTTGATTAGATATTTTACGTTTTTTTTAGGGTTAATAATTTTCGAATTTGCATGCTCTGTTTCCGGCATTATGTCTCCATACAACAATATTCTGTATGAAAAAACAACTAGAAATTCTTTGGAATTCATCAAATTTTACCAACACTTATCACAGGAATACTGACGCCTTCACAAATAACATTCTTGTCCCAGCAACTACCTATCGGAAAATGCACAGTTTTCTACCCTTGACACTCTGGATGTTCGCTAGAATGTTGAAAATTTTTGCCAAGGTTATGAAGATGGTTGTTTATGAACGTTTTCTGTTGTTCTTACCTCACAGAGCCATTATAGGGCCCAAGTTCATTTTGTTTTATTGCGATTTCATTGTGCTACGTTTGCAATTTTTGGTAAATTTCTCGTATCGGACAAATGGCTGAAATTTGCTAGTTCATTTAATTTGAATATTCGTACTTACGTATTCTGCATTGAGAAACATTGCTGAAAGTTTCATTTCGCTTATTTCACAGAAATAAGCTCTATTTGCGACATATCGAGTAAGTTTTCTTCGTTTCTTTTTGCCTTTGGTAACACGCAAAATGGCGGTCACAGTTTCACTACCGTACTCGGCATGCAGTGTTTCCACCCCACTGCACCCAAAAATACCTACGTAGCCCCACAAACCATTGACGCATAGCCCCACGAACCATTCATACATAGCCCCATGAACCATTTCCGGTAAGGTTAGGTTAGGTAGGGTCACTATAGGTTACAATAGTTAAAAATTGGTTTCGAAAAAAATATGCATAGCCCAACACACCATTCTCGCATAGCCACACGAACCATTGACGCATAGCTCCACGAACCATTGACACATAGCCCCATGAACCATTGGCACATAGCCCCACAAACCATTTGCGGAAACGTACCTTCTTCAGTTACAAAAACACGTGTTTGGAAGCACTGACCGGGATTACGTCATCAGACACAGGCTACATCCACCTTGATGTAAATGGATGCAAGAGCTTTCGTGCATGGGTCACACATTTATATCGAAAAATAGATGATTTACCGGCAAAATTCAATGAACGGTGCGAGAAAACACTTCCCCGAACTTCCACAAGTCTAAGGAAACTGCATTCGGTAAGTAATTTCTCCTGTAAATTTGAAGAAATCCGATTGTCCGATACGAGAAATTTACCACAATTTTTACATGGTTCGATTTTGATGTACGTCTGTTAACACATACTGCAGAGTTTTAGCGATTACTTAAGATTTTGTTCAATATATGCTATCATGGTTAGGTTAGGCAGGTTAGGTTTGGTTCCCTTAGCATTAAAATAAAGTCCTACTAAGGTTCCGATTTACTTCTACATTCATTCCCACGCTTATACGATATTTACTTTCGCTTGTCGACGGAGAATAGCTTGTCTATGGGAAGTGCGCATGCTTGCGTTAGGTAATTTTAAGTTTTTTCTTTTAACATAAATAACGCTTTTTTCGAGTCCAAGCAGTGCTCATTACTTTAAGGAAGGTTCAAATTTCGTGTGACAACGATTTCCAAAATTCTATAATAATTAGTCTTTGTGCTATAATAATTAGTCTTTGTGCTAGGAGAAATCATAAAACAATCGGAACCGTTACCTTTAATGCTGTTAGGCTAATAATTTTACTTGTTTTGTTAGGTTCAAGGCTGATAATAATTTTGGTAAATGTCTGTTATATCGGAGACACATTTCTTCATTTTTAGAGGAGAAACTGTTGTGCGATGGAAACACATATGTTAACAAGATTAACTGCATTTATTACACAAACTCACAAACAACGTAACACTTTACATTATAACGAAACTACGTTCACCATTCCCGGTCCTGTTTGCACAGACTCATGTCCAGGAACAGTAGCTTGTTTCTTCTTCCTCTAGGAGGCAGCACTACATTCCTCCCAGAGTTACAAAAGAAAAATTAACAAGGGTACCCGTATCTGTCAGGGGGTACCTTAATCCTGGTCGATCTTCTAGGCACATGACTAGCGGATCTTGGTCGTGGAGCAGCGTCAACGTCTTGGGGTTGATGGCCATCAACGTCTGGTTGAGGTGGGGTAATTTTGGAATCTGAATTTCGGTTCTCCGTCGCGACTTCTGGTTCGGGTGGACTATCATCATCCCAGGTTTCTGGATTCTTTTGTTGTCTGTGTGTCCTGTGACGAATCCAACGTGAATGTACCACTCTTTGAGATCCATCTGTAAAGCGCACTTTGTAAAGGTGAGTGCCACCCAACCTTTCTACAATATCTGCCTCGTTGAAGTTAGGTGACAAGTGCTTCGGTGATTGAACCCATACGGTTTCAGTAGGTGAAAATATCCTGTATGGTTTGTTGTGGTTGCTCCTAGGTTTCAAGAAAGGAGGAGCTTCTGTCCTCTCGGCATCTCGATTATGATCACCACGTATACAGTTCCACCATGTTCTTGGACTGAAGGTGAGGACTGAGGCTGCAGGAAGACTACGTTCCTCTCCCAACCGGGAATTCCTCAAAAACAGCAGGTACTCCGCTAACTTTGCATCGAACTGTAAAGAAGTTAGATGTGGATGTTCGTGCAACACCTTCAACATGCCAGTCTTCACCGTGCGTACGTACCTCTCAGCAAGCCCGTTGCTAGGACTGTGGTACGGCGGTATTGTGATGTGTTCAATCCCGAACTGTTGGCAAAAGGAACGGAACTTTAGGCTGATAAATGCCGGACCATTATCCGAAACTATTGTTTGTGGAATTCCGAGAGTCGAGCATGACTGAAGTATCCAGCGTATGGTCTCCGGTGTATCTAAGGAAGATACTGGCCAGACATCTACCCAGCGACTATAAGCATCCACAAGTAATAGGAACTTTCTCCCAGCCAAGAAGAAATGGTCTACGTGGAGTCTTTGTCCTACAAATCTAGCTTCCGGCCACCTATTATCTGGACCTTTCTTGATCCTGGAACGTGTGGATTGGCATGTTTCACAAGTCTGGATACAATGTTGTATATCCCTTGTCATCCTGGGCCACCATGCTTGTGATCGTAAGGTCTCCATCATCGTCCTTTCCCCAGCGTGGTTCGAATGGAAGAGTTCCAC
Organism: Lepisma saccharinum; assembly: GCF_977018435.1. Taxonomy (NCBI): domain Eukaryota; kingdom Metazoa; phylum Arthropoda; class Insecta; order Zygentoma; family Lepismatidae; genus Lepisma; species Lepisma saccharinum. The sequence continues at coordinate 34,034,210 of NC_139231.1, forward strand.
AACCTTCGAGCGAAGCGACTGTGGGATGACTAACCTCCCCATCCTACCGACTGCGCCATAATGTTGTGCGATGGAAACACATATGTTAACAAGATTAACTACATTTATTACACAAACTCACAAACAACGTAACACTTTACATTATAACGAAACTACGTTCACCATTCCCGGTCCTGTTTGCACAGACTCATGTCCAGGAACAGTAGCTTGTTTCTTCTTCCTCTAGGAGGCAGCACTACAGAAACTACTTACGGAAATGAGTTTCTGTATTATTTAGAAAGTTCGTGGAGGTATTTTCTCACCGTAGAATGCTGCATAACAAGATATAAGCACTTTTAATATAATAAACTTGCATTTTGTGCAAAGCGACAACATTATGCCATTGTTTCTATTATCTACCTGCAGATGGCGCAAGCGTCGAAAGTCAAGCAGTCTCGCCAGTGTTTCCACACGTGTCTTTTTTTTTTACCAGAATTTTACTTTTTTAAATTGTTTTAACTATGCTTACCTAACCTAACCCAACAACCTAACCTTGCCAGAAATGGTTCGTGGGGCTATCGTGAATGGTTTTTGGTGCTATCCGTCAATGGTTTGTGATGACATAATGAACACGAAAGTAGGTATTTTTCGTTTAAGAAGGTTGACACTGCATACCCACTCCAAATCGACAAAACACAAGCACGACGCGTGATCATTCAAAGCTGTGCACTCCATATTGTATGTTCCGCAACGGAAGAAAGTACCCAAAAGAATTACTTGTAATGTGAAAAATCGAAGTTATTTTCGTGTAAAAAGCATAATGGCACCTTCAACTATGTTCCGCAATACACAACTGGTAAGTACGAACCATTTAAAACTGATAATATCCGATTTTAATGTGTCTCCAATATTGCAGACATTTACCGTAATTTTTAACATTTTTTTATTGATGCTACGTTTGGTAGCATTAGCATTTGCACATGTTTTTTTTCACTTTTTGAGTTTGCATGCAACCGATTTTTAGAAATAAAAAATGGTGAAAGTAATCTTACAAGGGGAGACTATGGTTTGAGAATAGGACTTCACAGTAGCTAGTCTAGCAGAGATAGATCGATCAATCACATCTCTAATTAATTTCAAATCACAATAGTTATTGTCTTGTTGGAGCCACAGGTTACATACAACACTTCTTTTTCCACGAGCTTCTTGTACCTCTGTGAGATTAGCAGAAAACACTGGAAGAGGCTACTCTAGCTGGCTTTTCCTCCGCCTCGCCAGTTTCAGGTAGAAAGGGCTGCCAAAAGGGAAAGGGAAGATTTCTGCCCCTACCTCCCTTGGCTCCTCACTTCCCCACACCCCCACTGCAATGGTTGAAAGTTCGTGGTTTATGGTATCCCGGTCTATCTGCTATAAGAACAGATAGGGGATTGGTTTCCCCTCAATTCATTTATAAATCCTGTGAAGAACTCTGGGGAATTTTTTCTGCAGTACTTACATTCTCTGTATTTACACCTCAACTTTTTACACGTTGTATAATCTGTATGTGTAGTGTGAGATGTAAAAATATATTTTTATTGTTCATAAAATGGGAATGTATTATGTGCAGACAAAAATACTTGGAAATGTTATGCTTTATTTATTTATATTTTTTTTCAAAATATGGAAGATATAATTATTATTAACAAATATTTGCTCACTCTCGTCTTAGTAGTGTATGCGATGGTTGGCACTTTTCTCTCGTCTTTGTTGTCGGTAGACATGCGTGGGGAGTGGTTATCACAGCGCACTACGACAGCATGGGTTCGAACCCTGACCTGGGAATGCATGTTCTTTGTATGTGTGTCCTTTCATCAGTTTAATCATATCATCTTCGCAATTAACAAAATGTGGCAAAATGTGATGCTAAGTCTCAAAATCAAATCATTGACTGATTGTTTGATTTAGTTTATTTTACTTTGCTTTTCTTCCACTTTTGGCTAATCGGGAATATGATATGATAAAATTGATGAAGGGACAGACACAAAGAACAATCATGGCCAGACCAGGATTTGAACCTGGGATTTCTGGCTTCGTAGTCTTGAATCAAATCTTTTTTGATTTTCGAAAGGGGGGGAGGGGGTTACATGTACTTTTTTTTAGTAGTCATTCCTCAATTGTCAAACTTTTCACGTATTTGACTTTCTTTTCTTATGGATTACTGGGCCCTAGGGGGGGGGGGGGTCCCGCACGTCACTGGGACTTAATGTATTTGTAGGGTACCCTATAGGTATTGATATACTAAGGTACTGGAGTGCACTAGCCAGCTATTTCATAGAAGAAGCACTTCAGAGTTTCTACGAGGGTCACTATTTATATTTTGAGCCTAACAATGAAAAAACAGGAATTTGGCATTGAAAACTGCTTTATTGTTTTTCGAAGTATTCTTCTTTATCGTCAATACACTTTTGCATTCGTTCGAACCATTTGTCAAATAAGTTTTTCCAATCTTCTTGAGACACCTCCATAATATGGTTTTTGAACGCATCAACGGCGTCTTCCGCCGACGAAAATCGTTGTCCACGCAATTTATTCTTGACATTCGGGAACAAGAAGAAGTCATTGGGTGCCAAATCAGGACTGTACGGTGGATGACCCATCAATTCGATTTTTTGACTGTTCATAAAGTCGGTTGTTAGACGAGATGTGTGACAGCTGGCATTGTCTTGATGAAGAATGATCCGACGGCCTTTGTTTGTTTTCCATATTTGACCGAAGACCTCTGGCAAACAAATTGTTGTGTACCATTTAGAGTTGACCGTTCTACATTCCTCTAAAGGCACAGTTGCCACATGACCAGTTTTCTAGAAAAAACAGGTGACCATTTGTTTCGATGTGCTTCGAGCGCGAACAACTTTTGTTGGATTGGGTTCATCTTGAAACACCCATACAGTCGACTGATGTTTACGTTCCGGCTCATATGCATATATTCACGATTCGTCACCTGTTACAATCTTATATACGTCTTTTGAAGCACCACAATTGTATTTATTGAGCATTTGTTTGCACCAATTGACGCGAGCGTCTTTTTGAGTTTTTGTCAAATTGTGTGGGATCCAACGAGAACATACCTTTCTCACAGCTAAATGATCATGTAATATTTTATATATGCTGGTGGAACTAATGCCTATGGTTGCCTCAATCTCACAGTATGTCACATGACGATCTTGCAGTATTAGGTTTTGCACAGCATCAATGTTTTCTTGAACAACAACTGATTTTGGACGACCTTCGCGAATCTCGTCGGTGAGCGAATGGCGGTCACGATTAAATTCGTTATACCAGTTTCACAGTGGCAAAGGATGGGGCTTCATCGCCAAATGTGGAAGTAAGTTGATCGATGCACTCTTGTCTTCATAATCCACGTCGAAAATCGTAAAAAAATCATGGCACGAAAATGTTCACGAGTTAATTTCATTTTATTGTTGTCGCGCAATCTCCAAGGCAACATAAACAACACAAATGAAGCTATTGACAAAACATTTGAAGGACGTTATGGTCAATAATGCCAGACGATTCCGTGCAAACGTCAAATCGCGCCTAACTTCAATCAGTGTTGCCAAGGCTCAAAATATAAATAGTGACCCTCGTATAACCTTGAATTACGAATAAACACATTATGTTCAAAAAAAGTTTAATTGACACGTTTTTAAATTATATTTTCCTGGGACCTACAGTAATTTATGTACAAGACAAGAATTACGCAGAGCTGAGTTACATATAAAGCAGTCTCAACTGTATTTCTATGTGTATATTTATTTGCTAGCAGCTATTTGTTTACTGCCATCTTGGATATGGACTACTGCTGCTACTACGTCATGTGGCATGAGATGCGAAGGGGTATTATGTCAATAAATGCTTCCCGCACTTGATCACATGATATGTGGTGTGATCAAGTCTCACCTGAAAATCCATTCCGTGCAAAGTGCAGATGCTTGCATAAACTACTTTTCAAATCATAATTTCTCAGTTAAATAATACTAGTGAAATTATAACTGTACTAATTAGTTTCTCAAAGGTTCAAACCTACTTCCACAATCATTTCCACTATCTTAAAGCACTCTAGAAATTTTGAAAAATCGTTAAACATTCAACCTTTCAGGACTCGACCCTGGATCTCTAACATACCACCCTTTCCCTGACTGATTCTTGTTATTGTAGACAATTAGGATTGGCTCTAGCACATTTGGTAGAGAAAATGCATAGCATGCCAGAGACCCAGATTTGAGTCCTGGTCAAGCTTGATTTTTTTTGCAGAGTTTCTACAATAGTGCAGCTTATGTGTGTACAAATGTAAAAATAATGAGGTTTGTTGCTAATTGCAGGAGAATGGACATTGCAGAAGCTCACTCTGTAGTACTAGATGTACTTCAGAGAGCTGCTAGTCAAGATGCGGCAGTTTTAAAACCAGCAGAAGCAAAGCTTAAGGAGTGGGAGACAGAAGCAGGCTTTTATTCCATTTTGGTGGTAAGAATTTATTATTAATGTTAACAGCAAGGGTGAGAAAATGGTTAGTAATCTCAGATTTTTCTTTTTTTTTTGTCTTATTACTTTTGTTATTTTTATTTTGGAAGACTAGCCTTTTTTTTTCAGTTCAGTTAAAGATAAAGACATTCTCCTTTTTTTTATATGTTTCTCATAACCTATTAGTATCTATTATTGTACTGACAAAGTAGTCCAGTTATGAAACCAATGTCTTGATCATTGGCTTTTTGTAAATATTCTTTGTTTACAGTGCACTAATCTTGATTTTAAATTTAGTTTAAAATGAATATATAGGAGCTATCCACCAGAAGGAAGTGTCTTCGTGTAGACGCCATAGTTTTACTCCGATAACTCCCTGTTCGTAGACCCACAGCATGTAGTTAACCAGGGTTATCAGTGAGATATCTCCCCTTCGTGGAAAAGAAATTAAGTTAAAATTTTTAGAGATGGACCCACATGAAATTTGTCTGAATTCAATAAAATACCAATTTAAAATTTTCCCATCTGATATAAAGTTTCAAATGGTCCTTGAAAAACCTGAATTGTTCATTGACCTGTTTAATTGAATGTTACCAGATCACTACAATGCAAAGCTGCATGCTTTTTTTTTTAATAAGAAAAAAAAGAACTATGCCATGTGGATTATATGTTTGTAACCATAAAAATTATAACAAAATGGCAGAAGATTGCACTAAATTAAAAGATATTTGTAATCGGATTGATAAAATTATTGGTAATTTTACCAATACACCAATTATGCCTGTATTGGCCAATACCGATAGAGTACCGAGTAAACTACCCCTTCCCAAAAAATGTACTTAAATTCGGTATTTGACTGTTTTGCAAAATGTGAACTAACTTTATTGCATTCTCTAAGAGAGAGTGACTGATATTGATTCTAGTTGGAAGAAATAGTCACGGTAGGTAGTCAATGTCTGATTTGGTAATTGTGTTTTGTTGATGAAAAATCAGCAGTCATGTACAGGACAAACAGGCATTCTGTTCAAACTTTGCAGAATGTAAAAATATAGTGTGGGCTACAGAACAATCCTGTAAAAATTGGACATCTAACAACCATAATTATACTATTTTCAGTGGATACTTTGTGTTGTTTTGATATTCCAACCAAAAGTAGTCATCGAGCATATACGTACTTTGTGTACATATACATACTTTGTGTAATTTGCTTTTTGACAGCATTTTTATACTGTTTTCTTTTTCAGAAAATATTTTCTGACCATAATATTGCTGTCAATGTGAGATGGCTTGCAGTTTTGTACTTTAAGAATGGAGTGGATCGTTATTGGAGGAAAACAGCACCACAGTAAGCACCACGGATTTTATTTAGCAGATTGTATTAAAGTGTTTAAAAAATAATGCATTTGATATCATTAATAATATAATATTTGAAAGTGTCTTATTCTTGTGGTCAACTTTTGTTCTGGTTTCCCAAGACTTTCTCAGGCTAACACTACCAAGATATATAGTCTTACATGGGTAGTCAACATTTGTAAGGGTGTGTAGATCTGGTAATATTATTTAAAGATAGCTCTTAAAGACAAGAATAAATTAAATATGTTTTATCTTTTGGAGTTAATGTTAAATACGTTTTGCTGATATTTAATCAGTCCTCTCCAAGAGCTGTGTTTTTTACTATTGTGTTATAATTCAAGCCTGATTTGCCCTAAATGCCTATTTTGTTCATGTGAACAGTGTCATAGGCTTTCAATGTGGAAGTTTGTTACATTTCCATCACACATTTTATGTAAATTCTATTGTGCCTAAATGTGTGTTTTGGTTAATGTTTTTTTCACAGAAAGATCAAGTTGGTATGGACAAATTCTGAATTTTAGGATTTTCGTTATTCACAGTATTAGAATATAATCATTATTCACAGTATTAAACGTTTATGCACATGCCTCTTTTTATTTAGTGCCCGTTATCTTGTGTTTTTGCCTGGGCTCTTCTTATAATGTAGGAGTTCCAGGTTAGATTCTTGGCAGGGTTACGTCTCGGCATTCAGATACACTTTAAACTACAGGTTCACTCCCAATTAGGCTATTGATGCATAAAGTGGACCTAAAAGAAATTGCAAGATAGTCCACATAAGTGAGGAGAAAAATTGATATTCGCTCTAATTTGCTGTAAGATTATTGTGGCATTATAAAAGATTCATATAAAAGTTGTAAATGAAAAAGAAGATGCTAGTTTTTATTTTCAACTTTATGGAACAGTAATACTGAATTTCTTGTTTCCATTTCTGTTTACAGTGCCATTTCGGAAGCAGAGAAAATCTCAATTCGTCAAGTTCTTTTATCAAACTTCACAGAGCCAGTTAATCCGGTGGCAACACAGTTAGCTGTGCTTATCTCCAAAATTGCAAGGTATGTATAGTTGCATGTTTCTGAATAGAATTCTGAGCATGCAGAATGTGTATAAAATTTACTAGGGATGGTAGAAAAAAGTGAGTGTGGAGTCAGGGCGAGGAGTGAAGGAGCACTTACGTAGATTTTCTTGGAAGGGGTAGATTTACAGACAATTTAACAGAGGCAAAGTAAGTATAGTCGGGCTGAAATTTTTGCCGATACCGATAAAGTTCCAATACAAAATCTACCGATACCGATAGCCGATATTTTACGCATCCAATATAAAATTCGAAATCGTTCTTGGAGACTTGAATGTTTCACTTACCTCCTTAATAAAGGTGTGTTTCAAGGTGACTGCAGTGCAAAAGAAGTTGCATATTTAGACATTTACTTTTTTAAAAAGTAGGACATGGAGATTATCCATAAAAATTGTAACAAAATGGTAGTATTTTGCATTAAATTATAAGATGTTTATAGATATATTGGATCGGTAAAATAATCTGCAATTTTACCGACAATTAATCTGTTCCATCTCTAAAGTATAGTAAAGAACAAAAAAGGTAAAGTCCTCCCCTGTGCATAGCACCACGCCATGAAGGCATATAGGGGGTGTGGGGGTAACGCCCCACACTTTCTTGATCCGGTCGTGAGTGGAGGTGATGTGATCAGCATCACGCCCCTGACCACCTTTACCCCCCAGGGTTTCCCCCAGATACCCATGTTATTCGACGCTGGGTGGGCGCCGGGGCCGCTTCCATCGTTAGAAAAGTTCCCGGATTTGAACCGGCCGGGGATCGAACCCGGGACCTTTAGCATGGTAGTCAGACACGTTACCGACTGAGCCACCGCAGCCTAGAACAATACTTTAGAAATGTGGTGTTCTTTATGACTGCGGCCACTGACTTAACACTTGCACTCAGAAAAATATGCTGTACACAGTCTAGTCCAGAAACCTTCCTCTGGTCCTGTCTTAAAATTATTTTATTGAATGATACTTGAAGTTTCTGGAAAACAAAATTCTACGTGTTACAGTGTATGTAGTATAGCATTATGGTGACTGTGAAACATGATGCATTTACCTATCTTCATTACAGGTATGACTGCCCAAGAGAATGGCCGGAGTTAATTCCTACTCTTTTAAATGCCGTGAAGAGTGATCATAATGTTACTCAACATCGTGCACTCCTAACACTTCACCATGTGATCAAGTCGTTGTCGTCAAAACGACTGGCAGGAGACAGAAGGCTTTTCCAAGAACTCACTGATAATATATTCCGTTTTGTACTTGATTTGTGGAATCATCACGTAGTCAACTTTTTGAACCAGGTATTTTACTAAACTTTTTTTTCTTTCAGGTGTTTCAACACAAAATCTGAAAGTTTGTGAGATGATGTTTTAAAATTTCCATAGGTATCATCTGAATTACTCGAAAGCATTTAGGTATACAACCAGAGTGCCTGTGGGCATCTGCATCCAATACACTTGCTATGTAATAGTTCAAACCTTATGAATAGAGTCTTGAGTTTTTGGTGTATTTCTTGTTCTAGTTTCTGGTGTTCTTTCCATTCAAATTTATTCTAGCATTTCACACCGGCCCCCATGGTGGAGTGGTTAGCACATCGTGCTACAATGCCAGTAGTCCCGGGTTCGAATCCTGGCTTGGGCATGGGTGAGTGTCCATTCATCAATTTCATCATATCATCACTCATCCCCATCTTCGCAAATTAGTCAAAAGTGGCACAAGAAGCGAAGTCAAACAAGACAAATCAATCAATCAATCAGCTTTTTACAATATATTAATTATATTTATTTATCCTATTGAATGAGCTATTTAGTAGATGTAAACTGATATTTCACAGCCTTCTAAAGTGGACAGGTGTGGTAAGTGTGTACTGTTTCCTTCTGTTTTGATTAATCTGCCCCCCAGGTACTATTTTTTCCCCAGGTGTGAGAAATATATAGATCCAAATTCTCTTGGTGAGAATGGGGTACTAATATCCACTGTCCAAGTATCCAGATACATTATTATCTGGAACCTGAATATTTTGCTGTCTCTAATACAGATTTATCTTAAAGGAATGATGGAGGTTTATGAGCAAATAAAACAGCTGTGTACAGTCAAACCCCGATTTTATGTTCCTGCATTATACATGTTCCTGCTTAATACGTTCAGCCATCCAGGTCCCGGCAAAAGGCTATGTTAAATAATAGGTTGTTCACCTCGAACTTACGTTTGCTAAAAAAATTCCTGTTTCCCCATTATACGTTTTCCAAAAAGTGCTGATGTTGTAAAATTTGCCAAAAGGCTGGTCAGTTGGCCAAGCGACTTTTCCTTGCTTTCACAGCTGTTTCATTCACCCTGCGATCTTGAACGCTTCCAGATGTTAAGTTTTCATGGTAGAAGAGGGAGGAAAGAGGCATGGTTCTGCAGTGGGGGGGGGGGGAGAAGTGTATACTCTACAAAAAAAAATGTATTGCTTATTCCACACTTTCCTCATTATTATCATTTAATTTAACTATTGCAAGAAAGGTTTTTGAAATGTTGAAAATGGAATGTCTGTCCATATTATTTTTTAAAATTAATTGCACTTATTTTCTATATGCAAAAACTACTTTTAAGTTCTTGAAAATAGTCGATTTAATCGTATAAAAGTATTTTTTGGTGCATATGTATCTTACTTGATTACAAATAATATTTTATATTTGGGGGTCAAATTTACCCCCACGCACCTACTTAAGGTGGTGAAAGAGGTGCACCTGGTTAAGGGTTAACATCTGCTAGCAATGCCAACAATGCATTAGTGTACATTGTTATTACCTAGGCTTCCACTCTCCCCGACATCCATTCTAAACAATGGCATTACTTATTTAATTTATTCCAGTCTTCGTGGCGGAGTGGTAAGCGTAAAGGGCTACGAAATCAAGAGATCCCATGTTCAAACCTCCACCAGCCATTGGTGACTCATTCTGTTTGTCCATGCTCCCATCACCTTTCCATCCGCCCATCATTCATCCATCCACATCGACTTGTCGTAAAAATTAACCTATGAGGTACGAAAAAAGGTAAAATAGCCAAAATGAAAACCTATTGAATTTTAGCCACCTCAGTAGCTGAGAACGTTAGCTCCCGAATTACGATTTTGTCCCAAAATGTTCTAAGTTCGAGTCCGTGCGTTTTTGTTTCAAGTCATCTTCATGCACAGATAGGCCAATCGGGACAGGACAACAGTTTAAAGTTGGATCCAAACCACTATGTGCATCCACTAGATATCGAACCCAGGACCTCTTAATTGTATGGTGACGACATTACCACTACACGATGGACATTCATTAATTTCTTGTATCACCGTTGCATATCTTTGACATTAGCCAGAAGTGTCAGAAAATTAATGTAAAATCAGGAAAAGAAAATCAAAGTACATCCAGTGTTCGAATTAAAATGGGGTGAGAAGTTTTTAATTTAACTCCTGAACAGGTAAAGAATTTTCCCTCTTATATATTCTTGATCATATTTTGCTATTGCTAAGAATTTGACGTAATAATTTCTTTCAACTTCAAGAGAATATTACATTAATATGAGCATATAAATTGTCAGTTCCTGTACTGAATTTTACATTAAAATTAATACTGTTGTTTTTTTTGCAAATTACAATATGTATTTAATGAGAAAATATTTCCTGATTAATTTGCCTTTCTCTACGAAAAATAATTCTGATATTAAATAAAAGTTCACTGAGACGAAATCAGTGATTACTGAACTCTTGTACATTAATTGGAAAATTTGTGTTATTTACTTTGAACCCAAGGAATTTATATAAATCAGTCTGTATGTTTTAGGTACGGGATTCTTGAGACCCCTACCCTAGAGAAATTTCTGCCCAACGCAGTTGGCTTTCTATCAGGAAGAAATCTCAAAATTTGAAAAAGGAAGCTGCTTTCTTCCAATTGTGCATCCCTATTTTCCTGAAACTTTGTTCTGCATATCCTGAATCTGAGCCAAATTTACGGCATGGAAAAGAAAAGCATGCATCAAGTTCCACACTATATTCTAGCCACGGTGCAGATGCAAACCAGTGTTTTTTAAATGAACGCTTTCGCTTTCCAAACGTAGTATTTGGATAGTTTTCCAAAAATGGTTGCCTAGTATTATCTACCCAAAGACAGTAATTGTTTTCACATTAGTACATTCACTTGTTTTGTCTAACTTTGGAATGTCAGAACTTGGATCAACACCCTCTTCATTGTCATCATGTTCCACATGTTTTGATTGAGATATTTTTAAAATATCCAGTTTTGATAAATTTATCCATTCAAAATGAAAATGGAAATGCACAACAAGGTTAGAACTCTTCCCACACATGAACAAATACACTGACTGTAGCAAACCGATACCAGACGTTGCTCGCAAGCAAGAACACAAAGCTAATCTGTGGCTCTGATGCTGAAGCAAGGAGCAATTTTAAATCTCAGAACAATGTCAGTACTGGAGAACTCTCTCCATATGTCGCTCGACCCCCTAATGTTGACCGCTTGGCCTCGCTGGAGTCTTTGATTCCATCTGTAAGAGAAGGGTCATTTGCAACAAAATTGTCGGATCTCTGGTTTCCAGGAACTTAGGGCAAGGGTAATAACCTCAAAGCAGGCAGATTTTATGACTTTTGTTATAAACTGGTAAGCAACGAAAGGGTGGAATTTTGCTGTCCTACATTTGCTTCCGAAGATTTTCTTCAGAATAGAAGGTGCATTTCCCATGCAGTGTTTCCAACTCTGCTACAAATTTACCAGAAAATAATATGCAGTATTAATTTAGGATAATTTTTAAGCGATCAAAATTTTGTTTGCGGGGACCAGAGTTACAACTGCTGCGGTCAGAGCCTTCCCCCAATGACGTCTCTGCACAGACACCTGCCAATACATTTGTGGTGACTTATGTGCCCTGTATAAAAAGTATAAGACTCCCCCCTGCAGAAAATAGCTATGGTAGATTGGCTACACTGTGCACAGAGGTGAAGGAAACCTTTGTGCTAGTGCATGCATATTGCTGGGCATGTCCGACCCGTAAGTTGTTGAGAGGCAGCTGGCGGGTGAGGTAGTGTTTCTGTGTTACGTTGCATTTTTTTGTTCGCTGGAATGACAGAACGTGTGAAGCAGTAAATATAAGTGATGGAGCAGATACTACATCAAGTTTTGCCAGAAGCTTGGAGATACACCAACGCATACAATTTGCAAGATTACACCAACGGAAACAATTTGCAAGATTCAAAAGGCATTTGGAGATGATGCCATGGAGGATAACCAAATAAAGGACTGGTACAACCTCTTCAAAAATGGCTGGACATTGGCGGAGAATGATCAGCATTGTGGGAGGCCATCAACAAGTCATAATGCAGAGAAAGTTGAGAAAGTGAGGTCCTTGATAATGGAAGATCGCCATTTGACAGTCGAGAAATTGCTGTTGACATTGGTATCAGCAAATATTCTGTACATTCAATTTTACGGGAGGATTTAGGCATGCACAGGGTAGCAGCAAAACTTCTGCTCAACCTGCACTCTTGCAGAAACAGCAAGAACTTTGACATGATGCTATACAAGACTTTCTGGAGACTGTCAGCAGGGATGCAGAGTTTCTCAATACCCTGATAACTCGAGATGAAATGTGGGTGTATGGGTATGATCCGGAAGCCAAAGTACAGTCATCACAGTGGAAGCATTTATCCTCGCCAAGACCCAAAAAAGACACGGCAGGTGCGGAGCAAAATCTAGGTGCTGATGACTGTTTTCTTCAACTGCTGTGGCAGTATGCATCATGAGTACTCGCCAGAATGTCAAACAGTAACTAAGGAGCACTATCAAGATGTCCTCCATCATCTCTGTGATGCAGTTCGTCGCAAGAAATGGGACCTGTGGACCTCACGACAATGGCAGCTGCATCACAATAGCATATCGATTAATTCGTTGCATCTGATCCAGATTTTCATGGCAAAGAAGGGCATTGCAATCGTTCACCAGGCTCCTTATTTTCTGAACATCTCCATGTAACTTCTGGATGTTCCCGAAGCTAAAACCTGCAATGAAAAGCTTCCAATTTGACACGTGAGAGGACATTATGCGCAACACGACGGTGGTGTTGAGAGCCATTCCAACAGAGTCATTTGATGGGTGCTTGCAGCAATGACAGGCTCATTGGGCTAAATGTGTAGAAGCCCAAGGGGCCTACTTTGAAAGGGATTAGGACATGAACTACACCAGGCAAGTGACTGACTTCACCTGGCAAAAAGTCAGATACTTCTTAGACAGGCCATGTAAGTATCCTGGAAATTATGCAAAATGTGTAATTTTTGTTAATTACCATTAAACCAATTCACCTTTATCTGCCAATATCAATAGAGTACAGATTAATCTCTCCCATCCCTCCTTTTACAGAAAAATCAGATTTGTAAATTTTTTTGCAAGTTAACTATTATAAACTTTCTACCAGTAAAAATAGTATTTGAAGTTAATTCTTTTTTTGTTTACGTTTTTTTTTCCAGGTCCAACAAAATGATGAGATGCTCGCTTCCTTGGAGAAAGCCCTACTTTCATTGCGAGTCTTGAGAAAGCTGGTTGTGTATGGTTTCAAGAAGCCACATGAATCCCAAGATGCATTGGAGTTTATCAGATTAATATTTGATAGGGCAAGAACCATGTTGGAATGCAGTAAGTTGTATGTGTTACATCATACCTCTCAATACAAGTATAAAAACAGCACATTTCGGGTTCAAAAGCAGCACATAAGAGTGCATTTCCTTGTTAAAATAGTAAATAAAAGTCCAAATTTCAATTATAACACATTCCAAACCTTTTCCTATTTATTTTCCTGTAGTTTACGGTTATTACAAGCATAAGAAAACAATTTTTCTTTGTGACATTTCAGGAGAACACACGCTCCTTTCATCAGACATTTATTTTCATTTTGACTAAAGATACAGTTATAACAATGGTTAGTAATTTTTTAAACAAAAAGAATCTGTTATATAATGGATGTTGTCAATGTTACATTGTTGTAATATAGCAACTTAACTGAAAAGAAGCAGTCTGTTTTATTTTTATTTCAGATTTTTTAAATTATGAATCCCAAATATCATCAGGTAATTCAAATTCATCATTATTTTCACAAAGCCTCTTGATGTTTTCTGTTACATTAAATTTTAAAGATGGTGGCTTACTCCATTTGTGAATAAGAAAACTCCATACTGGATCTATGTTACCATTTTCATTATTTAATTTATTCCAATGTTCTTCTGCAATGAACGAAGCTTCCCAGACATTCAACTCTGTGTTTCCCATTAATCTTTTTAAAACCCTTAGTGCTCCCCTGTGCATAGCACAACACCATGAAGGCGTATAGGGGGTGTGGGGGTAACGCCCCACACTTTCTTGATCTGGTCGTGAGTGGAGGTGATGTGATCAGCATCACACCCCTGACCGCCTTTACCCCCCCAGGGTTTCCCCTAAGTACCCATGTTATTCGACGCTGGGTGGGCGCCGGGGCCGCTATGATCGTTAGAAAAGTTCCCGGATTTGAACCGGCCGGGGATCGAACCCAGGACCTTTAGCATGGTAGTCAGACGCGTTACCGACTGAGCCACTGCGGCCACCCTTCTCTTTTTAATCAAATGCTTCTCTTCGATGATGTGAGCTGACAAACCTTATTTATAATGTCCAAATCGTGTTCGTGCCATCTTATTGCCATTTTCCTTGCTGTTTGTCCCACGTAATCCTTTGAACATGAACAACTTATATTATATATTCCTGTGGTTTCCACATCTGGTAGAGAGTTTCTCATTTTGAATTCATTAAATGTACATTCCAAACTTCTTGGTGATTTAAAAACAATTTTGAAATTAAAACTTCTAAAAAATTTTGCAATTTTATGTGAGAATCCCTTGTGGAATGGAATGCACACAAATTTATTTTCAACAGATTTTCGATCTTTGTCTGTATTTCTCTTTTCCTTTAGTTTTCTTGCAACTTGGTTTTTGATTTGGTTTATTCTGTTAGTGTGAAAGCCATTTTCTTTTGCTATATTAAAAAGCCTTTCTTCTTCATTTTTGATTTCCTTATTATTAGAACATAGTCTTTGTGCTCTCAGGGAAAAAAAAATAAAAAATGTTATCGATTGTTATACGTGAATGTTCTGAATTGGCATGGATGTATTTTCCCCCTGCTAATTTTTTCCTATGGACTGATGTTATGAATTGTTGAGTCAGTTGTCTTAATTTGCAGATCAAGGAAAGAAATTACATTGTTATTCATGGGTTCGCAAGTGAATTTTATGCGATGATGTGATTCATTTAACAATTTAAATACATCCATGGAAAGCTTCGTTCATTGCAGAAGAACACTAGAATAAATAAAAAGAAATTAAATAATGAAAATGGTAACATAGATCCAGTATGGAGTTTTCTTTTTCACAAATGGAGTAAGCCACCATCTTTAAAATTTAATGTAACAGAAAACATCAAGATGCTTTGTGAAAACAATGATGAATTTGAATTACTTGATGATATTTGGGATTCATAATTTAAAAAATCTGAAATAAAAATAAAACAGACTGCTTCTTTTCACAATTAAGTTGCTATATTACAACAATGTAACATTGACAACATCCATTATATAACAGATTCTTTTTGTTTAAAAAATTACTAACCATTGTTATAACTGTATCTTTAGTCAAAATGAAAATAAATGTCTGATGAAAGGAGCGTGTTATCCTGAAATGTCACAAAAAAACTGTTTTCTTATGCTTGTAATAACCGTAAACTACAGGAAAATAATTCTACAATGCAAGCAATGCGTACATACAAGAAAAACTTTTCCTATTTGACTTTCAAGGAAGTAAACACCCTATTATGTGGTTTTATCACATAATCTATATATTAAAAAAATGATGGAAAGAGGACAATGTAAAGTAGTCCATGTTTCCATCTCACATTTTGCAGCAGAATTAATGAACATTCATCGGTAAATAAACTCTAAATTTTATTAAGTAATAAAGTCCAGTTTTTGGCATGTACTTACTTTGCTCTCTAGCTTTCACCACATCATGTGGCTTCCTCAGGAGATGGACAATACTAGTCAAGGTTTAAAACATTGTGTTTGAACTTTTTATCTTTTTAACCTAAGAGCCGGCCCCCATGTTGGAGTGGTTTTTACATCATGCTACGATGCCAGGGTTCGAATCACATCCTGGGCATGGATGTTTGTGAGTGTCCATTCATTAATTTCATCATATCATCACTCATCCCCATCTTCGCAAATTAGGCAAGAGTGGCACAAAAATGCGAAGTAAAATAAAGCAAATCAATCAATCAATCAATTTTTTAACCTACCTTTCCCATGTTTTGTACATCTACTGAGGAATGCACATGATGTGGTGAAAGCTAGAGAGAAAAGTAAGTACATGCCAAAAACTGGACCCTATTACCTAGTGAAATGATAGCATGTGGTGTAAGTTATGCCTTATCTAAATTTTATGTTTAAAAGTTTATTTCGTACAATTTGGTGACAAGCTATGGTAGTCAATTCAAAAACAAACCTTACAGTGTGTATATTGATTGGTATGCTAATGGAACATACCAGTTAATTTGTCCCAGCCTTAGTATAAAGCTAAAAGGAAAGACAGCTGGAAAGTCCAAATGTGAAGGGACAGCAAAGAAATACCAGACAAAATATAAGTTTGTGGCATGGCTGCATATTCAGTCACTAGCTGAAGGATACCTACCCCTCTCCCTCTCCAGTTATTTACAGTATTATGTTCAACACCTGTTAAGAATGAGAACAGCTGCCTTCATGAAGTACAAGGATCTGAATGAGAGGAAGATCTATGTGACCTACTGGCTGGAATTTTATATATGTCTGTTTATGATGGTATTACCTGTAGGAATATGGTATTTAATATAAGACGTAAGCGAGTTACTGAAGATATATCCGCGAAACTTACTAGTAAATATTCTATTAATTTCGGTGGCCTCTGCCACCATCCACTTGGGAACTCTATGCTTTGCTGTTAGGTTGACTTCCAGTTCCTGTTGTTGTTTCCTCGACTACCGCTAGGGGTGCTGGTGTAGCCATTTCGTCTGCTGGGTGCTATGGGTTTGAGGGGTTTGAGCTGTTGTAATAGCAGGAGCCAAACATGATGAGCCTGACCGCTGTCGATATTCAGCTCATGCGGAAAGTGCATAATTGCACGCCTCTCTTTGATTTTGGTGTCAGTTAGGGTGTGTGATGTATGCCTAACTGAAACTTCTTGGATCCTGTGTTTGTTGAACCTGAGGTGCCTTGTTAGTCTGGTAGTGGGTTGGGATTTCTTTGCGTCTGCTAAGTGCTGTTGTATACGCTCATTGACATATCTGATGTATCTGCCGATGTAGTGAGAGTTGCACTCACACTGGGCATCATAATAACTTGGGTTGTCTAATGGGGAAAGGAATGATCTCTTGTGTATACAACAGCACGTAGCGGACACAAAGAAATCCCAACCCACTACCGGACTAGCAAGGCACCTCAAGTTCAACAAACACAGGATCCAAGAAGTTTCAGTTAGGCATACATCACACACCCTAATTGACACCAAAATCAAAGAGATGCATGCAATTATGCATGATCCGCACAAGCTGAATATCGACAGCGGTCAGGCTCATCATGTTTGGCTCCTGCTATTACAACAGCTCAAACCCATCGCGCGCAGCAGACGAAATGGCTACACCAGCACCCCTAGCGGTAGTCGAGGAAACAACAACAGGAACTGGAAGTCAAACTAACAGCAAAGCATCGAGTTCCCAAGTGGATGGTGGCAGAGACCACCAAAATTAATAGAACATTTACTAGTAAGTTTCGCGAATATATCTTTAGTAACTCTCTTACGTCTTACATTATCAACCGCGTTGTTTATTCCCCTCAATATGAAATGGTATTTAACTTAAACTGTACTAAGCACTTGGACAGAAAGAATGAAGAAAATGAAAAAAACATCGACCTGATTAGTGAAAACAGGGTGGTGGTTTCGTTTTCCATGAGAAATACATTGTTTAATAACATTTTTAATATACTTTATGAGCTTAATAATTGACTTAGAAGTCTGCTTAAAACTGCACTGCCAGTAGAAACCCATAATCTAGCATAATAATTATGCTGTGGCATCCAAATGAGTATTTTGTATGTATGTATTCCATTGTTTTCTACAGTTTGCCTTTTTTGTTTGCTTGTACGATTTTGTTTTAAAAGTCCACTTTTATGCACAGATAGGCTAATCGGGACTGGACCTAAAGTTTAATGTGGGATCCGAATCACTATGTGCCTCCACCGCATATTGAACATGTGACGCCTTGAACACAAGGTAACAACTTTTTTTTTTTTTTTAAGCAGAGAAAATAAGATTTTCACAGAACCTGCTTCCCCAACTTGCAGCTGCCCCAACTTGCAGCTGTCACCTCTTGTTTTGCCACTGGACTTATCCAATTTTATCCAATTTGAGCACATTACACCAATGGTTGCAACTAAAGTTGACGGACTCTTAACTTATCCTAGACCAATGTTTCTCAGTCTAGTTCTTTGTCATCCTATCATAGTTAGATTTCTTGATCTGACATCAGTGTCTATTGTTGGCTCATCTGTTTCGATTCATAGCATCCTTTATAAAATGCAGCTGCGAATACAAACAAATGTATTTCTTTTTTTTCAGGAAGGACAGTGTATGAGTCAGTTGCTATGAGAAGCATGTGTGAGAAATTCATTATTCATTTGACGAAGGTGCTAGCAGATGTGCTTGAGTTTCATCCATTTTCCTACCTGCAATTTATTCAGACTACATTGGAGTTTACTGTTCATTATGTTTTTATAGATGGTGACAAGAATATTGACTTTGTAAGATTTGTCATACAGTGCCTGAATCTTATCAAGGGAATTCTGCTCTGTGCAGAATACAAGGTTGCTAAAGCAATTGAAGGTGAGGCCAAAATATCTCATTATTAATTATGACTCTTACATGAATCTTTTTAGTTATATATTATTATTTGAAGGGAGCTTTGTGCAGAAAAGTTATATAATATTAATTGTGTAGTAATTTTCGCTGAACATTAGGTTCTGTCTCAGGTTATTACATTTTCAGTTTTTTTTAAATTTTGAAAACAAGTTTTCGTATGCATATATTTCATGTACACATTGCTTGTCAGCTGTGTTTGGCTTCAAAATGGATCCACAAAATTAACAAAACAAACATTTGTTTTAGTTCTATTGTTGGCTGGTCAGTTTGTGAACAGTGAAAAAAAATAAAAGATTTCACTTCACCATGAAGGCACATAGGGATGTGTGGAGATAGAAGTCTCACATTCTCAACTCAGCCATATGTGATCAGCTCCATGCTCCGGCCACCAATACCCTTTACCCCAGTACCCATCAATTAGAGGCTGAGTGGGCCCCAGTGCTTTTTTATGAAGGATCACTGCCGGAAAAAGAAGTATCCACCTGAGATCCACCACCTTTGGAATCGAACCCATCTCTCCCACATTGCAATTGGATGCCCTTCTGATTGGACCACTACAGGTCCTTCGTAAAAAGTGGTTCACTTATTGAGAGCAAATTGGAGCTGACAGTATGTTTTGGTATTACTGAATCACTTCGATCTTTCATGTTAAACAATCTTGTTATTTGTAACGACCCTGCTTGGTCGCCATTCAATTATTATTAGACCTTGCATGGTCGCTATATTCTTTTTAATCGGATGAAAGAGTTCAGCGGAATGTCCCTGCGAGGCGTATGCTTTTAGTTTAAATGTTTTCTGTAAAAGTTAACGGTTCCACCTCTACGTTTACTAGCTTCACTCATTATTAGACCCTGCGTGGTTGCTATATTCTTTTAATGATATTAATTGTTGTCATTTACACTGTTCAACTCGTTGTTTAGAATTGCAAAGTCCTGTGAGGCTCAATATTAATTGTATTGTCTGAATGCACACAGTTTTAGTTTATATTAACACGTGCATCTAGTGATTTTCCCAATAGTGATTTCTCAATGTCAAAACCTTGATATTTCTCAGTACGAAGTTTGCAATATGTAAAAAAATGAGTTAGCAACGCGTACTTGTAGTTAAAATTTTCACCATCCATGCGCCACTGCAACTATAAAACCCAGCGCAGCGAGACCGGAGCTCAGTTGGCTCCCGGATGTCAACTGGCAAACATCCTGGGAAAAACCGGCCATCCAGCCAGAAGCCTAGCAGCCATCCCAGAAGGAAGGAAGGAGGAAGAAAGAAAAAGAAGAGCCTAGCAGTAACCTAACTATCCGGTCTAATCGCTTCGGCTGATATGTGCCAGGTTCTACCTGCCCGGCTTGTCTGGGAGCACCAGGACCTCCTTCCTAACCTGCCGCCCTTGTACAGGAGACACCAGTCGGCTTGCCAATTCCTAGCTAGCGCCGGGGGTGTCACGGCATCCTTAAATCCTTTACCCAGTGCCCGCTTGTCGGAGGTACCGGCTGGCTACAGCCAGTTCCCAGCTGTGGTTGGGGGTACCACGCACATTTTACTTCCTCTTACAGGGGAGCCCGTGGCGTTGGCCGCGAACAGCATCCTAAATAAAATTAGGTCCCTATACTCCCCCTGGCACCTCACAGCGAGGAATAAATTGAGTGGTCCCTTCCCCCTTTTGAATCCAGAAGTGGTGAATGCACGTGTATGGTAAATGTAAATGCACTTGAGTGATAAAGGTTAAAGACTAGTGTGCTAACAGACTTTCTTACGATAAGTTTATAATAAACATATATATATATACACTAATGATGAAGGAGACAGTAAACTTACCACACGAAGAGAAATTATTCTATATTTCGCGATCTATGTCGCATTTTCAAGTTGAAGAAGAAAGACCGGCGTTACTAAGACACCCCCGGCGCTTAGTAACGCCGGTCTTTCTTCTTCAACTTGAAAATGCGACATAGATCGCGAAATATAGAATAATTTCTCTTCGTGTGGTAAGTGTTTACTGTCTCCTTCATCATTAGTGTTTATCCGCCCTTCTGGCACCTTTTCTGATCCTATTCCTGTATATATATATCTGTGTGTGTGTGGGGGGGGGGCTTGCTGGGTAAAACGTGAACAACAGATTTATATATATATGGGTAGACTTTTGCCATCCTCCTAATTGAAGTGTTTAGAGTGTGGTAATTTTGTGTAGGTGGGACGTTGCATATTTGTTTTTAATTTTATTCAACTTTAATTTCAGAAACAAAAAATCCTGAAACACTTGAAGCACATGCAATTAAAATGAAGTTTTTTGATCAGACAACTTTAACTGGAATGTGCCGTAAATTAGTGAATGATTACTTCCTGCTGACTCCAAGTGATCTGCAACTATGGGATTCGAATCCAGAAAGTTTTGGTGAGTTTGTTTAGCAAGGTGTCATTTGTTTTCTCTTATATTAAGTCATGTTCATAGATGGATTCTTGGTTACTAAGTTCAGAAGCTGAAAAAATATTCTTGTACAGTAGACATATATGCAGAGAGATAGTTTGTTCCCTGAAATAATGTAGCATACTGCAATTCAGATTATGTGTTTGTTTTAAGTCCACTTTATGCACAGATAGGCTAATTGGGACTGGACCTACACATGGTGTCTACCAGTCAAGAATGTCAAGAAATCAACAAGTAAGTCAAGAAATTAGGCCATTCCCCATCCACGATGAAGTTTGAAGCATTAATTTTTATGTGCATTAATAATTCTAGCAAGTCTAAATCTCTTGTTAAAGTACAGCTTCAGTTTGCATCTTAATCAACTTTGTGGTAGGGTTTTTTAATTGAATAAAATATATATTTTCTGGGAGGGATTAAATAAATGTTAAGAAAAAAGAAAAAAAGGTCAAGAAAAAGTGAAGACTTTTGGATTTGCAATTTTGGTAGATGCCCTGCATAAGCAAAATAATAAACTTAGCGAGTATACAAACATACTTAAACCGATAGTACAAGTAATCAATTACATAATCACAACTAATCCATTTAATCAATTGGGATCTTTCACTTGTCTTTTACCATACAAGAACAAAGACTTGTGCAATAATTACATATATTGAATACCTATAGATATATAATTGAGGAATATATTGGAAAATAATGAAAAAAAATGTGATAACGAAATATTTGTTGTTATAATTCTGATTCAATCATTTTTTTATATATATAGTGAATGGCAATGAGAAATCGTGTGGCCTGGTTATTAATTGAAAGTGTATTATACAAATCACATATTCTACTTAATGGGCTGATTTATATTTCTGAGTTTTAGGTATTTTGGGAATCAGGTAAGTTTTGCCCACGTAAATTTATTATTCTCATATTGAATTGCAGTTGACTGAGGATATAACTATTGTCTAACATACCGTTTACAGTTTTATTTAAGTATAAGTTATATAGAATATCCTGCTAATGCGGCATCCCGGGGGCGAGATAAACCTCAAAGCCCCCAAAAGTTACAAGAAACCCCTAATCCAAACTCTTCCTTCCCAAACCAAACAAACATCAAGTTTTCCTCTCTCTCTTTGTTTTCTGCACGTCTTCCTCAGTAGCTCTAGGAGCACAAACTGGAGGGTTACAGTTCTAAAGGAACATGCTAACTTTCAATTAGACTATATTCTCCCTCAGATAACTAAAAAAATATATTTTAGGTGGACTTTTATAATTTCAAAGATGGCCCACAATTTTTAGAACACCCTGTTTATCCCAAAGATGCAATTGAATGGGGCGAGCACCTTTCTCTCACTTCCCAAAGTTAGGATATTCAAAAGTAATCCAGAGAAATTTCCAAAACTGTAATTTTTACAAATTTAGTGAAACTGCCCCTTGTAGGTTATGCAAATGGTGAAGCTTTCCTGCCTTTATTCATTTATGACCATTCAAGCCCAGGATATTCATGAGGATTCCCCGCTGCAAAGAACTCGCAAATTAGTACATATAAATCATCAACTGGAAAACACCACAGGTTGTAACAAGTGAATTAAGCACTCGAGTGTACAGAATACTATTGTTTATTGTTATCCAGCTTAAACAAAAAGGAACAAGTGAAAATATTATGCTTAAATATGTACACTGGCATACTCAGAATAATGCAAAATAACCAGTTTGTTACCCTGACATGTACATTGTACCACCAGTCATGTGACAATATTCCCAAGTGTTATTTTATTTCAAATTGAAAGAACTTGATGTACGAAATAAATTGAAAAGGAATTGCATTTGTTTACATTAAAAATAACGTTATGGTGCACCGCTGAATTTCTTACTTTAATTGTAATGCAACGCTAACTCAGCTATTACAACAGCACTCAGATTTTTGTGCTATATAGAACACAATAGTTAGTGTAAAATTTCTCTCTCAATGCTATTGAGATCATGCATGCAAAACAATTCACAAATGCTTAGGCAAATGACAGATCATTTTTATGTTCAAATATACATTAATAAATGCCTCCAGGGGTTATTTATATATCCAGTCCTATTTACATTATGAACCCCAACAAAACCTGTTAGATTTTCAATCTGCACAAGTGATATTGCGAAGCAACAAATTCACTCGTTTAAGTTAGGTTGCAAAATCGAAGCATACAAGAATCTGCATCACGCGAACATTCAAACGCGCAGAAGCAACCTTTATTCAAAAATGTAAATTATTTCTTCACTAAAACAACCCGTATGTATCTTATAACTCGTTTTGAGCAATGTACACCTTCGTAACACACTGGAGTTCTTGTTATTTTGATAAGAACACTCAAAAATCACCTTTTATTAAAGATGGCAGCTTCGCCCATTTTGTTCTTTTCTATTATTTTTTCTGTAGCGCTACGTCTGCAAGCAACAACTAAATTGCACCAAGTTCACTCGAAAATTCCGTATCAAATAGTGGTAATGAAATTTCAACTTACTGCGTTTCTTCAGGGTGCAATTCGGCACCGATATTCCAGAAGGAAGACTCTTACCTTCCTGGCCGGTTACTTTGCATGGCAACCAGAATCCCAGGTTCACCTTTTTCTCTTTGAGAACTCGGTGGCGAAGACCTGCTTCCTCGATTCTTTGTAGCCGATACTTAACACTTCAAGTACCCATCAGACTGAATAATAATTTATTCTTCGGGCTATGCAAAAGTTCCGGCAAACGTGCAAAATTAGCGTCTGCACTTTCAATGCCACATCAGGCATCCATTGACCTAATTCCCACTACTCTCCCGCGTTCTTTGTTCTCCCTCAATCAGCTGATTCGCTCGGGAGACATCTCATGTTGTTTACGCGAAACTTGCAGCCCTTAACGATAGTAGTCTGTATGCTGAGGACATCTACCGATGATCATGTAAACTACTTGGACATGAAAGCTCGTGAAATATTTACGCCACATTGACATAATACATTCAATTTATGTAAACATTGTTAATTGATTTGACAAAAGATATTATGGCGATCTCTCGTCATACCGCCTATTACAAAGGCACTTAACCCCTTCAGAACCATTGTACATGATCATGTACATCACTTTTATTGTTTTTTTAATGCGTGATAGCGAATGTTTCAGCATTTGATTTTTTTTCTGAATGATTTTGTACATTTCGTCTGCTGAGAAATCGTTAAGCTACTGCCACCTGGTATCACCGACAGAAAATAGAGAGTAAATAGCAAAGATGGCGGGAATAGTTGACGACATTGAAAGTAAATATCCTACATTTTGTTTCATTTTAACATAGATTTAGATTAGATCATGTACATGCCAAATGTACGGATATGTTTTCAGAAAAAATAAATGTTGTTGTTTTTGTAACCAGAGCACCTCTTATAGCTACGTTTCAGCATATTTTTTTTTGTTATTGAAAAAATAATAAGGTCTGAAGGGGTTAAAATTAAAAATTATTGCAGCCAATTTTGATATGCCACATTATGTTGTATTGGCTTATTATATTTTATAATACAAATACTTCAAGAATTTCTTCTGTACTCTCCACTGTAATATCATGCGATTTGTGCATTGGTGACCATATAATAGAAGCATATTCAGGTCTACTTCTTATAATACTGCTGTATATGACTGTGATACAGTTTATACTTCTTTAAATTCTTAGTATTTCTAATAACAAAGCCCAGTAATTTTTATGCATTATTAACAACATATGACACATACTGTTTGAACATCAAGGCACAGTCGATAAAAACACCAAGATCTTTTACTACATATACCTGAGGAAGCAATTGACCATTTATAGAGTATGTATAATGAATAGTATTTCTCTTATTTGTTAAGTGCATAAAGCAACACATATTTATATTATAACCAAGAAAGTTCATTAAATTGATTGTGAAACCAAACTTGATAACTTACGTGAAAGAAGATTATGGTTAATTCTATCAAATGCTTTAGCAAAATCAATATAAATTGAACGCACACTTGATCTATTTAAAAAGCATTATGTACATCTTGGACAAAATTTACTAGTTTAGTTGTAGTGGATCGCATGGATATAAGCCATGTTGATTGCTTCTTATATATAGAGACATGCATATTTTGTTTTTGACGAAAACACAAAGTGTGAAATGACACATTGTAATGTTAATTTTTCATGTTTCTGAAAGGTGTGAGGTGCATTTTCCTACTCTGTTTTGTCACGAAATAATGCGAAATGAACTTCAAAATGCGATATATACTCTTAAACATGAAATTTAGAGTTTATTTACTAACGTGACCCTTTCTGAAGTCAGAATTATCCTGTGTGCTATGCAATTCACGGATAATTGATTTATTTTGCTGTAAATATTGAGAAGCAAAAATGGACCCCTTTGTACAAGAATAAACTTAATATTCTGGTAACGACATAAATGCTATTAGAAGGGATATGTTTATTTTGTGTCGTAAGTGCAGTTTAAAAATCAAATTTGGGTTATATTCACATTTTTAAAACCAAAATTTCATTTTATATACCACTTTTTCACCACTATAACAGCGAAATTTTATTTTATTTACAGCTTTTGAACCCAAAATTGAGTCTGTTTTTGTTCCGAAATATTCCTTTTTTATTTACCAAAAATATGTGCCTCTACTTATATAGCTTCTAACATGTTTAAAAATCCTTGAATACAAAATTTGTTCCCACACTTTTGCTGGAGCACACAGAATGGCAATTGGTCTGTAGTTTTCAATTTTTGCATTCTCACCTGATTTAAAGATAGGACAAAGATATTCTTGTTAGCTTCCAGATTGTAGGAAAGGTTTGCGTTTTCATAATTAAATTAAATATTAAACACAGAGGTGTTTTAAGCACTTCAATGCACCCTTTAAGTAAATTCGGAGGGAATCCATCAGGCTCACTCAATTTTTTTGGTTTTAATATTTTTATTGCCTCCCAGTATTCTTGTTCAGTAATTTTATTACTTGAGGGTGAATTAGATATGTATAATTCCATTTCCTTGGTTACATCATACGTGCTTGGATATTCAGAATAGACAGATTAAAGTAACAGGCAAAGTTATCAACTATAATTTGGTTTGAATAAGTATTTGTATCTTTTCTGGTTTTTACATAGTTCCAAAATAATTTCCTATTATTCTCAATACTATCTTCAGTTTCTTTTAGGTACATATTATATGCCTTATGTATGAGTGTTTTTACTTTTTTACGAGTATCTTTATATTTAATTATAATGTTGTTGTTATATCTCATACGCCTTCCATGTCATTCTTTAAGTTCTAAGTGTCTCAGTAATTTCTCGGGTAAACCAACAAAGGTATTTGTTATTTGCATAGATTTCTTTCATTGGTACTGTAAGATTAAATTTCAAATTAATATTGTCATTGAAGTACCTTACAGCATCATCCACATTACCCACGCTACTAATAGGTGCCCAGTTCACATCACATAACATTTTGTAGATTCCAAGAAAGTTTTCCTTTCTAAAATTCATCGATCTGACTGGGTTGATTTTCTCTAATATTTGTTGATTGTGCAAAATATAGAATTATTACTAATGCTGGGTGGTGTGCATCCTCCTCAACAAGAGGGAGTTCTCTGTTAATAGTAACATCATCATACACGTTAGCTAAGATTAAATCCAGTGTTCTATTACTATGATTTTGTATGTTGTTTATTGAGCATAAGCCATGTAGACTCAAAAAGTTATCAAGGGCTCTCGAACACGATCCACCTTCTTGCAGGTTGTAACTCGAATTCGAGATTTGTGGCAGATTAAAATCACCAATAATAAGAATGTTGGCATTATGGAATTCTTTATAATTTTCAAATAAATTATAAAAATGCATGTAACTATCAATTTTTGAGGAAGGAGTAAAGTACACAGCTACTGTATAGTATACCTTATTTATTTTACCGGTATTCATTCTTACACATAAGACATCGAAATTATCATCTAAAATAATAAAATATTATTACTCCACCTTCTCTATTTTGGTCTTTCTTATTGTGATGATATATTCTGTAATTATCACTAAACAACTCATTACTAAAAACACCCTCATGTAACCAGGTTTCTGTAATAATAACTATGTCATAGCCATTTGTAATATTGTTTACATAGAATTCTCGAGTCTTCATGTTAAGTCCCCTTACATTTTGATAATAAACTGTTATGTTATCAGTAGTCATCATTTTAGAAGTAATGACATCAATTTAAGTTAGATACATCTTCAAGCGTTCTTAAAATATACCCATTTTTCTCTCCCTCATGTGGAAACCTTGCAGAAAGAGACTATGTTTTTTGTCCTCTCTCGTTTCTACTATGTCTAATGTAATGAATCCAGAGAAAATGGGGTGAGTTTTCTCCATTTCCAAGAAATTATTTTCCTATTTCATGTAGTACAACTGAAAGTGTTAAGTGTCACATTAAGGCCAAACTGCAGATTGATGGTGATTGTGTTACTAGATTAAACTTGCTAGGTTTGGTGTTCTTAGTATTTAAACATTTCAACGTTTGGTTGCCTTCACCTGCAGGCACAGATTATGTTTAACATGCAAAATAAAAAAGTTACATGAATGCTAGCTTCTGTAACCTGCATTTTGGGAGCAAATATCTTCAAAATTAGTCATTTATACAACTTGCAAACTCTTGAATTATGTACCATGCTACTAAGAAAATTATGAAATAAATTAAATTTCAGTGTTATTCACTCCTTTCTTTGTCAAACCTGGATGTCAGCAAGTTTCGACAGACTGCAGGTGCACTTAAGGTGGGGGTCAGAACTCTCCTTTGGACCTAATTTTTCTGAAGAAAATAGGTGAATATTATTATTATTATTATGCTCAATTTTCCTACCCACGATGCATACGAAATGCATTTTGAGCAGCTGAACCCCCATCTTACAATTTCCATCCGTAACTTTGTGACGTAATATTTTAATTAGAATAGAAAAAAATATGAAAGACATATATAGTGCTAATATGCTACCTCAAACAGTGAATTCACATTGTTTGTAGGAACTATACATCATAATACCAGATATACACTACTAAGTAAGCATTTAATTCAAATAAATTTTAGTTTAAACATTCTTAATTAATAAGAACACTGACTTGCATGTAAACTACCAGACATGCAAGTTATTTACCTGTTATATTTTATTAAAGGAAAGAGGTAGAAAGTTGTCTCCAATGAATGATGAGTTGTCTGCTTATAAGATGGGATTGTTAGATATTACAGGATCAATATAATAATGTTGGATTGTACTGTACTTACCGGAATACTTTTCTTCATGTATCTCTGTGATGCCCTTTGCATTGACCTGCGAGAGAGAGAAAAGACTTGTAATAAACAGAATAAACTTAAAGATGGCAATATATCTGATGCCATTAAAATACTCACCAAAATTTCAGCCAGAACTCGATGATAGGTAGAAATTAACCCGGGGAAAAACAACTTGAATGAAGAGAATAAACTTAAAGATGGCAATGTGTCTGTCTGAGAAGAAGACATTGCAACACTGCCAACCTTTAGATGAACATTTCCAGTGTTCATCTAAACATTTCCAGTGTTCATCTAGAGATCAGCTGCAATTCCCCTTCCCACCAACCCTTATAGTAGACCCTGCTCTCAAGGTGAGCGCTAGAAGCATCCGGACGTTAACAGGTCACCTGTCTTCTTGTCGGTCAGATACCCTCAAATAAAAATATTAAAAATTCAGTAATCTTGGGTAGATGAAAATTAACTCTCACGGGTTAAGATTCCTAACGAAAACACTAACAAAATATACAGAAATAATTAATATATTCTGCTACATGTCTCCAATTGGAATGACGCACTAGTTTCCATCTTTGTTAGACACTCTTGCATTCACTCCTGTCCTCTCTAAGCTGTAAAGAGGAGAAACACTCCTGCAATGTTGCACAGATTTGTAGCATTAAAGAGTAACAGAATTATCAAAATAAATTTGTAACACTTGTTAGGACAGCCGTACACTTACGTACATGTATATCTAAGACTTAAATCTTAAACTCTATCCCGGGAATCTCTGGAGCGAGGGGACGAAAAGAAGTGTCTGTGCAAGTGGTGACTCGAGAGGGCTCAACTTGTGAGAGGGGAAGCGATTGCAGCTACCAGCTGCTCCGCCAACTTGCTTTCTTCCCTTCTCTTCTGTTATGTGCAACCTTACTCCACAGATTCCAGAGACAGACTATGGTATTAATATTATTTAAGTTATGGTAACTTATTGTATGAATTATGAACTCGTATCCTTGTCAGTAAATTAAACTAAACCCCTTGTTACAGCCACTCTTTGAGGGCCAAGGTGTAGCAAGTGGCTTTCCATTGGATAATGTGGGATCACCATCACTTATCTAGGTTTCTAGACTGGCCTACTTGTGGAGTGGTTAGCAGAGCACTCTATGGCACCAAGGTTCCAGGTTCAAATCCTGGCCTGGACATGGGTATTCTTTGTGAGTGTCTCTTCTTCAGTTTCATCATATCGTCACTAATCTTCATCTTTTCGATTAGCCAAAAGTGGCAGAAAAGCGAATAAAAATAAAAATAAATAAATCAATCAATCATAGAATGGGCTACTTCCTTCTTTCTAGTGTCTACCCGATTGTCCTGTTGATGCTGGGTAAACACAAAACGTAGAGGCGTCTACCAAGAATTCATCTCAACACATGTGTACAAAGTATAATTTTCCAGCTTGAAAAGGCATATGAATACAGGGGCGCCAACTTGTCAAAATTATTGGGGGGGGCTCTGATCACTGAAATAAATTAATGAATGACTCACTCCCTCCCTTTTTTAAATTTTGGCCTCAGTGTTCGGAATCTCGTTAAAGCCCATGAATTCCTCAAAAATCTCAAAATTTTCATTCACAGTTCGAATGCAGAATGTCAATTGTTCACATTCCCGACTTTTAATATCTGCTACCACGGAGCACGAAACAGATCTCCGTAATATATCAATTATCTCGTTCTGAATGTCATGTGAGAGCCATTTGTAGCCCGAACGTCCCATCCATTCCCCTAGTACATGCACATCGTCTTTTGAAATTCTTTAGTAAAAATGTTAACAATACTCATAATTATATATATTTACGTTAGTATATAGTAATAAGTCATGTGTTTTGCTGTCTCTGGTCATAACCCTGCCCAAAGTTGATGGTTTAGCGGTCTCAGCCCCCCAGCGTTGACGGTCTAGAACATTTCAAATTTGTATTTAAAGTTAAGTTCATGTGGCACGATTCAGAGTAAACTTTACAAGAGAAGCAAAGTAATACATTAGATCCTCTTAAGCAAATTATTTGGGGGGCTCTGCCCTCACATTTTTAACATTGGGGGCTCGAGCCCCCCCAAGCCCCATAGAGTCGGTGCCTATGTATGAATAAGTTCAGTATTTTCCTTTTAATATAAAAGGGTGAGCACCTTGAGTTGTCAACTTTTGATCTGTTACCAAAGTTCCCAAGTTGGAGTCCTGGCATGGGCATGGGTGTTTTTTGTGAATTCCCCTTCATCTATGTAATCTAATCATCACTCATTCTTGCCATCATGATTAGCCAAAAAAAAGAAATAAGGAAATGTAAAATAACAAGTACTTAAAAATAGTGATAAAAATTTGTTTTAACTTCGCTTTGTGCCCAGATAAGTCAATAAGGTCTAGATCCACAGTTTAAAGTGAGTTCTAAACCACCGTGTAATTTGTCTCCGCCATTTTGAACCCGAGACCCCTTGATCACAAAACACTGCATGATCTGGAGGCCCTAAAATGATAAGGATATGTGTTCATAACCTAGGTGTTAGCAAAACTTTAAAAATAAATGATTTTCTTATTGTGGACAGGGGAAGTGGACATTAACAAGCAGGCAACTCATCATGTAGTACTACATCTTCACTTGAAATGAAAAGAAAAGAATGAAATAAACATTAGAATTTTAGCTTTTCATTTTTAACATAAATCTAGTTTGCTTCCCTCATTAAACATCAAGAGTCAACCTAAAATTTGACATCTACATAAAATTGTATAAATATCGACCACTTAGTCTTAAAAGTTTCACATTTCATCTGGATTTGCTTGCCAATGTTAGACAGTATTGGTGGGTGTGGGATATAGATAAAGTAGTGCCAGATTTGATTTTTCACAGAGTTGTAGAGAAATATACAAGTACTGTACTTCACTCCTTGTGTTACTAAACGAAAAGGAATATTGGGGAAAATCAGAAAGATAGAATGGAATAATGTATTAAATCTTGTATTTTAACTTTGACAAGGAAAGGCAAGATTTCAAGACAATCTGCTTTAACAGCTGTACATTGTTACCAAATCTAATACAGTAAAACCTCGTTAATCCGGACCCCGATAAGCCTGACTTGGCTTAATCCTGACAGGAAAAAAAAGAATGAATGCAAGGTTTGCAAGAGTTTCGAGTGATGCAGAGCCAGGTCCATCGAGAACATCATCATAATATGGGTATAGCGTATGTACGTACTGCATTGTATGTACAGTCATGGACACTTCTGGGTAGTAGGAATCCCATTGAAAATATATGGGGCTGTTACAACCCAGAAGTGTCCATGACTGTACAGTATGTCCATGACTGTACAGTATTGCTTTACATTTTACTGTACTGTATAGTGTATTTAGGCCTATGCCCTTTAAATACACCATAATAAATGTGTTCTGTTGCTATAAACGGAGTTTTAATGCACTTTCTACTGTTCTTTTAGGTTATTCCAGTTAATCCGGACTTTCGTTAAACTGGTCAACTTATCCCCCATTAGTCCAGATTAACGAGGATTTACTGTACTCTCTTCTCAAACTAAAATCTTATTTGGAAAGTTGCAAGTTCATATCCGATCGCTGAAAATTTTTTTTGTGGTTTTTTACCTGTTTTTCTACACAAATACTGGTACAGTGCTGTATGTCCAGTTCTGGGGCCAAATCTGGTACTAATGCTGAGAAATGAGAAATTATTAAGAACATACAACAGTGACAACACATGAGATAGGCCACATTAGATTAGATTTTATGGATGAGAATATGTCACACAGAAGTCTAGTTCTGAGTTCCCAATCTCAAATGTCTAATCGAGTTGATGTCATGAATCCACCTCAAAATAGTGCATCCTTGTGTCAGTAACATTATAAGTGAGGGCCTCCTCGATAGCATTGTCACTTTGTAATTAGAGATCACAGGTTTGATTCCTGATGGAGGCATGTAATGGTTTGGATCCCACTTTAAACGGTAGGTCAGTCCCAATTAACCTATCTGTGCTTATGTTGACTTATAACAAGCTTTGACATTATAAATGACTTTGTGTATGTTATTGATTCATGTAGTTTGTTTTTGATTAATGAAGCATGGTACTTGCATAATTCATGCATTAATGTCAATGTTGACCTTAATTAGTACGTGGCTTATTTGCATCTTCTCATTCAAGTGAGATGATAAATTTTTGCATTGAACCAGAGGAAAATATCATACATTTACTGGAGTTTCCAGGTTAAAGATTTGAAACTTGGCAGATTAAAATAAAATATCGATGATATTAGCTTTAAAAATTATTCCAATTGTTACATTAATCCAAGCTTCCCTACAACAGGAATAGGACATATTAATTGGAACTCTGTTGGTATCACTCAATATCCATGTTACTGTAATTTCTACTGATCTGATATTTTATAAATACTGTACCCTGTAATTTAGTGCAATGCTCTTGCAGTTTTGTTATATTTTTAATGAATATAAAGGTATAATTCACCTGGTTTTGTAATGTAAATGTTTGCATATATTCTCTGACCACAAATGTCAAGACTAGCTCAAGATGATGAATTTACATGTGATAGGGGAAGTAGATGGAAACATGTGTGAAACAACATTATAGATTTCAGATCAGTATGTTTTTGGTTGTCTTGGTTTCTTATCACTCACTTCGTTTGTTTGTGATTGCATTTACAACTCTCAGCTCCCCTCTTAATGCATTTCTTAACCTGATTGTCGTATCTGTTACATCCCTATTTTGTCAGCTCATGCACACTTGTGTTATTGGTTGCAACTAGGCAAGTGGATTGTACACTTTATTTTATGAATACAAAACCTATTTCAGTTACCCAGTTTTGTACACATTACTTAAGGAGGCGAATGAACCATTCAAGGTCTTCATGATATTTTATCTCAGCACTGTATACCAGTACTTTATTGTTACTTGCAGGAACTTTCATGTTGATCCATCCCTATGAACTTAATGCTAAAATAGTTACTGTATGCTTTATGTTCCAATGCCATCAATGAATCAACAATACTATTCATTCTTATTTCTCATTATGGACAACACCTCAACTTCAGTTGCTCAGTAATCGCTTTAAAATTCCTAAATTCCATTCATTGTTTTTTCTTGTAACAATTGCTTTTGGCATTTCCAGCATTGTTAAAAAATTCAAAATATACTAGTGTCTTTACTAAGAACTGTGCTATTTCTTTACAACTTGATGAAGCAAAGCCTTGAACATCCATATGTTAATCAAATACCTGCAAGGAATTTCAATAAAATAGCTTACAATTATGTTGAATGTATTACTGAAAAATTAAATTTTATTGTGACATTACTAGCTTCAAGAAGACCACTGCAAATGATCACATCGTCAAAACAACATACATGTATAACATTGATTTGTTTCTTGTTTTTTTTGTTTTTTTCATAATAACAGTGGTATATTCTGAAAATTAAACGTGGTTTACCACAATAATTTGTATTTATTGCACATATATATTTTATACTAATTACAAACAAATAGAACACCAATGCAAGCATACATGTAAAACAAAAAACAGAAATCAAAACAACTTCACATTTTCCAGCAATTTAATGAAAAATGTTTATCAGTGGTAAACGAGGTAAAATGGGAGAATACTAACTAACTCTCTAGCCTTCTTAAACATGAAAGTTTATGGCTGCAGAAACAAAAGCCTTCCATCTGCCCCTATCCTGGGCAAGATCAATCCAATCTTTTCATCCTTACCTAACAAGGCTCTGGCATCTGGACGTACGGCCAGCATAATTCTCTTAACCCTATGTGCGTGTTGTCCTGTGTTTTGTTCTTATGTGTGCCAAGTGCCTCTTTACAGCCTCAGCTTTTAACCCAAGTAAGAATATTTTAGTCCCTCGGCATTACAGTTATATTATATTAGTTATATTTTAGTTATGGTAAGGGGCTGGACACTGTATACTGGGATGGGTGCTGACACACCCAAAATTTCAAATTCAATCAATCTGTTTTGCATCCTTACTGATTTCCTTTAGGTCCATCTCAATGTTATCCCTGCACCTTCGTCTTGACTTTCCTACAGGTCTCTTACCATCAGGTTTCCCAACAAAAATCCTGTAAATGCTTTTTTTCCTCCCATTTGTGCATATGGCCTGCCCACCTTAAATCTTCTTGATGGGAGAATACACTACCTCATTATAAGTGACTTACAAAATGCCTAAACTGTGCAGAATGTTTATCTTTGGTAGTACAGTAATTCCTTTTATATATATAAAAAAAAAACACTGAATATAAAATGCACGGCATTTGTGAGATGAAATGTTACTTATGGATCAAAAATGTAGTTCCTTGGCAGAGGTTGTCCCCAGTTTGAATCCCAGCCTGGGCATGAGGGTTCTTCGTGTGTCCCTTCATCATCATCACCTCCATCATATCATCACTCATCAAAAGTAGCTGAATGTGAAGTAACATAATCCAAATCAATCAAAAACCTTGGTAAATGCTTTATACACCCCTACCCACCTTGAAAATGAATGTCAAACTAAAATTATGAACTTCGCACATACATGAAATTCTGGTCCATTTCGATGTCACACGATACCTTTCAATTTAAAAAAATGAAGTTGATTCCAAGATGGTGTTCATCTTGGTATCATGGCCTGTGTGGTTTTACCCCTTACCCATATCAAGTTTTGCGACACTGGATTGATTTGTATCACTTCGTCTGTCTTTTATAGGGGTGGTTCCAAACTATTGGGACACCACACAAAATGACCAATTATGCGAGAATGATTTGAGTTACGGCAAAACTGAGCACACAATCATGTTTCTTGTTAAATAACATTGACTTGAAGATGGACCATCTTGGTAGGATTGCCTGGATAGTTTTATACCTCACCCAAGCCACATCATGTTTTTCAACATTAGATTTGTTTGTATCAGCTCATCCATCTTTTAATGAGGTGGTTCTTAACTATTAGCCCACCTTGTATACAAATGTATGTAAATATTTTAAAAGTGGGAGGTGATCACCCTTTACTCACATGTGGCCAGATTTATTGTAAGTTCTAGCTGCATAGGGGCCAGGAATTACTATGCCACACATGCGTAATTATAATCTTACAATCTGGAGAAACATCAACAGGAGAAGACCAAAGCACACTTAAAACATTATTCATGTTAGGGGGGAAAAGAACGAGGTTGATAATGAGAAGACATAAGTGAGTTACTAAATTATTTCTGCGAAACTTAGTTGTAAACGTTCTATTAATTTTGGTGGCCTCTGCCACAATCCACTTGGGAACTCGTTGCTTCACTGCTGGGTTGACTTTCTGTTCCTGTTGTTTCCTCGCAGGTGCAACAACCTAACCAACACCACCCAACCAGCAGCAATAAAACAAAATGGATTGTCTTCCCTTACCACCAGCAGACAACATCAGACTGCCTGGCCAAGACCCTGATACAGTATGACATCAAACTTGCACACAAACCAGTGAACAAAATAGCAAGCACCCTAAACAAACAGAAGAGATTTTTTCTTTCACCACTTGACAAGCCGGAAGTATCGTAGCGTTCCTCTGGACGCGGGGATCTTAAATAGGGATGTACTATTAGAACTAGTTGATGGTAGAGACAGCCCTGAACGGGCAGGTACAAATATCTAACTATTCATTCAAATAGACTCATGATTCGTTTCTAGACTGAATTGAGCAATGCAAATGGCAGAATGGGTGTAGACTAGCTTACCCTGTTCGGTTTAGAAATAAGACCAGTAGCTCCTGCTTCTCCGATGATTCCAGATTAAAAGACCTCGTGTCGCTCTCATGCGCACTTATTTAAACACTCGCTTGGCCTCTCGTCACCTCTTACCAAAGGCCAGTGTTCTTACCATTTCCTGTAGAATGCTTATTCTACACATTCTGAGCAGGAGCTGACAAGGTCTGCCAGGGTCAATATTTCTTAATCGAACGGGGTATGGTACGACACCCCCTCTTGCAAGACAATTTCTAAAATTGAAATTGTAGTCATGAAAAGTTTAAATTGAACCTTCTGCCATTCACCAAAATTTAAAAGGTTTTTGTTTATTACATGAAAAAAAGTTACATAAAATAAAATAATAACAAAAAAATGTCGGAGACCCTTCACCGAAAATTAAATGGAACAGAATTAAGCTCAAGCTTGAAAGCTGAAAGAAAGTCCTATGTTTACATTAGCCACACGCTGGAAGAGTCTTTCGTAATCAACAATGCTGAAGGTTGGTCAACATGCGATATAAAGTGTTGTTTGCAGGTCCGTGGAGTCAGCGGAAAGTTCAACACACTGCATCGTAACGCGATACATGCGACTTGCTTCTGAACAAGTGCTAAATAAGCACAGAACATAATCCGTGAGAAACTTTAATGCCGCATGCTCGCAATCTTCCGCCTCATCAGGATGACAGTTCGAGGCGAGAGCAAAGGACCGTGGTAAACACCAAACTCCACTGGACTGCGCACAACCACACGAAGATTAAAAAATGGATGAAGGTTATGTTTGCACTTGCCACTGACGTTCTTAGCACACTATGTGTGCACACTATGACCTGAGAAATGAGACGGCAGGGCAGTCCAAATACATTCCAACCCCGGAGTCCTGGGGTACGAAGCACTGTTCTGTGACATACACGGTCCTTGACCGATCATTTTCACTGGGGGACCGGATTCGAATCCCGGTGTGGAAAGTTTCGGAATACTGGTCAGCAAAGGTCAGATGAAAAGACGTGGGCCGTGGGGCGGGCGAACACAGGGTAGTCCATGGGAAGCCACTCCAAGTAGCGGTTCCAAGCCCCAAAATATGCCTTGTCCAATGGCGAACACTGGGGGGATGTTAGGATAGGTGAAGGACATTGCCTGGCCTTACAGAGCAAAAGGGGACGATGTACATGAAAGATGTTCATGCTTCTTCTTAAGGGGGTTAGAGTCGTGGGGGGGGGGGGGTTGCTCTGTAAGATGACATTTCTTCTGATGTTTCTGACGCTGTTCCAGTCCTGGGATGTCACTTGGAATAGGATTTTCGGTGCTGCTACGTGACATACACCGCTGAAAACCAAAGGAGGCTGGTGAGCTCCAAAGCCTTCAGGAATGCGTTCTTCTTCCGGCCTCAAAAAATCACTGGACTTTTCGAAATTCCTTGAACTCTTGGAATTCCCGAACAGGGAAGGAAACAGGTTGGACATGGGAAAACTACATTGCTCTCAGTCATTCAATATTGAAAATATATAAAAATGTGTAAAGTAATCGTCTTCTATAGGCAAGTGAAAATCATGAGTAAAGATAAGTAAACTAAAATAAAATAAACTGCCCAATAAGTGATATAAATTATAAAACAAAGTTTGAATGAAGGCTAAAGAAAATAAAAGGCGGAAAATGTTATTTGACGCCTTAACACTGGAACACCATTAAAATGAAAATCTAACTTCATCAAAAGTAATATATGTATATATTGACTAAATTATATATATATATATATATAGCCCCTGGCTTCTCCCAAAATATAAAATAATGTGCAATATAAACTAAAGTTATGACATGGCACTAAATGCCCTTTGTTGGGACATGATCAATATACAATAAAATAAACGAAAATATCTAGGTTTAAATATTGATAAATATATAAAAGTAAAATGTAGATGGTATAAAATATATCCCCTGGTATCAGAAAATTAACCCAACGAAATCCATTAATATCATGTCAGAAGTGTCAAAGCATTGTAAAAAATGAGGAACTGACGAAAAAAAAATAATTAACCCAAAATTTGGTAACGTCACAGCTGTTAAAACGGACCTAGCCACAAGTAAAATAAAAGAGTAAATGACATGGCTCCAATGACGTTAAGATCATTAATTACGAAAGATACATAATAAAATGGATGAATAAATCAAGGCGACATAGTGACGCATTGTTTGCGCTTGCATACGCCTGACGTATAGCATAAATAAACAGTTAAAATGAAGTTCCAAATTAGTAATAGGATAATAGTAACGGGAAAATGGGACAAAAATATTTCATGAAATTTGGGTTCGTTCGCGATTGACTGATTTAATTTCTCCATGGCCAGTCGAAAGTCAGTCCAATCAGGAAGAATTACATTTGAAAAATTTACAGAGGTATTAAAAAGTGGAGAAATTGCTCGAATAGCTATTTCTGTATCTAAAACTCTACGAGTGTGGATGATTTCATCATCAAAAATCAATTGATCAAAATTCTTATAATTACAGAAAAAGGATGTTCCTTCAGACACTGTTATTGTTTTGTGTGTATTTAAATTGCCGTTTAAAGTTTGTGATTGGAGGAATTTACCTGTGCCGGAAACTATCACTCCTGTTCGAGTGCGAACTTTCGTGAGGTGGCCCCCGACGTTAGATTTTATTTCCGTGGAGCAGGAAATAGTGGAATTATGAAATAGAATATTTGTTAAGCATTTTATATTATCGTGAATTGAAAGTTCCGTATGAATACAAACGTAAATGAAGGAATTAAATTTACAATGACTATCAAGAATTTCCACGATTTGGGTTTGACCATTATGTTCCATTTTATATGATAATTGGGGAACCTTAACCCGGAACCATTTATTATCAACAAAAGTGCCAACATTTATAGTCCGATAAACGGGAGAAATGGCGTTACGTAGTAAATTGGGAGTTTCTAACAAAATATGAAAAGAATGAGTGGATAAGTCATAATTGACAAGGTAGACATTGGTTAAAGCGTAGAAGAGACCGAGATCCGTCATATACAGGGTGTCCTTAAAGTCAGAATGAAGACTGAGAAAAACACGGAGCCAATCGGGAGAAATCATATGATAAGACAGTTTATTCATCGATAGATCGGTTACCATAAAATCAATACGGGTAAATAATTCTGAAGCGTGCAAAAGTGCCATTAGGTGCCTTTCTTCCGTATAGATGTCACAAAATTTCGAAACTAAATCCGCTTTAAGAGCGATAAGAGAACGTTTGAAGATTACCAAAATGTTATTAACAACTCGGAAAGTCTGGATTTCGTCTTTCTTCATTTCCTGTAATTCTGCCTGAATCTGATCTTGATTATGTTTTAGAGCTTGAACAGAAGAGCTAAGGTGATGAATTGAAAAGGAGTTATAAATTGAAAGACCCGCCGAAAATAAATTCATTAAATTAAAAAAAATCGATCTTTTCCCTCGAGTGCTCCCAGATACATTTTTCCACACCCCATGGCAATTCGGCCGGCTATCGCTGGTTTTAAAACGACAAGGGAGGTAAAGTGAAATTTCGCGTAAATATTGCTGGATACGATCATGGGTATCATTTTGAATAGCTGACCACTTAACACAGCCTGAGTGGTTATCAGTCCGAATGTTAATATCAATGTGAATATTGGCGGTTGTATATATGTAATCGGAACTGTGAACCATAAGACCTTGTTGTTCGTAAAATAAGCCCAACCCACTTACAAAAATATCCTCATTTTCATTTGCAACTGTATATTGAAAAGTGGGAAGGGTTGTCAGGAATAGAAAAAGACACCTCCAATAAAATTGCGCGATGTCAGCCATGCTTGGTATCTGGAAGGGAGAGTCAGCCATGCTTGGTATCTGGAAGGGAGAGAAAAAAAAATGTTTGTGACGTGAACAAAGTGATCTAAATAAACTAAAAAAAATGGAAAAAAAAACGGTATAGAATACTAACAGAAAAAAAATCAAATTAAAATTGCTCAAAGCAAACCATAAACATCCCGGGTGTGACCCTAGGAGGTTGCCTGGGTTGGTCTTAAAACCGTTGGCAAAATAGGGGGGGGGCGCATTTGTCTCTCTGAGGTAAAAAATGTAAATTTAAAACTGAAACTAATCTGGGTTATTGATTTAGAAAACATTTCTTGGCTATCTGTGAAGTAAATTTACGGTTCTGAGAATAAAGGAAAAAAAAATATAAGGCATTGCGTTAAACAGAAAAGAGGAAAACTACTCTACGTCATGCTATAGCCCGCCGTGTATTTTCTTTGTCACTTAGCATAAATGCTCGCCGCGTAAGAAATTACACTTGACCCATAACAACTGTAAACGTCTAAATCCACTCTTTTGAGGTTTTAGCCTAATAAGGTAAACAAAAACTACTTTTTATGGTCGCCTTAGGAAAGAAAATTGAAACGGAACCGTAAATGAACATCATGACGCCGGGCCGGGAGAAAAGTTTAGGATTTCGTATGATATTACTTCAACTAAAGTCTATGACGTGTGGGAGAGTAAAATATAAGCACAATTACTCGCTATTACCTACTTTACGAAGATTAACATGAAATTAATCTGTAAGAGGTAATTAAAGTTCATTTGGGAAACTTTGAAAATTCTGATGGGACGAGAAAAAAATCGCATAAATAAGCGCCCTTGAAGAGGCTACTATTCACACCTCGGTTGGAGGCTACTAAGCCACCTGAGTGTAAAGTTCATCTACAACAAATTCCGCATCCATCCCGACACTAGACGAAAGGAAAGGTGTCATCAAATTCTCTCTCTCCGAGACTGAAATAAGATATGTGTCTTCCGCTAACTCGAATGTGGAGTAGAAACTGCGCACCGAAGTGGTAACTGCGAGGGAAATGCAATTCAGCATAAAGCAGGAACTCGAAGAGTCT
This sequence comes from Lepisma saccharinum, assembly GCF_977018435.1. Lineage (NCBI taxonomy): Eukaryota > Metazoa > Arthropoda > Insecta > Zygentoma > Lepismatidae > Lepisma > Lepisma saccharinum. Next base: position 34,075,469 of record NC_139231.1, read on the forward strand.
AGCTAAAGACATCGTTCATCTCTGCTGGATGTGTGATCTGAGTCGGGAGGGGGGGGGGGGAAGGGGGAAAAGTATATGGCGGCCGTTCTGGATGGGCGGAGCCCCCCGTGAGTGATGACCAATAACAGGAACGTGTTCTTTCTCTGCGAGGAACACGACGATAGAAACTTAGGACTGGTAACGAGGGAGGCGGTGCCAAAGAGCAAATAGGAAGAGGAATAGAGTACCTTTCATGAACTTTTGGTTCTTGATGTACCTGGATTTCATCGAGACAGAGAACCAGAGGAAAATAAAAAGAAGGAGGGGAAGCTTGCTCGGCGCCCCAGGCTAGTACGAACTCGGTTGCATAACGGCTAGGGGAGTGCGTGGAAAAGCAGCTTGATTATATGTCGTCATAAAACATGTTTTGAATGAAAGGGACAATTGGTTCAGAGTGGGGCTGGGGGTCGTCGGTTCGAGACACATCTACGTTTTGTGTTTTCACCGTAACTCCTTTAACTCTTTTTACTTTAACAGGATTAGTTTGAACAGAGCGAGATGAGGTGTTAACATCATCTAACTTTAATGGATTAAGAGTTTGACATGCAACATTAAATGTATCTAGACGGACGGGAGGAATTTCAAGTGGGATAATTACGTTTGAAGTATCTGCTTGGTCATAAAAGGGGTCTGGAAAGGTAAAAACTGACTCAAGATTTCGACATGTAACGGGTTGGGTGGGACCACTGTGCCAAGAGTCGCTATCCGACTGGGATATATTTAAAAATTGTACACTTGAAGACATATTTACTCGTTCCATTTCCCTTGGGCAATTATTTTCCAAAACTTTTAACTTTTTACATCTTCGCTGACAACAAATGAAAGCAATAATTAACATACAAATAAAAACTAGTGTTAACGTAATTACTGAACAAATGATGTACGGGTATTGGAAAGATCTGATGACCACTTCCTTGAAGGATAGGGAATTGACATGCGAGATAAATGCAATTAAAATTAATAAATATAGGAAAAACTGCATCTTGTTGAAATATGTAGCAATTATTGAACCTAAACTTGCTAAAATGACCACAACTGTTATTTTTAGTTATTATTGAGAATAAATGAATTACTTTTCGGCCAATAAATATCAAATCAATAAATTTGATAAATCACATATTTTTACACAAAATAAATTTAACTTAAAATTTTCTCGGGTATTTGAGTTAGTTTTTAGAAACAATGCAATTAGTGCAATGTAAATAGGAATTATTCAAGGAGGGGTCAAGAAGATAAAGTCAAACTGTCGGCCAGGAATAATTTTAACTAAAAATAGATAAAAAAAAATATCTCGTCAAACGTATGAAACTTCACACCTTGCTTATTATTAGCACAAATTACATGGTCTAAATGAGAACTTGGTTCTCTGCTTCATTTTAGTCGGCTTACGCAGACTTCTTTCTTTATTTAAGGCTAAATGTCACGGGGACATTAACATTTCTTACGTTATTAACTATAATAACGGGTCTTTTCACATACTACCGGTAGGTTTAATATACACAATAGAAAAGACAAATATACACTAGATAACGCTCGTGCCGCACTGTCGTTGCTTTAATTAACTAAATGAGCTCACTGACAACATATTTAATTATTTTTATAACTCATGCATGGATGGAAAAAATGCACGTATATTTCAGAGCGTGTTTATAAATAACTTCATATATAAAACATGCAACTGCCTAACAAAATAGTTTTACTTCTACGAGAAAACAACAATGGTGCGTACATTAGGTTTTATACGTTTGGCGAGAAAACGAATTGACGTATTGATACTTATAGGGAAATGGAACGAAAAATAAAATTAAAATAAAATATAAAAATTATAAAATAAGGTCCACACAGAAAGTAAACAATTACGACATGTGCTTTGGTCTACGTATGGGCGGTTACTGGTTCGAAATCTTCCTCTTGAAGAGATACGATATTCGTTTCTTCCTCACCCCCTGAAGGGCGGTGATAGCGTTTTAACCTCTGTACAGCCACTAAATCGGACACAATCTTGCCGCGTTTGTTTTCATATTCCACTAAATAGGCATTGTTATTTTCCTTTCTTACTATTACCGCGGGCCCAAAATAAACACCTGAAAAGCACTTAGCCGTTTTTGCCTTCTGAGTGGGGTTATATAATAATACCAATTCACCAGGAGCGTAACTTGTTGCTTGATGACGTCTGTCATAATACTTCTTTTGGGACTCAAATCGTTTACGTAAATTTTCTTGAGCTGCGTCTCGTGCCTTGTTTAGTCTTTCAAGTTTGTCTGTATTCGCACTATTTTCGCAGGGATCTGCGTGAAGCATACTTTCCCAGGGCAGACGGGCTTCGAACCCATGCATGAGGTAAAACGGACTAAAACGAGTGGAATCGCCGCGCGTAACATTATACGTAAACACAGCTGGTTGTAGATAGGTAATCCAGTCATCATGTTTCGGGGTTACAAAATGCTTAATTATACTTTGCAAAATACCGATACCTCGTTCCTCTAAACCGGAAGTATTATGGTGATACGCAGTAACAAATTTTAACTGAATACCGAGTTTAGCACTAAGTTCTTTAAATACAGAGGAATTAAATGAACCACCCCTATCACTGTTGATAATTTTCGGACAACCAAATCTTAATATTATGTGCTCGTAGAGAAAGTTAGCAGCTGTTTGAGCAGTGGTATCGACCACAGGAGCAGCAATCATATATCGGGTACCAAAATCCATGCATGATAAAATGTATTTACATTTATTTGGGCCACTGGGAGGGAACGGTCCCGCGAAATCTATAGCTAGGCGTTCAAAAGGGCGACAGCTTGGAAAGGTCTGGAGTTCACCTTGTGGCAACCCTGTAGGGCGCTTGTTTGTTTGACAAGATAGGCACTGGCGACATTTGTCCTGTATAAAACGTTTCATATAGGGAAAATATATGCGATTGAGCGCATTGTAATATGTTTTAGTAAACCCTAAATGACCACCACCTCACGGGTGAGAATGTAATTGTTCAACTACAGTATGACGTAAGGACTTAGGTATACAAAGTAATTTCTTACTTCCCCCACCCATCTTATGGTTCCTGTATAAAAGACCATTTTCCAGCACATAATAAAAAGCCTGTCTTTCGAAGGGGGATTGGGCGTCATCTGCCCCCTCCAAAACTTTTATGATTTCTGAAAAAAATGAGTCGTCGCGCTGGTGTTTTCCCACATCTATTGATTCATCCTGGAGGAGAAATATACGAGGTTCGCCCAATTCTGGCGATTCGTCGTCCGGGGGGTTGGTTGATTCCCTGCTAATAGCGTCGGAAATATTTTGTGTAGATTTACAATGAACGACCGTGAAGTCGTATGAATCAAGCTCTGCACTCCACCGCGAGAGATTCGAACTCAAATTACGGGTGGTACGCAAATAACTGACTGCTTTATTATCTGTTACAATTTCGAAATGTTTCCCAATTAAATAAAACCTAAAGGTTTTGAGGGCATACAGAACCGCTGATAGTTCTAGTTCCATGATGGACAATTTTTCTTCTCCTTTCTTGAGTGTTCGACTTGCATATGCTACAGGAAGGAAATCATTATTTGCATTTGGCTGTGTTAAAATAGCACCAAGGCCTTTCAGACTTGCATCACAGTAGAAGCGTGTTTCTTTAGAAGGGTCATAGGGTAGCAAAACTGGTGCAGTTATTAAAGCGTGTTTTAAGTTTGTAAAAGCTGTTTCTTGGTCCTCCCCCCATACAAATTTTTTGCCTTTGCCCAAAAGGGACTGGAGAGGTTGGGCCTTCTCTGAAAAGGATGGGACGTATCTACGGACATATGAACATAAACCTAAAAATCGTTTAACTTGTTTTGTGGTGGAGGGGGTGCGGTAAGTCTTAATGGAAGAAATAATACGGTCACTCAAGCGTAGGCCATAACGACCCACCAAATGTCCAAGGGCGAGTATCTCAAAATAACCAAATTTACATTTGTGTGGAGAAATTTTCAAGCCAGCGTTTTGTAGACACTGAAACAATTTTTCCAGTGTTGTCAACATTTCATTAAAGGTATGGCCCCAGGTAAATAGATCATCCATATAGAAGGCGAAGTTATCACTTTGCATTCCGCTACAAGCCAATTGAAGTGTTCGATTCATCGCTGCTGGCGAGGTAATATGACCTTGACTTAAAACATTAAATTCAAAATGACCTAGGTTGGGAATAGAGAAGGCTGTGTACTGTTTACTGTCTTCTGTGAGTGGTATTTGAAAAAATCCTGAACGTAAATCGCAACTAGAATAGTACTGCTTTCCCCCCATATCGTGCAAGATAGACTGAATGGAAGGCATGGCCATCGCATCGAACACAGAGCGTTTATTCAAAAAGCGACCGTCTTGAATAAAACGGTAACTTCCGTCACGCTTTTTCACAAGAATAACTGGTGAGTTATAAGGACTTGTACTATCCCGGATTATTCCCTGTTTTTTCAAATTCTCAATTTGTTTCTTTATCTCTGTTCGCAAATGTACCGGGATCGGATATTGCTGCTTATGGAACGGCGTAGGATCAGAAAGCTTTATCCTATGTTTGTAATTGGTGGCAAGGCCCATGTCATTCTCGGACCAACTGAAAACATTTTTGTATTTTAACAAAAGCTCTAAAAGTTGATTTTTCTCATGTTCCTCCAATTGAGGATTAATGTCAAATTTGGATATATCCACTTGTGGGATATCGTCGTTTTCTGATTCTTCCTTTGTTAAATTAATTGTTACAGAACTATTTTCCTGATCCACCGTTGCCAACTCACAAGATTCTGCGCCACCGATCCGAGTACCTTTGCGAATTACAATTCTATAATTCAAAGGGTTGGATACCCAAACAAGTTGTGTAGCAGGGTTGAGTATCGACCTTGGTACCATTATGCCAGATTTAGCCTGAAAATTTGCATCCGGCTCAAGTAAAGTTAAATTTTGATTTGCTGTATTGACTAATTTTAAAGGGATGCACAAATGTGATCTTGGTTTCACAACAATTCGTTTAGAAGCCACATATTCAGGTTCAACAGTATGTACCAGCAAACCTGCCAATTTAACGGAAACATCAAAAGCTTTCTTCGATTCAAACCGAATGCGGTTGCGTGGGGGAGTGCCAAATCTGCTCAAAGCCAATTTATTGCTTTCAAAATCTAAAGTTGCATTTTGGGCTTTTAGAAAATCATTACCAAGGATGGTATTATGACCAAAATCTTGTATCACCCTGAAGGGGTGCCTAAATGTAAATCCATTTAGAGAAAAATCTAAAAGTACAATTTCTTTAATTGTTAGACAATTATTCGTGACACCTTTAACTAGAGTGTTGATTTTAAACCTCTTAGCATGGGCAGGAATACCCTTATCACTTGTTACACTTATTTGGCTCCCACAATCGACAATAAACCTTTGACGTTCCCCGTTTACATTGGCATTTATATAAATGAGGTCTTCAGACGGGAAAGTAGAGACTAAAATCTTTTTACTGCCCGCAGGTATGTCTCCATTACTTGCGGTTAATTGGCGTTTAAATCGTCTGGATTCTGAAGACAAAATTCTTGGTGGTGATTAGGAAAACCACATTTATAACAAAGTTGTTGGCCACGCCGGTCACCTTGATCGGGACGACCGCGGGGGGCTGGTGAACCTCGCCCCCGACCACGCTGAAAATTGGAGCGATTCTGAAACCGGCCCTTGTTTGAACGGTAGCCTCTACTTCCCCTGCCCTGAAAGCCTCGTCTGTTGTTTGAACCACGATTGTGATTAAAATTACCCCTTTGATAATTTTGGCCTACAGTTTGAAAATTTTCGTGATCGTGTGGCTGTATAACTTCCTCGACTTTTAACGCTAGGTTGCTAACCTGCTTAGCCAAAGCTTCTACAGCGGACGGTTCTGAAGTTGGGAGAGACGTTTGTTGTCTTTTGACAAGGTCCAATTCAGCTTGCAAGGCTTGCAGCTGATTAGTCATGTCGTGATTAGCCCGAGGTGCTGATTCCGGAGCAACCGCCGTCGTGCTAACTACGGGGTTCTGGTGAGGAATGCGCAACTCAGCAGGAGACGGAAAAAGAGTTTCCTTTTGAGCCGAATGCAAGAGCTCTTGCACCGTTCTACGGCGCATAAGGAACTTTGCTTTTTCATATTCCTTGAGGTCTTTCAAAAGCTCCGGAACTGAATTATATTGTTTTTTGTATATCTCCCTGATAAATTCCGGTTGAAGACCTGCGTTTATGTATTTAAGCTGCTTATTCACAGCCATGTTAGGGTCCATCTTAAACAAGAGGGTTTGCTTGTCCCTAACATAAGAGGATACCGGTTCATCGTCCCTGTGGAACCGATATCTGATCTGCTCCTCGATCTGCAGCTGATCAAGGGAGCCTGTGAATTCTTCAATAAGTTTTTTCTTGACGTCCTCATAGCTGACTAAATTGACGCCTGGTTGCTGGCTAATTGCATTAAACCAGCGGAGGGCTGGGCCACATAACAACGCCGGGAAAAGTTGCCGTTTTTTCGTCTCGTCCCAATTGTTTAGAATCGCCGCACTTTCGAAACGATCTATGAATTTAGAAACATCCTCCCCCGAGGCACCCTGAAACTGAATGCTCTCGAACATGAAGGGATGAACAAAAGGTAGTTGAGCCATGGTGGGTGGGTCCACAAGAACTGTGGGACGATTATCAATTTGAAAGTGAGCCTGCGCGCGTGCGCGGCTTCTAGTTAATGGAGGACTTCTGATTGGGGTGGATGAGGCACAAGGTAGGCCCTCCACATCAAAAGACGGACCAACAGCATTATTGGCAAGAATGATGAGCCTATCCAATGTGGTATCAAGCTCGTCCTCCAACTCTATAAATGCATAAGGCATTACTAACAATGGTGACGTACCTTATTTTTTAAAAAAAATAACCCCCCGTTAGTAAAAAATTCCGCGAAGAAACAAGTCTAACATGATATTAATGCATTTCGATTTGCATTTATTTCAGAGTGAAATAAATGAAAAATTCCGCAGCCTACCCTTTTAATTTTCATGTCTGTTTAGGAAAACAAGGCATGACGCTTTTCATTTCCAAAAGAAAATGAAAAGGCCCGCATCAATCCACCACGTAGCGTTCCTCTGGACGCGGGGATCTTAAATAGGGATGTACTATTAGAACTAGTTGATGGTAGAGACAGCCCTGAACGGGCAGGTACAAATATCTAACTATTCATTCAAATAGACTCATGATTCGTTTCTAGACTGAATTGAGCAATGCAAATGGCAGAATGGGTGTAGACTAGCTTACCCTGTTCGGTTTAGAAATAAGACCAGTAGCTCCTGCTTCTCCGATGATTCCAGATTAAAAGACCTCGTGTCGCTCTCATGCGCACTTATTTAAACACTCGCTTGGCCTCTCGTCACCTCTTACCAAAGGCCAGTGTTCTTACCATTTCCTGTAGAATGCTTATTCTACACATTCTGAGCAGGAGCTGACAAGGTCTGCCAGGGTCAATATTTCTTAATCGAACGGGGTATGGTACGGTATATGATGCCCAGTGTGAGTGCAACTCACATTACATTGGCAGCTCCATCAACGAAAGTATACAACATCACTTAACTGATGATGATGATGATGGAAAGAAAAAAAAACTACCAGATTAGCAAGGCACCTTCAGTTTAACAAATATAGGCTCCAAAAAGTTTCAGTCAGGCATACAGCGTACACGCTGATTGACACCAAAATCAAAGAGACGCACACATTTTTTGCACTTTCCACATGATCTGTATATCAACAGTGTTCAGGTGCATCATGTGTGGCTCCTGCTATTGCAACAATTTAAACCTATTACACGCAGCAAACGAACTGGCTACACCAGTGCTCCTAGTGGTAACCGAGGAAACAATAGGGACCGGAAGTCAACCCAACAGTGAAGCAACGAGTTCCCAAGTAGATGGTGGCAGAGGCCACCAAAATTAATAGAACATTTACAAGTAAGTTTCGTGGTAATAATTTAGTAACTCACTTAGGTCTTCTTAAAACATTATTTTCTCTTCCTCTAAAATTTTTAGGCATTTGATTGATGATGATTGAAATCTGTAGACAATTTTTGGCAAAATAAAATTTACATACAAGGAAAGTCATTAAATAACAGAAATGGAAAAGTATAGACAACAGCAAATCTAATTTTGGGACACGAAATGGCTCCTAAGGAAAAACCCTACATAGGAGTCATGACAATTGTGCTGTGCTGTATGCACCTGTGCAGTAGCTTCTACGTCGCCGCTGTACTCTCGACTTGCAACATGAAAGTGCAATGAAACATCATTCATATTTTGTGGTCATAGGGTGTGAAACAGTCTGAATTCTACAGAAGAGGGGTGTAAGGGGTGACCTTCCACATAGTACACCCAAATGTCAACCTCACTTCCACGTCAGTACACCCTGGACTGAAGACTAACGAGGCTCTGGCGACTGGCCCCATGGCCAGTATAATTTTGTTTGTATTGTCCTGTTCTTTTGTCCTTATGTGTGCTGAGTGCCCCTTTACAGTCTCAGCTTTTAATGGAAGTCAGAACATTTTAAGATTTTACTTACGCAACGTTAGAGTTGTTCTTCGTAAAGGTAAGGAACTGGATGCCGTATCATGTGACGGGTGCAAAATAGCCTCATTGCTGATGCACCCAAAATTTTAAAATCATAATCATAATCTACAGAAGAATGTAGAATCAGTATTGAGACAGTTCTTTGAGGGAAGAATGTGTTAGTGGGTGGAAAGATTTGAAAACCGAAGGCAAATTTTAATGAACAACACTGAAGTAAGACTGGTCAGTATGACAACTGAGACTGGAACAGCAGATCGAGCAGTGGATCTGTGACTGCAGGCGAGGGTCTATTGAAGAAATTGCCATAGAGTTTAACATGAGTCATGACTGCAGGGTCAGAAGTTTGCAGATGAGAACAAGGAAATGAGGGTGGTGCATAGTTGCTAGGGCCACACCAAAATGCTTTCCCTAGAGGCATCTGGGAACCAGGTGTGTTGCGAAGCAGGGCAAGTATGTATAAATTGATAAATAAAAGAAGAGAGAGAGAAATAATTTCTGTATGTACTCTTGTGAAACAAATTATTGTAATAAAACTATTTACTAACTTTCCCTCGTATAATGATTGTGATACCTGGAATATATTTCTGTATTGAAAACCTATGCACAGGAACAAAATAGACATTTCACGCAGTGATAACTTACTGAGATGTTGCATGAAAATTATGACAACTAGGAATCAATTGTGGGTTCTATGCCATTCCATGTCAACACTCCATCACTTTTGTTTCATTTTCCTTTGTTTTCCACTCTGGTAATAATAATAAAATTATGAAGATCTAAGTTGAGGATATAAGTTTGCAAGGTAGATCAGTAGTACAGCGTTGACATGGAATGATAAACCCAACATTTTTCACTAAGTTGTAGAATTAGAATATACGAGGCACATTTAATAGGAAAGAACCGATATTTTATAGCAAACAAGAAAGTAAGTGTAGCAACATTGTATTAATGTTTACAAACACGTACAGACAGATCCACTTAATTTTTCAACATAGTCACCAGTATTTTCCAAGCACTTTCTGTGCTTTTTTATACCCTCTGCATAGAAATTCGCTACCTAGGAGTTCAGCCAATTCAACACCCCAGTTTCCTCAAATCGTTGAGATGAAAGCCACTTTTTTAGGTGCAGGAAGAGGTGAAAATCACTGTATGCAAGGAGGTCCTGACTTTACCAGGGGTTGGGGGGAGGGGGATCAAAAAGTTCCCATCCGAACCCTTGAATCATCTGGATAGTGAAGACAGCAGTGTGTGGTCTGGCATCATGGAGAAGCACAATTCCTGAATGCAACATCCCACATCGTCAGTTTTGTATGACACATCTGACTTTGTATAGTGTTTCACAGTACGCTTGCAATGTGATTGTTTTCCCTGGTTGCACGAAATCCCAGAACAATGTTGCCATGATTTTTTGTGCAGACAGAGTTTGCTTGAACTTTTTCGCCTTTGGTGAATTTGAATGACGCCACTGCATCGATTGTTGTTTGGACTCGACATTGACTTAAGAAATCCATGTTTCGTTACTTGTAACAAAGTGGGTAAAAAATTCATCACCCTCTCTGTCGTAGCGATCCAAAAATGCATGTGCTGATGTCTGTCGGTTTGTTTTATGAACGTCTGTCAATATTTTGGGGACCCATCTGGCACACAATTTCCAATATCCTAATGTGTGTGGAAATTCGATGCTCAGAGTGCTAATGGTGAAGTGACTATTTTCTTGCACTTTTGCATTCACAGGCTGCACCAGGTCGTCAGTCTGCATGCTCGGTCTTCCATTCCTCTCTTCACTCATTACACTGTCACCATACACATCACACAATTCTCGTTGAATTTCAGCAGCATTTTGACCTTTGCCATGAAGAAATCGAATCACAAAACGGACTTTGCAACTTCCGAGATTGTGCATGCACCTTGCCATTTTAACATGCTCTAACACACACGATAATGAACAGCTGACTAGCGAAACTATGGATGCTGGGTTGCCAATGGACCAAGTGTTGTTACTGCGCAGGCGCGATCTGATCACTGTTGCCAGTTGGTTCTTATAAAAAAAATCTGCTCTTTTTTTTAAAAATGTGCCTCGTATTACTATGTTCATATTCTTTGCATTATTTTTTATTGGACTTATAATAACCATACTTCCTGATGATATTTCTGAAAATTATTGTTGATTTTCAGCTACTGATGAAGGAGGTGAATCATGGAAGTACAGCCTACGAGTAAGTATTTTTTATTGTAATTTTGGAAATTTTGACATGTGTTCCATAAAAATAGCACAAAGTGTGTTTATATTTTCTTGATTCCTTTATTTTTTATGTATAGATCTAGCTATTATTAAGGCACGAAAAGTATTAGTTCATTGTAAATATTTGTAATATGTGTTTAAAGACATTTAACTGCAGAAGACAAGGAGACTCGGTGTATAAGAATAATCTTGATTGAAAGAACTCCTATAAAATTTTTGCTGATACCAATATAAAATTCACTTATGTCAGTAACTGACATTCTACCAATCCAATATAAGATTGTTCATGAAACTCCATAATTAATGTATGTAATGAAGTGACCACAATGTTTTTTTTGCCTTTGTAAAAGAGACTGCCTATTTAGACATTTACTTTACAAAACCAGAACATGTGAATTATATGTTTGTAAAATTAAAATAATAAAAAAAGTGGCAGACATTTGCACTAAATTACTGGCTATGTATAGATAGAGTGTATCAGTAATGTTACTGATACACCAAAATGCCAACAGTGGTCAATTGTGATAGAATACTCATTAGTCTGTCCCATATATATTGAGTGTATTTTACTGTTGGTAGATATTATACAGGGTATTAAAAGATATTGAACCAATGATTGATTGGTTGGCAGACAAGCAGGCTTAAACAATTGTGATTTTTACTTCACAGACCCTGTGGGCATGTGAATAGTTAAATATGGCTAAAACTCTGTCATCTATACAAGAGTTCAATGTTATATTATAAGAAATCTGAATGAAAATGGCGCAGCAACTCTGGAAGTGCATGGGGTATTGGGGTAGACATGCAGAACACATGTTGAAAAAAAGAGTTGAAGTAAAATAGGTAATAATATATTGGTTCCTGCAGAATACGGCAATTATTGAATCAAGTTTTAGAAAACTGATTACCTCGATTTCATTCTGTAAACAGTAGGATTTATTTTTTGTAAGCACATTCTATAGACAGAAGTTAACCAGAATTGGTTATGCAGTTTTACACGAGATCTGAATCACAGATTGATCACAAGCACCTTGATTACAATGTAACTGCACTTGCCACTTCAATTTCAAGATCTTACTGCAAGTTAAACAGTGTTAGCAAGAGAGGGTCAAATAATAGATGACTGCTTCAAGTGAACTAGCTATATGAAATAACTTACGATTCACAAAAGATATATCATAAAAACTAAACTCATGGTTCAACTGCCTTCTAAGGGTCGGGGCCTGCCTGAGTTGCTTTTTTATTGGGTGATACTTGGTCAATTCAAGTCCCATCTTCACTGTTTTCTGGCTTTCGAGACTGGAGTACTTATTTTCAAGTAGCTCCCCAATTGTCCTTATGATGCTGGGTCAATGCCAAAATTATGATGGCCCCTGCAAGAATCTAATCCGACCACTCACGCCAAAAGTGAGTGCACTACCCATTTGGCTATGCATAAACCTTGAAGATGTATCATATCTTACTGAAAATGAGAAAATTCTATCTCTACCAGGTCACGTCTCATTACTATCACACACCCTTGGACATGCAAACGCTGATGTCATTTCTCTTTGGGGATTCCCCACTGGCATAGTGGTAATACTTGTATTCAAAGGGTTCATGGGTCGATCCCCACCAGATGCACATATTGATTTGGATCCCACTTTAAAAATGTAGATCAAGTCCGGTTTATGCTATTTGTACATAAAGTGGATTTATAACAAACTTTGATGCCATCTTCCTTTAGTATCCCGGTAGGGACATTATGAAAAATGTGGGGAGGCCAGGGCTGGTAGCATCGGCACAGAATGTAAAGGACCCAGCTTTTTTCCTGGTTGAGTTACAATTTTCATGAAGATATAATTTGAGAGAGGAACAGTAGGATTTAGAAGGGGCAGATCAACAGTAGATCTAATATTCGCCATAAGGCAAATGCAGGAAAGGCACTACGAGTATGGAAATGATTTGATTATGGCATTCCTAGATATAGAAAAGGCATACGATAGCATGGACAGAACAAAGATTTGGAAGGCTCTAAGAGAGAAAGGAGTCGAGGAAGAGATAGTGTGTAGAGTGCAGATCACATACAAGGCCAACCAGAGCTGTGTGAAGACACCAGTGGGGAAAACTGAGTGGTTCAGTATAAGTAATGGACTAAAACAGGGAAGTGCTCTCTCCCCACTGCTCTTCATAATTACAATGGATGCAATTAACAAAGAGGTGGGGAAGAAGATAGGAAAGGAAGAGATGAAGGCCCTGTTGTTCGCTGATGACTTAGTAATATAGTGAAACAGGGAAGAAGTACAGAGACAACTTGATAGTTGGAACGAGGAATTCAGAAGAGCAGGAATGAAATTCAGTGCAGAAAAGAGCAAGGTGCTAATAACAACAAGAAACAGAACCAGAAATGAACCAAGAATAAAGATGGACACAGAAGAGTTGAGGGTAGTGGAGAGCTTTAAATATCTACGAAGCATAATTGAGAGAAGTGGTAGAATAGATGAGGAGGTAAATAGAAGAGGACAAATGGGTAGTGGACTATATCAAAGTGTTCGAAGATTAATATGGAACAGGGATGTACCTATGAAATGCAAGAAGGTAATATACAACACATACTATGTGCCAATAATTATGTATGGAGCAGAGATTTGGACAATGACAGAGAGAGACAAAAGAAAGATGCAGGCAGTGGAGATGAAATTTTTAAGGACTAATATTGGGAAGACTAGAAGGGATAGAATAAGGAATGAGGAGATCCGACAGACAGAGGGTGTGGTGAAGCTTCAGGACAGGATAGATCAGGCACAGATGAGGTGGTTCGGACACATGAAGAGGATGGATGCAGCAAGACTACCAGTAAGAGCTTACTATACACAAGGAGTGGGAATATGGCCAAGGGGGAGACCAAGATGTCGGTGTAAAGAGCAGATAGCGGAGAGTGTTAGGAGAAGAGGACAAGATTGGAAGACCGTGGAAAGAGAGGAGTGGTAGAATACCAGGTAAAAATGGAGAGGCTTGACTTCTATGCGTGACCCAGCCAGAGGCAGGAAATAGCGATGATAATTATGATTGGCTATGGAATAGGACTAAGTCAGTCCAGTACAGCCTCAAGTACATGTTCTTGAGAGGGCTGTGGCTAAACAACTTATAATATAGGAAGATGTATAGTCTGAGATCTATCCTAGAAAAGATCTATGAACTGGGAAAATGTAAAATTCAGGATGATAAAAATGAGATTGTACCATCATGTATCAGCAAGTATCAATGTCTGGGCATTCCATGGGGTACACAAATATATCTTTTCACCTTCAACCTTTTGGTTTTTAATTCTCAATAATTTTTGTTGTTTTGATCCATTATTTTTTATTAAGAGACTGACTTAACTTAGGGATAACAGCGTAATCTTTCTTGAGAGATCATGTTAACAGGAGAGGTTTCAACCTCTATGTTGGATTAACATGTCAGTTGGGTGTAGAGTTTCAAATTTGATTGTCTGTTGGGCCTTTAATTGTACATCAATCATAGGGGTCTCACTGACCTGGAAAAGGCAGGGAATTTTGAAAATATAACCCTGAAAAGTCAACTTGCCAGGATTTAGGAATGAGAATATTTCATTTTTTTTCCCCCTTGAAGCAGTGTCTTGATGGGAGATGCTCTATACGTAAAATAAAATATTTATATTGTTTATTTGTGTTCACTTATTTTGAACAATGTTGGATAAACTTGATTCTCTTGAATAGCAAGTGCAGTTTAATACTTAAAATTTAAGCACCACAGAATGGGGTGGAAGTATATGTAAAATTTTCCAGAAAAACTGGAAAAGTGAGGAAATTGTTCTGCCAAAATGAGTGGGAATTTGGGGGACAAGTCTGAGGAGTAAAGGTGGCCAGAACATGATACTGATAACATCACCTTTTACCTTGTATTGTTACACTCCTCCTTGTCATTAGTTTCAAAATACAGTCTCAAGGATTTTTCTGTTTCTTGCTCAAAAAATTATTCCCTATGGATGGATGTAATGTTTTTATTTTATTTCCAGCCATGTACAGAGTGCATATTCCTTGCGCTGTTCCATGAATTCAGGCACACATTGTCTCCTGTACTTCTGCAGATGATCAGAGAAAACCATGCTCTTGTGCCTCCTTCAGATTTGAATGGAATTTTACGCAAGGACGCAGTGTACAATGCTGTTGGGCTAGCTGCATTTGATTTGTATGATGAGGTAATTTTCTCATCATCAACTTATTAATAGAATGCTGAGCATTTATGTTGTGGAATTGTTTATTTAGGGGGGAAAAACTACTACATTGTTTTTTTAGGGTTGGATCACGTGACATTTTAATAGTTTCAGATAAAAGTAACTAATATAAAATTTACTGATACTGGTAATTAATATTCTATCAATCCTTAATATTTTTATTTCAATGCAATTAGAACAAGCAAAAAGTTTTTCAGTGATGTTTCAGCATTACTTACGAAGCTTTTGACTGGATAATGTTTTACAGGGAGGTTAACAATTCCTAAGTTGTTACAATTACTTTAAGAAAATTTTACAGAATAACTGTGAAAGTGAGGAATTTAAATGTAAAGTATGTTAACTTATCAAAATTGTCTGTAATGTATCCTAACACAATATCTTATTTTTTATATAGTTCCAACTGCATTATTTCTTTATGTAAATCATAACTGACACCAAATGTCAACATTTTCATGTACAACACCATGAAGCCTTGTTTCCATGATTATGAAAAAATATAAATATGCTGACCAAGGCAGTAATTTATTTTATTAAAAACATAAACTAAACGTAACGTTTCAACCTTCTAGCAAGGTCTTCATCAGACTCTGTATCAAGTACAAAAGTAACAAGATACACAAAAAGGGCATTATATATACACTAACTTTACTCCCTCCAGACTATTAGAAAATTGTTAGGAACTTTCTAGCAGGTGGCTTTCACTTTCCAACTGTACTTTCACCTAAAAGGCTAAACATAATCAGTGAACTACTTGTAGCGTCGCTACTGTAGCTAGCTACAAAATTTGTAGCTGTAGCTGTAGCGATGCTACATTTTGAAAATTGTAGTTGTAGCGGTAGCGAAGCTACAAAATTCCTGTAGTTGTAGCGAAAATTTTTTTCGCTACAGCTACATTTTTCTCAGCATTTTGAGGTGAATTTTGAATGTGGTAACAGCATCAGAAAAAATCGACAATAACCCTTAATTTTGCAGGAGGTTCATAAAGACAGTCTATTACATGGAGATACAGATTATCTAGATTATAGATTATAGATAGCTGCGTAATTTATTTAATTAGTATCTGAATAATTCAGATATCCAGATAACTAACTGACATACGTATATGAATATATTCCCGCTAACAGCTACGTTTTTTTTAGCTGCATCGCAATTTTGGGGAGAAACATGCCTCGTTTGCTGCACCACTGGAAAAAAGTGCCTCGTCTGCATCAGCCCCGAACAAATCCTATGGATATTCATGGTGTAAGTGACACCAAAATGTCATTAATTGCTGTGTAAGACACTACTTGCAGTGCAAAAACGAGCGATGGATTTTCCACTGCACTGACGAGGGAATAGTGCCAGCAATAAATGGCTCAGTACGTTAACAGCATTGATCATCGTCAGTATATAGGATCTCACCAGCAAGAAATTATTGTTACAAGAATGATAGACTTTCTGGAATTACAATTATTTTCGCGATAGTATTTGTTCACAAATTTTAAAATTACAATACGTTTAGAACACTCAGGTTTACACGACAGTTTCCTCAATAATTTTATCATATTGCAAAAAATATGTACTGTTATTGACTTTCCTGCAGAAACAACAATTCTCTTTAGTTAGTTTTAAAATTTATGTATTTCTCCTACTTTTGCGTCACTTTTCTGTAACTTTTGCTAATCATGACATCATCATCCTTCACTGTTTCTGCCTCTGGCTGGGTCGGCATAGAAGTCAAGCCTCTCCATTTTTTCGTGGTCTTTCACCACTCCTTTCTTTTCAAGGTGTTTCAATCTTGTCCTCTTCTCCTAACACTCTCCGCTATCTGCCCTTTCCACTGACATCTTGGTCTCTCCCTTGGCCTTATTCCCACTCCTTGTGCATTTTAAGCTCTTTCTGCATCCATCCTCTTCATGTGTCCGAACCATCTCATCTGTGCCTGATCTATCCTGTCCTGAAGCTTCACCACACCCACTGTCTGTCGGATCTCCTCATGCCTTATTCTATCCCTTCTAGTCTTCCCCAATACACTCCTTAAAAATATCTCCACTTGCCTGCATCTTTCTTTTGTCTCTCTCTGTTATTGCCCAAGTTTCTGCTCCATACATAATTATCGGCACATAGTGTGTGTTTTATATTACCTTCTTGCATTTCATATGTACATCCCTGTTCCATATTAATCTTCGAATGCTTTGATATCATCCACCACACATTTGTCCTCTTCTGTTCACCTCCTCATCTATTCTTCAACTTCTCTCAATCATGACAATGAGGATGAATGGTTTATTTAATTATTCTCTTACCTATAGTCGCTTTCTGCCACTTTTGGCTAATTGTGAGAACGAGGAAGAATGATGAATGATCAGCAGTGTGGGGGATAGGAAGAATGAGTGTGGGGGATGGAGGAGCAGGAGGATCTCATCCTCCCAACTTGGCGTCTTTCCTAGTTTTTGTTTTGAGTCCATTTTATGCTGATCGAGACTGGATCCTAACCACTATGTGCCTCCGCTGGGTATCGAACATGGGGGCCCTTTTGTAGTCAAAGGGCTCCAGGTACTTTTTATTCAAAATTCTGACTTCATATCAGTCTATAAAAAATGAAATATTTATTCTGAAGAAAATATGTTGATGTGAACATAAATACGTAATCCTACCAAATTTTATTTGTGTATAGTTGTAATAATTAATTTGGGTAACACCCTAATTGCAATATTCATATATCAAATTTGAATTGATATGCCACTTACATAGGTATGGTATTCTCAAAACTATAGTAAACATAAGTAACTGAAGTAACACTGCTATCAAAATTATCGAATGACTGGAATCATGATAAGAAATAACAGAATCTATTTACCAGTAGTAGGGAATTTTTTTAATACCCATATGGTTATGCAATGAAATCTATGAGAAAGGGGATTGGCCACAAGATTTCACGGAGACTGTTTTGGTACCTCTGCAGAAGAAAAGCAATGCCAGAAAATGTTCTGAGTACAGGACAATCAGTTTGATATCTCACTCGGCAAAAATTCTTCTAAGAATTCTGAACAGACGCCTATACTCGAAGGTCAGTGGGGAGTTAGAGGAAGAACAGTTTGGTTTCAGGAAAGGAAGAGGTACAAGGGATGCAATTGGTTTACTGAGGACCATTGGGGAAAGATATTTAGAGAAAGGAAAGGAGGTGTTTGTAGTATTTGTAGACCTGGAGAAAGCCTTTGATAGAGTGAATTGGGTTAAACTTTTAGAAATTCTGAAGAAAATTGGTGTAGATTGGAAAGAGAGAAGACTTCTAAGCAACTTATACATGAATCAACGAGTTAAAGTGAGAACAGGAGACGAAATGACAGAAGGCTGTGAAATTGGAAGAGGAGTACGACAAGGATGCTGCCTATCGCCTACTTTGTTTAATATTTATTTAGAAGATATAGTGAAAACTTGTTTCCAGGGCACAGGAGGTGTCAAATTAGGAGGAAGAAGAATAAACTGCATAAGATTTGCTGACATGGCATTATTCGCTGAGGATGAAATAACCATAAATAGTATGTTAGAAGAGTTAAACAGCAGCTGTGAGCAGTATGGGATGAAGATTAATGTAAAGAAGACAAAGGCAATGGTTATAGGATGGAAACCAAGGAATATTAATGTGAGAGCAAACAGTGAAAGAATCCAGCAAGTGGATAGCTTCAAGTACCTCGGATGCACTATAAGCAGTGACATGAGCTGCAACCAAGAAGTGAAAATGAGAATCGCATTAGCAAAAGAAGCTTTCAATAGAAGAAAAAATGTTTTTTGTGGACCCATGGACATAGGTCTAAGGAAGAGATTAGTGAAATGTTTTGTGTGGAGTGTAGCACTATATGGTGCAGAAACCTGGACGTTGAGAAGAAATGAAGAGAAACGACTCGAAGCTTTTGAAATGTGGACATGGCGAAAAATGGAGCGTGTAAAATGGTAAGAAACGAAGCCGTACTGAAAAGAGTTGGTGAAAAAAGATCTATACTGGAGACCATCAAGAAGAAGAAAAGAAACTGGTTAGGACACTGTCTAAGAAGAAACTGCCTGCTAAGAGATGCCTTGGAGGGAATGGTTGAAGGAAGAAAAGTCCGTGGAAGAAAGAGATATCAGCTTATGGATGATATTAAATTAACTGGGTCGTATGCTATTACGAAGCGTAAGGCAGAGAACAGGGGAAGCTGGAGATTGCAGTGAAAAACCTGCCAATTAGGCAGAAAACAATGAATGAATGAATGAATGGTTGTTTTAATTTTTTATGCAGAAGTAGCGCAAAAAGTAGCAAAGTAGCGAGTAGCGAACAGGAGTAGCGTAGCGAGCTACTTTTTGGTAAATGTAGTTGTAGCTGTAGCGAAGCTACATTTTGGAAAAGTAGCTGTAGCTGTAGCGAAGCTACTTTTAAAATGTAGCGTTCTGATCACTGAACATAATTACTTTCATATAGAATGTGAAGAGATATTCATATAGAATATCTCACGCTCTTTTTCCTTCATTTTTCCTTTCCACTCTTTCTAACACTTTCTTCCATTCTTTGTTTAACTTCAGTCCCCCATTCCAGTTCATTGTGTCTTCTTCACCTTTCTTCTCTATTTCCTTGGCTTCCTTCCATTTTCTCACTAGCATTCTCTTCTCCCTTCCTATCTGCTTAGCCTCATCCTTAGCAGGATAGACTAGACATAAACAGAAGAAGGAAGAAAAGAGGAAGGGGAGAATTGGAAGAGAAAGAAAAAGAGAGAAGGTTTGGAATAAGGAGTATGGGGAAGACCACGGAAAAGATATGCAAAGTGCTTAGGAAAGTGGGCATTAAAACTTACAGGAAGGGAGGAAGAAGCATCTTAGGAATAGCGAAGAATGCAAACAAAAAAAAGGAAAGCAGAGAAGAGGAAGGGATTATCTACGAAGTAAAATGTAAAGAATGTCAGAGTGTGTACATAGGAGAAACAAAAAAGAGACTAAAAGATAGGTTGAAACAACATAGGGATGATGTACGACTTAACCCATCCGCTTACCTAGTCGTCGAATCGACGGCCTGACTGGATGTTCGCTTCCCATACCTAGTCGTCGAATCGACGGGTTCCCGATTTTCATCATGTAGTTCCTTTTTCATTCAATAGATGGCAGAGGTTGTATGATCTTTCAAATCTATGACGTGTACGTTTGTGCTGCTAAGTTTTTCATACCATTTCAAGCGTGTTTTGTTCAGTAATTTCTCATGTAAACAAACCTTCATTTGTTACGTCTTGCAAACATGTTGCATAAGAATGTTGTAGATGATTCTGCGATTGAAAAGTTGCTTTTCGAAAGCGATGAAAAGGAAAATGTGGATTTTGGAAGGGGAGATGAACACGGGGGTTCATTTTATGTTAGTGAAATTGAAGAATGTAGTGAAAGTGAGGAAGAGGTGGCTGTGGCAGGAAAAATATAAAAGGTTGAGGAATGGAAATGGAATGCAACGATGTGTGTGATCAAATTTATTAGGTGAGTTTCTAATTATCTTTCAAGTAAACTGCATATGTGCATACTTATTACTATACTTCCCCTTCAATATATAAAATTTTCACGTAAATTGCTTGGATAGTTTAAACAATATTTGACATCTTGTCTTGCTGTGCAACCTTCACGGGAGATAGCCAAATTTAAATGGTATTTCGTGGCAAAAAAATTGGCATTTAAATGGTAAGTGGATGGGTTAAGAGAGAGAGAAATGCGATATTTAAACACACAAGAGAAACGGGACATGACATAGAGTGGGATGAGGCTAAGCAGATAGGAAGGGAGAAGAGAATGCTAGTGAGAAAATGGAAGGAAGCCAAGGAAATAGAGAAGAAAGGTGAAGAAGACACAATGAACTGGAATGGGGGACTGAAGTTAAACAAAGAATGGAAGAAAGTGTTAGAAAGAGTGGAAAGGACAAGAGAGAAAGAGGAGAGGAGAAGGGAGAAAAATGAAGGAAAAAGAGCGTGAGATATTCTATATGAATATCTCTTCACATTCTGTGAAAGTAATTATGTTTAGCCTTTTAGGTGAAAGTACAGTTGGAAAGTGAAAGCCACCTGCTAGAAAGTTCCTAACAATTTTCTAATAGTCTGGAGGGAGTAAAGTTTGTGTATATATAATGCCCTTTTTGTGTATCTTGTTACTTTTGTACTTGATACAGAGTCTGATGAAGACCTTGCTAGAAGGTTGAAACGTTACGTTTAGTTTATGTTTTTAATAAAATAAATTACTGCCTTGGTCAGCATATTTATATTTTTTTCATTTTCATGTACGTAAAGGTGTATGCCAAAAAAATAGTGAACATTGCGTATACATATTATACATACACTACTGGAAAGTGTAGTTGGTTGAAAATCTTGTACTTTTCCAAGCATTGCTTTGCATATTCTTTGAAATTCTAGAATTTGATTTTGTACATGTCTGTGCACCACTACCTACTTTCTTTCCATTGAGTTTTTAATCTGCATGACTTGTAGTTCCTTATTGAATTGGAATTGTATTGCAATCATTATGAATCTATCTGCAGGACATTCATATTTCTTTGAATCAATCATATCTAAATGACAAAATAACTTCATCTAAATCAGTGTCACCAAAACTATGATCTGCCAAAGTTTTTTATGTCACTCAACTAGGTACTTATAAAATGTCTTTATTTTATTTTAAGGCATTATCTTTAGTCTAAGTAAAATGTAATCTTGCCCACAACCCCATTTGTTTAAATAGCATCATTGACCCTGCATATGAAACCTTGTGGGTGCCTCTGTTCTAAATTACTTTAATATTGTGGAACAGCTGAATTGCCTATTTTACTTTATAATTTTCAGGTTAACTTTGATACCTGGTTTTCAACAACTTTGGTGGAAGAATTAAAAGTGAAGGACCCTAATTACCGTGTAATTCGAAGAAGGGTTATTTGGTTGATTGGCCAATGGACAGGTGTTAAATTGTCATGTGATTTGAGACCTGCGCTGTACTCGGTGATCTTGGCTCTACTTCAAGATGATGAAGATATGGTTGTAAGACTGACTGCCTCCAACACGTTGAAGGTGGCAATTGATGATTTTGAGTTCAATACAGAACAGTTTGTTAATTTCCTTGAACCAGCCTTTACTTCGTTGTTCTGCCTGTTGAAGGAAGCTCATGAATGTGATACTAAGGTAGGTGAAAATCAACAGAAGCAGATTTTTTTTTAAAAAAAAAAATCTCTTTAAACATCCACTCTACCATTAACATTGAAGATTTATTCCTGCTAATCCAAGGTCTCCCACCCTATGCTGTTGTTTACTTGGAGCCACAGTGGCCAAGTATTTGTCCTTTTAAGCAGTGTCTATTGACCCAAAAACTTAAAAAAAGTTAAAAAAAACTAAAATAGTTTGTAGCACCCAAAACTCTGTTCTATGCAAGCCCAGTTCTCAACATATTAACTGTTTTGCTAGGGTCCCATGAAAAATGTGAAATCAAGGTTTCAGTGTATGCATTTCCCTATGCATCAGACACCTTAAAAATTAATAGGATACAGGAAATTTTCCCATCTTATTATTTCAATTGAGTTTGCTCTACTACATCATGGATTGTTCTATATTTATACTAGAGCTGAGCCAGTATTGGAAAGTATCAGTTCAGATTTAATCACTGATACAGCCTGATGCTTTTCCAGAATCCAGAAAAGTTGTTAGGTTCCAAAAATACTGTGTGACACGTTTGGAGTCTAAATATCTTGGATGTTATGCAAAATGCATTATTTTCTTAAATTTTGCAACAACATTGCATGGTGAGAAATGGGTTTTGTGTTTGAATGATTATTTCATGTGAAATTATTAATTTTTTAAAGCAAAACTATGGTATTAGATTGCTATGACATAGTTACAATCAAACCATATATTAAAATTTACAAGTATTTTGAACAAATTTCAGATGTTGCAATTTTCATGCATCAGGTATTGGTCAGAATCTGTAAGAGTATCATCGCTGATATTAGCATCTGTTCAGTTCTTATAGTTGGATATTTATCAAATGATTATTATTATTATTGTTAACTTTTAATTTTCTTTATAAAGGATTTGTTTACTTTCTTTCAGATGCATGTGTTGTATGTGATGTCTTTCATCATTGAAAGGGTGGGTCCAGCAATTAGGCCATTCAGTGCTTCTTTAATCCAATATCTTCCTATGATGTGGGAGGAATCACAGGATCATAACATGCTCAGATGTGCGATTGTGTCCACATTA
The DNA here is from genome assembly GCF_977018435.1 of Lepisma saccharinum. Lineage (NCBI taxonomy): Eukaryota > Metazoa > Arthropoda > Insecta > Zygentoma > Lepismatidae > Lepisma > Lepisma saccharinum. Next base: position 34,098,779 of record NC_139231.1, read on the forward strand.
GTACATCTTGTGCAAGTAAGTTACTGTAGCACTTCTCTTTAACTGGAATGAATAAACGTTTAAGGTGTGTTGTGATTGCATGTTCATTTCTTGTGAATCTCAGAAATCAGAGACATAGGCGAGGGGGAGGGAATAGAACTTGTAAACTTGGGCTGGTTGAATGATTTATTTGAATGCTAAAATATTTGCATAGGTAACAGTGCATTGTATTTTTAATGGTACTCTATTGGTATCAGTCAATATAGGAATGCCAGTTTATTATTCAAATTACTGATAATTTTGCTGATCCAATATATCTGTTGATGCACAAGGATCAGTGCCTGGCATCTTCACTATGAGGTATAATGGGAATAATTTTGAATTATCATGATTATAAGTTTTAAAAAAATATGAACCAACAGGGATGAAACATGAACTTTAACTTACATGGAATTTGGAAACATTGGGGCATCATCACTGGTGCAAGAGGATGGAATAAATGTTGCTTTTTGGCAGCTGGACCAATTGTGTCAGGACACAACCAACCTTCATCTCCTCGTAGCCAGCCCCTGTGGTGAAGTGGTTAGCACATCGCGCTATGATGCCAGGAGTCCCAGGTTCGAATCCTGACCTGGGCATGAATGTTTGTGAGTGTCCGTTCACCAATTTCATCATATCATCACTCATCCCCATCTTCGCAAATTAGTTAAAAGTGGCACAAAAGCGAAGTAAAATAAAGCATATCAATCAATCAATCAATCATCTCCTCGTTTCCACATGGGCGATAGCAGTGCACATTCCTCAAGCCAGTACTATTTCATCTGATGACTAGTAACTGTGTTGCTCCCAGAATGGTTACTCCCAGTCATTGAATATGGGGGAAAAAGTGACCAAAGTGAAAAAAATTCATAACATTTTGCTCCATTGGGGACATGAAGAATGAATTTATAATGCAGGAAAGTGTAAAATTCGTGAATGTTAAATTTGCATTCCATTGTTGCAAAATTCTACCATTTTGTTGTTATTTTATGAATATAAATGTAAAATTCATGTTCCTGTTTTCGAAAAATAAATACCTAAATATGCAATTTATTTTTCAAAAGCAAAACTAGCTGCAATCACCTGGTTATATACATTAATTAAGGAAGTGAATGAACTATTCAGTCTTCATGGAATATTTGTAATTTTATATCATAATGATAGAATATTGGGACCAGTAAATTTTATATTAGTACTTTACTGATATTTACTTTCACATTGGTTCATCCCAAATAAGTAATCTAATTCTTGATTTTTAGGCATTGGGTGTGGTGAGTGAAATACTGTTACCATTCCTCGTTCATGTCATTCAACTAAGTACTGACATTAAACAAGACTGCCATGTATATCTCCTGGAAGAGGGTCTGGAATTGTGGTTGGCTGTGTTGGAGAATACTATTTGTATAAGTCCACCTATTCTGCAACTTTTTATTTATATGCCTCCATTGTTGGGTAAGTATAAATTGTTAATAGTCATGTGTAGGTGGAATTGAAGGGGTGCTGAGTAGGTACAGTGGCAGCTGGTGGCGTTTCCCTTCAGTTGTTGCACTCTTTTGAGAGAGATATGATGAGAAAGGGGCTGTAACAAGTTTGGTATTTGAAGGGGGATTAGTGGGAATTCACCCCTCTGGTTACTGCCCCCCTCTAGTGGTACTTGGGGAAGATGTTTTATATGTAATATCCCAATGTTTCAAAGGAAGTTACTAAAATTTCCCATTGAAAAAATTCAGCTACCATACTGGCTCCAACACCTTAAGTTTAAATGCATGCTAAATTTACAATAATAAAAAATATTGAGTTTTATAATAGTGTCCTCTATTGGTCTCCCAAGTTCTGGTTGTTGCTGATGGCTTGCAACAATGAGTGACCTACAGTGATGGGATAAGGAAACTCAGCTGAACCTTATTGCCATACCAAGTGATGTAGAAATAAAAGCGTGGCTGGTTGTTGCTTGAGCCATGTAACAACCATCTCTGCAGCCATTTGTATGCTGCAAAAATCTTGCTTGTTTTTCTTAAGCAGATCCTAACTGCATTAGATTTCTCAAATTAGTGATCTACAAAATAATATTTTTCTAAGCATGCATGAGAAGAGGTTTAAGATAACTATGTTGTCAACAATTTTCCTTTGGAACAATATCTACAGCCACCACTAGAAGGTGGGTGGTGTTTGGAGAGTGCCTGCCTGCAGGTTACCTAAATTTCTCGTGTAAATCTCACCAATGTTACAAAGCATATCCACAAAATAAGTTCCATTTGCAAGTATTGCTACTGCAATGCAATGGTAACAGTCATGTGTATGCATGCTGAGTTTGTTGGTTCTTTGGCAAGGTTCAGACGCCACTGGCAGACTTTTACACAGCATTTACATATTGTGGTGTGTGTTCATAATGTTCAGAAACTAAAGAAGCCTGTCACATGTGAAATCCAGTCTGTAATCTGTTGTGTGAATGTCAGGAGCACAAATCAGCTGAAATTTGCCATCAACTTTGGGAGGTGTTGGAGAACATGCAATAAGTGATTCATTTGTACAGGGATGGGTGCAACCCTTCAATGAAGGACATTGAAATGTGGACGGTGATTCATGAAACTGCCGAATATCTGTCGTACAGGCCACACTTAGCACCAGGTGACTCGTGTGTTATTGTGTCTGAAATGCTTCCTTACTGGTCAGTGGTGCCAGAATGACAACGAGATCACATGGTTTGCATTGAAGGCAGCATCATTCTATGATCAAAGGGTACAAAAACTAGTGCTCTGCTACAAGTACCTCATCAATGGTGACAGTTACATTGAAAAGTAGTGTACAGTATGTACAGCAAATCTTAATATAAATTGTTTGAAAATATATTATTGTGTTTTTCTTAATAACTCACCGGAACTTACTTTCTTGATAACCCTTGAATTTATACAAAAATGATAATTCACAAATCCTGTTGTCATGGTTATACATTGAAATTACTTTGCACACATATTATAACAAGATGTTATTACATGATTATACCAACTACATCTTGTCGTGCAAGCTCCATAATCCTAACATACTGTAAACTCTTTAACACAGAATATTTCCTGTGTTACTTCAAGTCACTATCATCATCTTGATGCTCCAAAATACTAATAATAAATTTTAAAATGTAAATGGAGGCATTAGAATTACAAATTTTAAAAAAAAATGTCGAAGTGTCAAATTGCAAACTTTTATTTCACAAGGGTGCCAACAATGAAGAAAATATACAATTAAGACAGTAACATCTCATAATAAATTATGAAGTATATTATACTTGGGTTGGTTAGAAAAGAGTAAGATCCCATAGCAGAAATATGCGATTTTCAGACATGATGAACATATTCTCCCCCCTGCCTGATGCCATCTTTCTGGAAACTTTATATGTGTTCAACAGAACCAGTCTTTTTGGCTGGCATGACACAAGGAGTGGACAGTCTCCTGTAAGGATTCAGCATGAGTGAAATTCTGGGTAGCGGTTCTTTCGTGCTGTCAAACAAAGCATAATCAGAGGGTGCAAGGTCTGGCGAGTATGGAGGATGGTATACCTGAGTTTCTGTAGTTTTGTCCTAGTCTGTGCAGATGTATGTGGTCTAGTGTTACCATGTAAAAAAAATAATGTTTAGTCCATTTCCCCAGCCGATTTTGCTGAACTCTGCAATGAAGATGATGGAACTGATTCATAGTACCTGTTACTGTTGATTTATTCACCATGTATGAGCCATACCAGCAGCAGGATGCCGTCAGCATCCCAGAATACAGATACCAGCTGTATTTCACATGAAACCTGATTTAGGGTTTTTTGGCCACATGCTGTTGTCGTGCTTCCATTTCACTGATAGCTACTTCTTAAGGAGTGTCAAAATATGTGAAGAACTTAACCTAAGGTCATATCACACCCATTCAGGACAGACCTTTCTCATTTTGAAATCTTTTTTGGTGATGTCATGGATCGTCACCTTCCCCACCTCTGTTTTACGATGCAACAGTTAAAGTGTAACATGTCTGTTGTGTTTAATGCTGTCAGAAATGTTCTCAATGATAGTCAGGATTTGGGCACTTGGTCACACACTCACTCCCATCCTTGAAAGCCAGCACCCAACAAAAACTCAGCTTCTTGGCTAGGAAAATCATTTCCGCACACTTCCCATAACGGATTCACAATCTGGTGATGTTACACCTTCTTTCCATAAGAACCAAGTTGTCCACTTTTGTCCGTGATAGTCAATTTCCATGATGACACAACAGCATGAGAGCACCTTGCTTATCCACATTATAAATCTAAACCCAAGAACAGGTTTGTCAACTCATATCATCGAAGAGAAGCATTTGATTAAAAAGAGAAGGGTTTTAAAAAGATTAACGGGAAACACAGAGTTGAATGTCTGGGAAGCTTCGTTCATTGCAGAAGAACACTGGAATAAATTAAATAATGAAAATGGTAACATAGATCCAGTATGAAGTTTTCTTTTTCACAAATGGAGTAAGCCACCATCTTGAAAATTTAATGTAACAGAAAACATGAAGAGACTTTGTGAAAACAATGATGAATTTGAATTACCTGATCATATTTGGGATTCATAATTTTAAAAAAATCTGAAATAAAAATAAAACAGACTGCTTTTTTCACAGTTAAGTTGCTACAACAATGTAACATTGACAACATCCATTATATAATGGATTCTTTTTGTTTAAAAAATTACTAACCATTGTTATAACTGTATCTTTAGTCAAAATGAAAATAAATGTCTGATGAAAGGAGTGTGTGTTCTCCTGAAACGTCACAACAAAAAACTGTTTTCTTATGCTTGTAATAACCGTAAACTACAGGAAAATAATTCTATAATGCAAGCAATGCGTACATACAAGAAAAACTATTAAAACCTGGAAAAGTCAGGGAATTTTATTTTTCTGTAAAAGTCAGGGACATTTACTATTTTTCTGGAAAAATTTGTATTTTTGTTTCTGGGCCATACCAAATCTAGTGACTTGCTACTGGCCTTTCAAGAAGGTGTAAAAGGTATGAATTTGAAAAACAGTGCAAATATCCATGGATGGACCAGCAGTTAACTGGAAATTTCTCGCCTTTTTCAAGGAAAACATGGCTATTAATGAGCCAGAAAGTACAACATTGCTGGAAATAGGAAGCTGCGGACTTCATGTTCTTCATGATGCTTTCAAAGCATCTTTTCAGAGTTCTGGTTGGAACGTAGTGGTATTCTTAAGAGCAGTGTACAATTTATTTAAAAATGTTCCAGCTGAGAGAGCAGATTTCACAAGAATTACAGGATCAAAAGTTTTTTTCAAAAAAGTGTTGTTTAATTCGGTGGTTAGACAATGGAAGTGTGGTGGAAAAAGCACAGTACCTTTTACTATTTCTGAAAACCTATGCTGACAGAGTTTCTGGTACCAAGGAACAACCAAGGTGTGAAAGCTTAAAACTATTAAGTCACAAGTGAGGAATCTTCTGTTACAGTCAGGCAATCTTTCTTTCAGACTATTGCAGCTGATATACTGTAGAACCCTTTCTTGTCAGGTTTCAGTCTGATTCACCAGTGGTGCCTTTCCTTTATGAACATTTGATCAAGCTACTGAAATCCCATATGTCCAGGTTTATAAAGATGTCCATTCTACTTGAAGCTGTAAGTTCTGAAGATCTTTTGAAACTAAATCTAACTGATCCAGATTGGTGGGTGTTCTGCAAAAGAAGTTGACATTAGATTTGCAACCGAAGCAGCATTTAGATCTGTGAAACTATCTGACGTTCAGGTGTTACATTTTCGTGAAGATTGTCTGAAAATATTACAATGTTTGTGTAAGAAGATATGTATGAGATCACCATTGATATAGGCTCACATATGGTGCAGCATGTCTCTCTAAAGCATCTGTTTTGGATGGAAAAGTAGGTGAAGACCAAGTAAATGTGGCATTACAAGTCCTAGTTGAAAAGCGCCATTTTTCTGGCCCTGCTGCAGATATATATACTGACTTATGTAGTAATGACAGTGTGATTGCAAGAATGAAAAAAATTGACATTGCTGTTGATCAGCTGGATCAGATGTGGATGACAATTCTTGAAGTCTGTACAGTTCCTTTATACTCGAACAAGTGTTCTCGGGTTACCAGCCAGGTTAAATTGCAGTTGGCTTCCAACGTTTCGAGGGCATACATTGCGCTCATCTTCAGGGAATGTAGAAATGGAGACCAGTGTAGATTAATATACATGACTTTAATGTGGCGGAGTTTGGATTCTGTCTTCCTATTGGCTCTCTCTGGATCCTGGTGTTCTCATTGGCTGGTGTCTTGTTTTTACGGAGGAGTGGGTTCCAGGCGTGACTGAGCTGGAGTCTTACATACCTGTTGAGAGTGGTGCTTTCCCGTGATATGGCTATGGCTTCCTTTACCTGTCGGTTCCAGTAACCGGTATATCTGGATATTATTTTTGTGTCTGCAAATAAAATTCTATGTCTCTCAGCGATGCTGTGTTCCGCAAGTCCTGACTTTTCAGGTTGGAATAATCAGATATTGCGTTGATGTTCATTCCACTGCTGCTCAATGGTGCATCCTGTCTAGCCTATGTATGGTGTTCCACACTCGCAGGGTATTCGGTATACTCCTGGAATACGGAGTTCCAGGACATCTTTGACTGAAGGGAGTAGGGCCTTGGTTTTCAGTGGCAGCCTGTGAATGGTCTTCACCCCGTGCCTGGCTAGAATTCTGCTTAACTACCCGGATGTGTGTCCTACGAGAACACTTGTTTTCGAATCACATCGCCAGGAAAGCTACAATTCCTATTTCCTTTATACTGTTTCTCCTGAAGATTTCAATGCTTTCACATGGAAATGCTTCTGTTGAGCTCAGTTTCTCTGTAAGTAAGCGATGCCTTGTGGATAATCTTGATGAGGACTCACTTATTGCCCAACGATGTATACATGATGCAATTGTAAGTTATGGAGGGTTGAAAAAGTCCCTATAACGAAATCTTTAATCCATGCAGCAAGGAATGCAAATGGAAAGTGGAAGGAAGCACTGAAAAGGAAGCATGATACAACAAAAACTCAGAAGACTCATTTAGGAGAGAGGAAAAGGATTATATCCGAACTGAAAGAACTGAGTGCAAAGAAAGCTGAAATCCAAGAATTTGATGAAAAGATGAAAGCATTAAAGAAGAAAATAGTGTAGGTGTGTTGTTTTTTTCGAGTAAAAACTATTTTACAAAATTACATTCAATTTATAAACACACATTATTTTTCTTGTAACTACTGAATTGTTATGGAAATAAATTAACTCCAAAAAATTGGTAAAACAATTATTTTATAATGTATGGGTGGATCGGATGGCTATAAGGGGTGAAGGGAGGCCATAAATAATTTCACATAATGTGATAATGAAAGCTTGCTAGTATATTGGTAAATTCCCATAAATATACAGGTACAAGAGGATCAAGTATGCTTTGTGGTGAAAAGATTAATCTGATGTACTACAGTTCATGGTTATAAACTTGAGTGTGACTAAGTGTGAATTTTCATCTAAGTGCTCTGATTTTCTTACATATGTGGGTGCCAAAACTTTGTGGTTGGGGCAAGGACAGTTAATGGTAGATAAAGGATAGCATTAAGATGGTGGAGCAAAAAGTAGGGGGACAATCCCCCTCACACACACTCCCCTAATCGCTGCTACTGTACATACATGTTCATGTACATTAATTGCCCTAATGACTTGGTCTGGAACACCTGGAAAAGTCAGGGAATGCTTCTATTTATCTTGAATAATTAAGGTAATTTTATTAAAGGAAGTATTTAAACTAGGAATTACCATTAATTTTCAGAACCAGACACCGAGGCTGTGTTTCGATTATTTATATCTCTCATGTGTTCTTCCTTTTCTTTTTTTTTCCCCTTTTGTAATGTCACCTACATATATATTATTTTTATTTCAGAATTTTCATCTGAAAACCTTCGCACATGTTTTTATATCATTCAAGCATATCTTTTGTTGGCTCCTGAAGAATTTTTACAGGTAATGGTCAATTTGTAAAAGTGTAATAATAATAAATGGAAGGTAAGTAAGCAATATGTAAGTACAGCATTCAAAATTACATAGCCAGAACAATTTCGAAACCATCCAGTGATGCTTCAACTTTAATCTGGTCCAGTGGTTCTTGACCTGTGGTTCATGGGCCATAAAGGTTTGAAGAAATGAATGTTAAGATCTTTTATATTTGTCAGAAAGAAATAACTGGATTAGAGATCCATTTTGAGGTAATTTTTATGAAGTTAGCAATAGAGAAATATGAGTTCATAGAAGTATCCACAGATGCGCAAAAAATCATTTTCTACCTCATTTAGTGTAAAAGCATGTACAGAGACTGTTTGGAAAACATAAAGTTAGAACGTAGAATACAAATTTCATCTATTCACCCGTACATTAAGTGAAATCCAGCACCAGCCTCATGAAAATAATATCCAGTTATCATTCACAGTTAAGTACTCTTATTATTATTATCATCATTGCAATAAAAAGCAAGCATTCTAATAAATTGTATTGAAAAATGTAATTAAAGACCATTGATTAAGGATCTTTCATGTAAATATTTGATGCATTTTAGGGCTTCAAATATTGAGTAAAAAAAAATGTTTAGAGCAGGTTTGTTTAAGGTCCAGGAACCCATAAATTCTAATGGGTTCTATTGTGTTCCACTGCAGGACCATAATCTTTTTTCTCGCACAATTTAAATTCAGTCCAAGTTGCGTATTGTATCATTGAAAAAAGGTTCATGGACAGTATTTAAATTCATCCGAAAAAAGGTTCCTGGACCGAATTGAAATACTTTAAACTTAAAAAGGTTCTTTGTGGTCTAGAACTCATTTACACTTGCTGATTTTCTCTCCTGGTCGAGAATTGAATTTATTTACAATAACTGGACCTTTAACAACCCAGGGATGGTTAAAGACCCAGGAACGCATAATTCTAATGGGTTCGATTGAGTTCTGTAACAAGACCGAAACCTTTCCCCCTCGCACTATTTAAATTCGATCCAGGTTGTGTATTGTTTCATTTCAATACAGAACTTGGACCCTATTTAAATTAATCTGGAAAAATGATTCCTGGACCATATTTAAATTCATCCGGAAAAAAGGTTCCTGGCCTGTATTTAAATTGAGCTGGAAAAAAGGTAGCTGGACTGTATTTAAACTCATCTGGAGAAAAGGTTCCTGGACCGAATTGAAATACTTGTCAGATAAAAAGGTTCTTTACGGTCCAGAACCTATTTACGTTTGGTGATTTTCTCTCCTGGACCAGAATTGAATTTATTTAAAATTCCTGGACCTTTAACAACCCTGGTTTAAAGGGTGGCATGGTAAATGAAAAGTTAAGAACCACTGAACCACAATATATTTTTCAAGTAGAAATCTGACTCCAGCAGTGTAAGACACTTTTTTTTTAATGTATGAATCACAAATTTGGAGTGGTGTGTGTGGGGGGAGGGGTGTGAGAGAGAGAGAGTGAGTCATAAATTCACATATAAGATAATCAGAATATTAAAAATCGTGTTACTTCATTGTAAAATCCACTTGTCCACACAATACTGATTTAATAAAAATTACAAGTGTTGCATCATTTCCAGATATTTAGGCCCTGCAGAAATTTGGTATTCCCTTTTGTGAATCTCACAAGATTCTCAGATACCAGCCTCCCCGATGGCGCAGTGGTAGCGTCGTCGCCTTGTAATCAAGGGGTCCCGGGTTCGATACCCGGTGGAGGCACAAGTGGTTCGGATCCCACTTTAAACTGTAGGTCCAGTCCCAATTAGCCTTACTGTGCATAAAGTGGACTTAAAACAACAAATCAACCAAGATTCCAGAAAAAAATTTTGACCAACATCAGTGTTAAATTCAAAATGGTACTTTCTAACACAGGTAACCCATGGATATCGGGTGGTACCAATACATCAACATCAGTATTTGTTCAGGCCTATTACTATATGTTGTAGACACTGACATTTGCAAAGAAATGGATCAGAAATGGGAAGTGAGTGTTCAAAATTGGCAAAATTAAGAGGACAGTTATTTGTTTACTTGTCTTGCAGTCAACACAGAAGAAAATGTTCCACTTTGTTTTTGCGTGAATCTTGCCATGTTTATCCATGCTCTTGGTTGCTTCATTGTCAAAACATTCATTCAGCAATGTAAAATATTACGTCTGCTTTTACTGTGTTCAGTTTCCCCTTCATAAGGATACAAACACACTTGGCAGTGAATAATACTGATGTTGATGTGTTGAAGAATGCCACACATTTTGGAAATCAAACAAGAATCATTTGTAAGAACAACCATTTATTCTTGTCGATTAATCAAACAAGAATAAATGTCTGATGATGGGAGCGTGTGTTCTTCCAAAACATTACGTTGAAAACTGTTTGTGTGCTTGTAAGAACCATAAGTTACAAGAGAAACAATTCTACAATGCAAGCAATACATACATACACGGGAAAAAAGTAGATGGTTGCTGAGAATTTATAAAATGACATTTCTATTTTACTCATTGTGTGCCTTGTGTTGCTCATCTTGTTTTATTCCATAGGCATATGGTGTTACTGTGATAAATGCGATTAATGACATGCTGTCAGATTTAAGGCCTGAAGCTATAATAATGACAATGAGGCTTCTGGAAATGTGTCTCCGAGCACTTCCAGGTCCATCTTGTGAGCTAATAAAACCAATTCTACCTCGTGTATTCGAGTAAGTACCCCTTTGTTTCTTTTGCCAATCAAATAAATTGATTAAATTGCTGTAACAAAAACAAGCATATTTTGGGCCTTGATAAACATGATTTTTTTGCAAATGATATAGGCAATGGAAAAAAGATTCATGAATGTAATTGAAGAGCTTCATACTCTGTACATCTTTTGTTTTAAAACATTATCATTCCAGCTTCCATGGCGGAGTGGTTAGCAGATCGCGCTAATGCACCAGGAGTCCTGGGTTCGAATCCTGGCCTTGCCATGGATGTTTGTGAATGTCCATTCATCAATTTAATCATGTCATCACTCATCCCCATCTTCGCAAATTAGCCAAAAGTGGCACAAAAAGCAAAGTAGAATAAAGCAAATCAATCAATCAATCCAGCTTCCATGCCATAGTGGTCTGCGTTTCATTGTGCTTTATCCCATCATCTGTTTCACCACATCATTCACCTTCATTGTAATTAATCCAAGAGGTAGAAAAATGACATAAAATAACTGAAATAGGAAACAAGAAAAACTATTGTAAGAAAGTCTTCATTTTTCATCTTTTTTGTCATCAGGATGATGTTCCTACAATATTTTTGGATTTGAATGCTCAAATACACAAATGTCTTTATCCATAAATGTACGAAAACTTAATACTTTTTTCCGAGTATCTGGATTTTTCTGACAATTTGAAGTACATTGTTTCCGAGGTTCACTACAGCTAATGAATATAATTACAAATATGCATTGTTACAACTGTAAATTTTAGAAAAATAATATTTCAACTTATAAACATGTATCTGTCCTGAATGTTGGTGGTGGTCAAGCACATTAATGACCAAATTTCGATCTCGCCTGCGTGGGTGTTCTTTGTGAATATCCATTCATCAATTTCACTTAATCATCACTAATACTCATCGTCCCAATTAGCCAAAAGTGGCAGAAAAGCAACACTAAATTACAAAAATACAAATAGAAGATGCCTTGACAAGGATGCCGCTTTTGTAAAATATACACTATCTACCAAAAAGTAATTGGGCACCTGTACAAAATAGTTGTCTGGTGGTGCGAACCCTGTTAGAACCTCGTGTAGCCACCTCTTGCTGCTATAACAGCAGCCACTCTGTCAGGCATGCTCTCGACTAGTTTGTGGAGGACTTCCATTTGAATGCGTTGCCCTTGCTCTTGGAAGATCTCACTCAGTTGGACAATGGAATTTGGCCGCATCTCCCGAGACCTCACCCACCGGTCCAATGCATCCCAAATGTGGATGTGTTCTATGGGATTGAGATCAGGACTCTGTGCAGGCCAGACCAATTGGTGAACATTGTTGTCGGCATACCACTGTATAGTAGCCTCCGAAACATGGCACCTAGCATTAGCATTGTCATCCTGGAAGTAACAGGGGTCCATTCCGTAAAAACGGCACAAGGTTGGGAGCATTTCATTGTCTAGTATTGTACAGTATACCTGTGAGTTCATTGTGCCATGAACAAAAACCAGTGGTCCCACACCATTACTCCACCACCACCAAATTACCTGGTAGGCACTATACACACTGGTAGAAGCCGTTCCCCAGGTAGCTGCCACACCCATACACGTCCATCAGACCAAAACAATGTGAATCTCGACTCATCACTCCACAGAACAGCTTTCCACTGCTCCAGTGTCCAATTGCGATGGTCCAAACACCACTTGAGATGCTGAGCTTTATTCAACTTCTTGATATGCAGCTTATGTGCTGCTGCTCTTTTGGAATATCCGAGTTGGTGAGTCTCTTTTTGCATGTTCCAATGGAAACTGACGTGCCTATTGCTGCCGTAAACTGTCTGATAGTAGCCATTGGCTGTGTCTTGTTTTTGACAATTTCACGTTTAGGGTTCTCTGATCTCTATTAGTCAGTTTTTTTGGTCGCCCTCAAAGTTCACCATTGTCACAAGTCCATGCACCTTCCACTTACAAAGCACAAATGCTATTGTTGATTTGATCCTTGTTTAACTTTGCGGTTATGGCCCTGCTATAGTGGAACCACGAGCAAAACAACCTGCGCAGACCCGCGACTTCTGTGCACCGTATCCCCGCGAGTGGGGGTGGGGAGGGAGAGTGGACCATGCTTCCTTATGGCCCGAGGTGGAGGGAAGAAGGGAAAGCTGCACGGGGACTTTTCGTCCCAAGGTTTTTTCCTTGTGGTCGATCTATAGACAGCCCACAGAGGTGGCAGCCCATAATTATGCCCTTATCAAAGTCTGATAGCTCTGCACTATGTGCCATCTCTTTCAAAAGTGGTTCTCTTGCTCATGGAACAACATGAAGGCCACACGAATCAAATTAGATACTAAATTAACCACCATCATAGGTGCCCAATTACTTTTTGGTAGATAGTGTATATTATTAAAGGCCTGCTCCCTTTATTGTCTACATGTTGATGGCATCTTGATTGCAGGTAGTGGACATGCAGATGAGGATTCTAGCAGGGCATCAAAATCAATAATTTTCAGAAGTAGATAAGGAAGTCTCTTCCTTTATGATATATACGTATCATGTGTACCAACTGACACAGTAAATTATGCTTAAGGTGTTGACGATTTTGTGTTTACATAATAGTGGAACATAGCTGTTTTCCTATGCCATACCTGCATAAAAGTCTGCATTTCATTTGCGGATGAGTTATTGATTAACATTTCTGTTGCATGAAATCAATATTCTGGAGAAGTTTACAAGATACTGGTTGTGTGAAGTCCATGTTTGTTTTTCATTGACTTGTATACCTGCCAATGTAGAGATAATTTATAACAGGTAATGGAGGGAGTAACCAGCAAAATGAATGTCTGTGAATTACATTTACCAAAGTCCAGTATCGAATTTGTATTAAGTTGTAATTACTACATTTGTTTAGTTTGGTAATCTTGATATAATTTATTTATTAAAAACAAGATACAATTAAATCATGTACCTTGTTGTGTCCAAATTTTCAGACTGACCTCTGTCCTTGAGAGATGAAAGGTAAAAGTAGCTGTGGAAGGGTTAAAGCATGGTTAAGTACTTAACCATTAAAAATTATAAAAACTTGATGTCCTTGCCATGTCCCTGCAGCAATCAGCTGTTTCATGCAACTACCTGCAGTGTAGGCAAGGAGTAAGTGACTCTTTCTTTCCTTCCAATCTTAAAGAAGGACCAAAAATGTTGATGTACGTTTTGTGATTTTGGCTCGTTTTTAAATATGTTGATGACAACTTTTTATTAACTTCTGTAGTATGTATGTGAAGTTTTGTGTTTCCACATTGTGGAATTGGATAATTTTTAGGGATTAATTTCAAGATCTCATTGCCTTCATTCACTAAGGGTACGACATCTGGAGCGGAGATGGAAGCACATCACTTCTTTGTTTGTTTCCAGGAAGTGGTAGTTGCATTTTCTCTCATCTGGCAGTGCTGGTGTGTGTGTGTTTCTTGGCTTGTGTTGTCTGCTGTGCTTTCTGCTTTCCGATGTCATCGTTGTTGGGTGGTGGTTGGGCCATTTGTTGTGTTGTGTTGCTCGGTGTTACTGTGCATGCAACACATGGCCAAACCTTCAACCACAACACCACTTGATGGCAGAATGCAGAAAGCACAGCAGATGACAAGTCAAGAAACACACACCTGTGCTGCCAGATGGGAGAAGATGCAACTACCGCTGCCCGGGAACAAACAAACAAAGAAGTGACGCTCTACCATCTACACTCCAGATGCCATGCCCTTAGTAAATGAAGGCAATGAGCCCTCGAAATTCATCGGAAAAAAAATATCCAATTCTGCAACATGGAAACATGAAACTTCACGTACATAATGCTTAAACTGCATTTACCGCATCCATCATGAACTTCTGTATTCTTTTTAGGGCTGTGTACAAGGATGACGACTATCCATTGTTGATGTCCGTGTATCTGTCTGTGATGTCAAGAATTCTTCTTTGCTCAAGTGATGTATTTGGTCAAGTATGTTTTCTTGTTTTCAGTCATTTGTGTTCAGTAATATATCTAAATGTGAGAGGTGTTCAGGAAAGCTGGGACTTTTAGGTGTATGAAGTAAGAGAACACATTTATTGAAGTGGAAATCATATTATTATTTTATTTTCACGATGTCCTTTTCTACATGTACATACTTATTTCAGTATTTCACTAGCTTCTAGAACCAGGATCTGACAGCCTTTTTCACTTTTTTTACATTTGGTGAAATGCCAGCCTCCCATGAAGAACATTAAGGGTCAAAAGAAACAAAAAAGTAGAATTCACACTGAAAAATATCTTGTCTGACTTGCACGTTTAAAGTTGTACATTGTCCTGCAGAAGAAAGGTGCTTTTGATGATCAAGTATGACTGACTGTTCAGACACTTTACATGTTGAATGTTCATGGAAACAACTACGTTGCTCATGCAACCACAACAGGCCAGAATTGTTGCATCATAGACTTAGGCATCTGTATAAAACATTTCTACTATTGAAATGGTTTACTGCAGGTGATTATCTCATCATCCCACTGTATTCAAAGTCTTCTGTAAATGTTCACATGGGCCCACCAGATGGCATAGTCATAATGCTGTAGAGATTTTGGGTTCAATCCTCAGTGTGGGCACATTGCACAGTGTTTCGGATTCCACTTTAAACGGGAAGTCCAGTCCCGATCAATCTATTTGAGCATGAAGTAGACTTAAAACAAACTATGTAAGTGTGTACCAGTTTGTTGCCTTCTTTCACAAGAAACTTCATCATAATACACATGTTGACACTATTGTCTGCAATTTTTAATAACTGCTGGGGGTGTGAATGTGAAAAAACAGTGACAGAAGATACAGTCAACTCTCGATTCAACGACCTTTCACAGTTCCCGGGAAAAGGGTTGTTATTTCGAAGGAGTCGTTATTGGAATTTGCACCAATTTGCAGCTTAAAGGGAGCTCAAACGGACCCAAAGATGCCTAGGAGATGGTAACACCATTTATCCTGGTAGTTATACAACCTGTTATGCACAGGATGCGTGTTGTGAGAAGGAAAATAGAACATGAAAAAGTTTTCACAAAAGAGAATTTAAAATAATGTTACTTTATTTCAATTGTGCACAGTCGTTGCTTTTCCAGGAAATTCTTACAATTCTAGTTCATGAGAAACCCGTTTGCACTGAGACCAATGGAAAGGAAAACAATCTCTCGCTTTTCGCAAGCGAAACTCAAAGAATCTTGACACCAGTCAGACGGGTGCCAGCAAAAGTCGGGAGATAATCGGGCAGAATGAATGTTGGATTTTATACGGGTTTACTGGAGCATTGTCTGTTACAAGATTAACTGGTAAGATTAGATCTCTCGGGAGAAACAACACAACCTCTCTAGGTACCAGACAAAAAAATAAAGGCAGGGCTGTAATTTTCGTTCTGGTTCGGCTGTGTAAAATACATTGTAAAAAAAAGTCACTTTTCTTTGCTTTAACCAACTTCATTCACCCTCCTTCCCCATTCAAGGGAGCAGTCCAAATTCCTTCCTTGACTTGCATTGTAATCCAGCGTGAAAAAGGAAACACGCAACTTGCGAACTGTTTTCACACAATGCGTATTCTAGGACAAGTCATTAAACAGCGTGGCAGTCGATAATCATTCAGGTTTGGAATTGAATTTCACTTTAAACCAGTGGCGTACGCAAGGGGGGGTTACGGGGTTTAACCCCACCCCCCCTTTGAGCTTTTGAAATAATATGAAAAATGCTGTGGAAAAAATAAAAATGACCAATTTATCACTGTCAAGGACCTGCGACAGTACTACTACTGCTACTACTACTACTACTAATAATAATATAATTTGAATTATTATTCCCATGCAGCATGGAGAAAAGGACAGCATTCTAAACACGCGTCTTTAAGAGTGAATGCCTTGAAAATAAACACTAATTCTTTAAAATAATGTATAAGGGCAACTATGATTTTAAAGAGAAAAAAGTTGTTTTGTATCTCTGCTGCAACAATGTTCAATGATCATTTATTTTTTTGTGTGAACAATAAGCATTAACTAAAGAAAGTTCTTGGTTCGTTGAAAGCGGCTAATGTATAGACAAAGGCTAGGCCGACAAGAATAACTCAGTCACCAGTCCACCTTCCCGCGGCACGTTTGAATTTCTGAATTCAAACGACAATAAGCTTAATTATTGTAAAATGTTTTGTTGGTAATAACAGTGAGACAATCCAGATGTGAATTATCGGGGATATTTATGCGGCGACAAAGCCGGAAAAATTACAACCAATTCCGGGAATCGAATCCGGATCTCCTGCATGGTTGTCAGATGCCCTACTGACCAGACCCCCGCAGATTCTTGGATGAGTTCCGTAATTTCATTATTTCAATTTTTTTAAATATATTTTCTTGTTTTTATGGATTTTCTTCACACTTAAAATGTCTCATCTCGTTAAGTAGACAATTATTTCGTAAGAAAGAAAAAATGCTCTAGAATTTGTTAAAAATCGAATTACTAGAAATTAATTTCGTTTTATTGCTTTCATAAATACTATATTTATGTAGATCTCTACTACTTAATAGTAGTAGTGGTATTAGTAGTAGTATTAGTAGTAATTCAACTAATTAATTAATTATAAGTATTATTAATTAATTATGAGTGTTATTATTTAATTAAAGTATAATAAAACAATGGTAATGTGAATTTGGAGAAAGTTTTGGATATAACCCCCCTTTGATGAAATCCTGCGTACGCTACTGCTTTAAACTGTATATTTAGTCCCGATTAGCCCATCAGCATAAAATGAACTGAAAACAAGCTTTATGAAACTGCGCATTTTCACATAAAATGGTAGATCGTTATTTACTCTCACGTTAATCGACCATTTAGGAGTATTCTCGATGTCAAACACCCACCCTTCCAATTGTTTTCCCCTTGAATAATGTCTTTTTAATCAGTCTCACCGACCATTCCTACATTGAACACACTTTTTTTTTCCTCCACATGAATGGTTCTGAAGAAAAGCGATGCAAATTAAATTTACAGATTTGCTTATCAGAAGGCGCAGAACATGAAGTTATTTTAACTCTTGTTTTCCTTTCTGGAGATCGAATTTCGTTATCCTCAAATCAAAACAGCTTTGCGAGATTCAAAACAATAACTTTTGCCTTCCCGCTGGATGAGTCATCGCTGTTATGGGCAAGCAAGTGCTTTGCAGACGCTAGACAAAACACTGGCGCCAGCTGCATCGTAAAAACAAGGAGACCGGCTGGAAGTTCGAGCAACAGGTGGCGGAAGAGAAAAGTCCCAGCATTTTAAAGATAACGCAACTGTTGAAGACGGAACTTTTAACAGCAGTGTAAAGAAGAAAGAAATGACCCTTGCTTTACATTTTACCATGCAACAATAATACGGGCAATATTTCCTATGCAGACAACAGCATTAAAAAATAATAATAATAAATAAATAAATAAATAAAAAAACTGAAATCTGCAATTATCAACATTGCCCTGCACACCAGTGGTGGAGAATGAGCTGGGGAAAGGGTAGAGGGTCACTTTTTTTTTACTTGTTCTATGGTTTTTGTTCGTTTTCAAGAAAATAACCAGAACTGGTTGCCCCATTTTAGACGTCAAAGGAAAGGAAGAGGGGTGGTTCCTTTTCCACCCTCGCCTGTAATCAGCCCGCATCAGCAAGAAAATCTTGGCTGAAATAATCTGCACCACCCCCCCCCCCCCCCATGTTTGCTGACAGGAAAAGAGGGAGAAGTCAGTCGTTTAACGGAACACTTTTTTGGCAGATATTACGATATCGACACAATTAGGAAAACGTATGAAGTGGGAAACGGGAGTTATGATGCACGTAAGATCGAAGTAAACTTTTGTGCAAACCTAGATGACATCGCATTAAGCGGGTTGACGATCTTTAGTTCACCTATGTGGTTTTGATTATCTCTAACAGTTTTGCTTTTTTATGAAGTGTTGCAGGGAACATAGAACACGTTTTGAATGAAAGTGGTTACCGGAACCGAAAGTTGCTCACTCACGGAAACCTGCTGAACTCTAGGTCATGATAGACGCATGATAAGAGGAAGAAGAAGAATTTGTATTCTATAGCATGTTATTGATTGGTTGTTATAGTAAGAGTGTGTAAGATGTACGTGAATGGCTTCCATGTATTAAAGTTATATTGTTTAATTTGAACCTACGTATTTTGTATGTCTTGTGCATCTACAGATAAGAAATCACACACAACAAAACAAGGCTTACATCTATGGCGCAGTCGTACAGGATATTCTTGGTGATTCTTCGTAAGAAGAAGTATGGATGAAGACGTCACGAAGAATACACGACGATCATCATTCCAGCATAGGTTTATGCAAGGAGAAATTGTGTCGGCTTGATCAATTTCTACGGTAAGAACCAAGATTACACGGTTTGTGTATTGATTACAATAATTGTACATTGTACAAGAACAAAGTTTAAATCAGTGTGATACGGATTGTGTTTAAGATATTGTGATATTTAGTTGACCACAATTATGAATATGTTCGGTTTGAATTTATTCTCTGAGTTCCGGCCAGATTCGGAAGAAATAGAAGATTATTTAACGAGGTTTGAAGAGTCTTGTTTGGCTCATGATGTTAATGAAGCCAGGAAGGTGCCCATACTGATTGCAGTTATAGGACCTGAAACATTCAAAGTGCTGAAGACTATCCTTGCACCTGAACCAGTCGAACGGCAAACGTATTCGACCCTCAAGGACAATCTGCTTAAACATTATGGCCAGAGAACAAACAAATATGTGGAACGTTTTAAGTTCAGGCAATGCATGCAGGAAAGCGGCGAGGATGCAACACGATTTATGGTACGTGTGAAGCAACAAGCACTTAAATGTAGTTTTGGTCAGTACTTACAAGAAGCCATTGTAGAGCAAATAATTGTAGGCGTTCGGTCTGACGCCATTAGAAAGAAATTACTGTCTGAACCTACATTGACTACAGCAAAATGTCAAGATATTGTGCTTCAAATGGAATTAATTGAACGGGAAACACAAATGTTCATACATCGTGAAAAAGATTATAGTCCTAATCTAGTTGCATTTTCTGGGACACAGAAATTTAAACCATGTTTCCAGTCCTCGCAAGCACACAAAAAGAACTTCGTTAATCCTCAGAATAGAAGTTATAAAAGCACCGAAGAATGTGATAGATGTTCCAGAAGACATGATCTTGGACATTGTCCAGCAAAACATTCGATATGTTCATTTTGCAAAAAGAAAGGTCATTGGCATGTAAAATGCAAGTTTAGGAAAAAGAACCATAAACTTACGAGTAAGACAATTACCTCGGATCAAACTTCTGAGTCGAATATTAAACCTTTAGACGCTATTGTTAGTGAACAAAGCATACATAATGAATTTCATGATTTGTCTTTATTGCACGTTGAAGTTAGTGATTCTCATCCGCCAGAAGATAGTACTTGCACTATTTCATCGAACACAGAAAATACGCAAGTGGAAGATGCAACACTCACTCGTTCAAAAGCAAGGAGTGTTAGTTTCAAGCCAAGAGCACAAGCTATAGATGGCACTAATGTTCTTGTGTCAGCAGAACCGTGCATAGTTGATTTGTGTATTGATAAGCGAATTGTACAATGTGAACTAGATACTGGATCTACAGTTACTTTGTTTAATTACAAGTATTTCAAACAATTGTTTCCACATAGGCGAACACAATTTACTTCACTAACGTTACGAGGCGTGAATAATGATACGTTAAAGTTGAAAGGTCAAACCTTAGTGGATTTATCATTGAATGATGTATTGTATAAATTGCCGGTTATATTGTGTGAAGAAGAACTGCGTTATCCGTTGATTGGACGTTCATGGCTGGACAGTATTCATCCGGGTTGGAGAAAACTGTTAGCACAATGTAACACATTGTTCACAAATACGGGGTCCGAACGAAATGATAACGCAGATATTAATACTAAAATACCGGAAAGTGAAGGTTTGAGGGCACAGCTGGAGAAGAAACTTGACCCGAAAGGAAAGGAGAAGAAAGAAGAGCATCTGAGGCAGTTGGCTCAGAAGGCGAGAGAAGAGAGAGCTGGAATTCGAACACAGGCAATGAGAGATAAGGATCTTGAATCAAGGGAAAGTGACCAACTGCGATACAAGAGACATAAATACATGACTGAACGGGAAAGGCGAGTGGATCGCCCACCATTTCTTGGATCACGGCGGGGCCGAGAAGAGAGGAAGAGACTTGACAAAACTTATCTTGCGTATCTTCCGAATGATCCAGTCTGGGTGCAGACCCCGAAGGTAAATTCTCCGAAGCATGTACCAGGAATGGTATTGTCTAGAGTTGGCAACAGCCTAATATATAAAGTTCAGTTGTTCGACGGATCGACACGAACGGTACACGTCAGGTGGCTACGAAAACGTGAGTGTGAACCAAACCCCTCATCAACAGATCTACCTGATCCAAACCATGAATCGATACCAGAAGGACAGCCGGAAGATGCAGAGGGAAGAGATAACCAAAACCAACCATATACAGATGCTGGGCACACACCAATCAGAAGATCGGATAGACTTAGGAGACCTCCTGATAGATACGGTGAGACCAGCACTTAAAACAAAAAAAGAGACTCCAGGAGGAGATGATAGACGCATGATAAGAGGAAGAAGAAGAATTTGTATTCTATAGCATGTTATTGATTGGTTGTTATAGTAAGAGTGTGTAAGATGTACGTGAATGGCTTCCATGTATTAAAGTTATATTGTTTAATTTGAACCTACGTATTTTGTATGTCTTGTGCATCTACAGATAAGAAATCACACACAACAAAACAAGGCTTACAGGTCAGAGCTGGGCAGATGGGCCAGACTTCCAGGCACCACACATCTGTATTTTCGAACTTTCCTGCGATCTTATTTCTCAAGGTGGTGTATTTATCGATGAAAGAGCTTGACCTGCCATACACATTGGCAAAGACTGCAAGTCTAGCAGTCATTTCGGGCTGTTCCCACCCTCCCCCGCGAGTTTTCAGCAGCTCTTAGGACAAGGAAATAAGTCAAGTCGATTTAAAATAACATTTAAGCACATTCGATTTTCTCTTCTCGTGTATCCAAGAGCAAGCGTGGCGAAACAAGCCTGGCACGTTGGGTAGCGGCAGTCGGGTGCGGGGTAACATTGGTGCACTTGAGGGAGGGGAGGGCAGAGGTCAAGTGCTATTGGATATCACTCCAGCATGATGTGGTGGTGTCTATTTTTAGTTCAGACCTAACTGTAGAGCGCTCGTAAAGGGAATGAGTGGAGGAAAAAACAACGCATTTTTCGATCGATTTCCTTCAATTTTTCAACTTTTTTTTTTCCAAATTTTTCTCAATTTTTCACGGTTCCCGGGAAAAGGGTCGTTACTTCGAGAGGGTCGTTATACCCGGGGTCGTAGAATCGAGAGTTGACTGTATTTGTTCCCATCCTGAAAAACTCACAATAATCACAATCGTTTTTATGCCTATGGAATTAAAAGTCTCAGTTTGCCTTCAACACCCCTTATATTAATTATATTTGAAATTTACTTACAAGTTAAATATATACAGTGGAACCTCAATTTTACGTTTTTCAGCGACCTATAAATAATAAAAAACGTGGGAATTGGAAAAGAAGCATTTCGCAACTATCAGTTTGGCAACAGTGCGTTTGTTCTCAGATCCTAAGGTATATGGCTTGTTCTCAGATCCTAAGGTATATGGCTCGACCGATTATTACTTGACAGGGATGTAAGAAGTTCCTTGTTTTCCTTCCTTCCAACCAAAGGAGATCTGATGAATGCAACTTCTGTGCCCACTCATCCATGCTTCTTCTTTACCTTCTTTTGCATGAAAGGCCTACCTGCTGGAAGTTCAAGGTCGCTTGAAGAATCAAACTGTTGCAAATATCAAAGAAGAGGAAAAGAGGAGGGAGAAGTTACAGTCTTTTCTTAGATTTTATGACATTGGTAGTTGGGAACACATATAAAGTGAAAAATGGGAGTTACAGCAAATGTTTGATCAAGGTAAACACCCTACACATGGCCTTTTGCCAGAAGCTGGATGCCAAAACATGTTAAATGGGAAAACGTAAAGAGCGGTAATATAATATAGGATTTCCACTGTATATGTATTAGAAATGTGACAAATTAATTGTCATTCTATTGGTATGAGCCAGTATTGATATACTGTTGTATCAGTATGTCAGTAAAATTCCCAATAATTTTATAAATCCAATATTTCTATGAATTAAATGCAATTTAGTGAAAAATATGTCACTATTGTTATATTTATGAGTAGAAAGGTATTAATTCATAAGCCTTTGTTTTGTAATGTAAATATCCAGATCCAGACTTTACTCTTCTATGGAGAAACCTATTGTAGTCACTACTTTAGCATTTTTAATCATTTTAATTCAGATCGATATGTGGGTAGATATGTGCATGTGTGTCTACTTACGTATGATTAAAAGAGAAGGAATTTCAAAAAAATCAGTTGAGGAATGTAGCATTTATTAATTAAAGGTCTTGATTTTTTTCTGATAAATTCATGATAACTTGCATTTGAAGGAGACAGTTATTGGAAAGCTTTTATTACAAGAAGGAATACTTCTGGTTGTTAAAGTAATTTTAAGTGATTTATTTTTATTTCTAGATAGTATCTAGGGTAGCAGCTAAGGTCGAGCGACAGCCAGAAGAAGTCTTCGGTAAACTTTTGGATGTTTGGTGCAACAGAATGCCTCTTGTTACGCACATGGAAAGACGGAAATTGTTGGCATTATCATTAGTGTCATTGCTTACATTGCGGTCAAAGTAAGTGAATCAAATACCTAACACAGGGGCAGCAAACCCGTGGCATGCATGGCGAAAGGAAATGTATATGTAAACTGTAAACACACTGAAATTTCTTTTGCTTTGAAATTCAATAATCTTTATAGGCAAAAATAGCAAACATTTTGTGTAGAAAAATATACAAAATCCTAATCATGTTAAATCGTAAATAGTGTCATTATCATTAAACTATAAACATGGCAGCTGATATTTTGCAAACTATCATTTTAAAAAATATGAAAATTCAGCTACAAAGACTTATTTTAATTTACTATTATAGAGTACATTCAGAATGTTTTATTTTCACTGGAAGAAAAGTTACCAAAATTATGTACTATAGTTTCATTAACACACTCGACAAACATTTCCATAGTAGGTTCACATATACTGTATCAAAAACTGAAAAATGTATATTTACACACATTTTTTTATTTGTTTTAATCTAACTGTTGAAATATTTTACAGGCCTTTTACTACAAAAAAGAAAACATATCTGTATGTGTGGTACCAAAAACCATACAAGCAATTTTAAGCATGTTTATATATAAAAAATCGATTGAAATAAAAAAAGCTGATTTAAATTTTAAAAATCATCAAAAAAAAATTTTTCAAACATAGCAAAATGTTATAAAATTTTCCCTGATTTTACATTTTCCTGCATTTCAAGTTTCTTCAGCTTGGTTATCTGAAGAACATAAAATCGAGGTTCCACTGTACGAAATGTCCATATCATAGCAATGTACATATATCCAATGGATATATATCCCTGTGTGTATATATTAAAGTGCTGCAGAGAGAGGATTTTGCTTGAGTACCAAATAGTTTGCACAGATAGATAGCGTACGGAATTGAGAGCTTCTTCACTTGAGCGAATAACACTCGAACAGGCAAAACGAGCAGTATACACTCAAAAGTCCAGTAGTGCACGTATAACCGTAATTTCTCTGAGATGTGGATCATGAAGTGAAAGGCTCAGTGAAATTATGAAATACTTGATCAAGGGCTGAAACTAACAAGGTGGATATTTTACATGCGTCTGTGATTATTGTCACATTAAAATGATGTTCTATTGTATATGCTGGAGCGTAGCATGCTTGAGGGAGACTTGAACGAATAGGAGCAAGCAAAAAGTGGTCACATGCAGCACTAGTATATTTATATAGTAGGATTTATAAATATTCTGAACTTCTTTGAATTGTTATAATTTTCAAGTATCAGTATCGGTGGGAATTAGTAAGGTATATCAGCAATGGTATTGTTTCAAAGTGCCATCACTTCAGCCCTAGTTATTAATAAAAGTCTTGATGAGGCAAATCAGTGTAAAGTTCACTTTTAAATTCAGGTAGGCTAAATGGGACTAGACCTAAACTTTGAAGTGAACCTGGATCACAGTACAGTGCCCCCACTGGAAATCGAACCAGAGGCCCCTGATCAGGGAATCCATTATTGGTATTAAAATGTTTTATGAATATTGATATGTGGTAACATCCAAAGTGGTTCATTTTATTGTTCATTGTGTTTTCTTATCTCTTTCAGGGTTGCCCTTGATAGGATATGTGGGATATTTTTGAATGTTGTAGAAGCTCTTAATGACATTACAAGAACAGATGACATTGGTGCTCATGTTGAGTAAGTGTTATCCTTAATTGCAATGTCAGGGTTTCTGCTGACTGGGAATTATGCAGGAATCTTTAGCACTGGGAATTATGTGGGAACTTTCTCTGTAATGTGAAATACATTGTGCACCTAAACTGTGAGAGACAGTTTAATTGTGCAGCAATTTTTTATTTTTTTTTTGTATTAATCTGTGCATGAACCAGGCACAATAAGTCATTATCATTTTAATACTATTATTATTATGTCAACTAACAGAAGGTGAACAGGAACCTTATCGATATTTCATCGATGCTTCTTTTGGTATGGTAAGAGGCACACATGTGTTCTAGTATGCAGGTGAGTCTGCAAGAAAGCAACAACACCAGAAAATAACCACCAATGCCAAAGCTTGTTGCACCTCCAGTTGATAAAGTCTGTGGCCTCTGCCTCTTATGACCTTTTCACCTTCTGGCATGCCAGAGGTTCCTTGCTTCTGCAGTGAAGCAGACAACATCCAATGAGTATTGAATAGGAATCATGTCTTCTTTTGAGGTAAATTGAAGGTTGCATCATGCTGTATATACACCCTGTATCTAAAATGTTCGGTGAATGGTTTCAAAATAATTGCCATCCACCACAACACACTTTTGGCAATGTTCATAAAACTTCTGGAAACCATGAGCAAAGGCCTCTTTAGGAATTGATCGTAGAACCAGTCACATGTTCTTTGATTGCTGCCATGTCCATATAACATGCGCCTTACATGATGCTCTTCAGGAAGGAAAATAGAAAAAACTTCGCAGATACCAGTCAGGGCAGTACGGTGGATGATTGAGAACAGGTATGCCACGTTGTGCACAGGCATGTTATCGTGTAACAACATCCACTGTTCAGTCCTATGTAACTATGACCTAACATACCGGATGCATTGTAGCAACGTTTCCAAAACTTCCTTGTAGAATGTGGTGTTTACACATTTTGACCCACAGGAACGAATTCCATATGGATGATGCTATCATTGTCGAAGAAGGCGATCAACATTGTCTTAACCTTGGACTTTTGCAGGTGACTCTTTTTGAGTCACGGGGAAGACCATGAACGGCATTCCATCGATTGCCGATTAGATTCCAGATCGAACTGGTAGCACCAGGTCTCATACTGTGTGACAATGGTTCGCAGAAAGGATGGATTCTGGTCACACATGGTAATAAAATCTTCAGAGGTTTCCATCCATTTTTGCTTGCTGCTTTTCTGTCAGCTTGTGCAGTACAAACTGGGAACAGATCTTCAGCTTACCTAAATCTGCATACCATGTCCTTACTAATGCCAAATTCCTCTGCCATGAATTGTAGAGTCAGTCTCCGATCTTGTCAACAGCCAACCCGAACATGACTCAGCCTGTTGTTTCCTTTCTGTCGCGAAAGGATTTGAACCAGTCGTAAAGATACATTTTTTGCTTATTGCTTCCGGCCCATGCACTAGCACAAACATTTCATGCATCTTCTTCACTATTTTCCCCACTTTGTAGCAGAACTTGATGTTCACTCGATGCTCCATTGCACTGTGACACTACCACTTGCACTGACTATGTTCAACTGCCTGCAGCAGGTTTAACCTGATGGCACGTGTATTCCACGCTAGGTGATGCTTCTCGGCATCTCTCTGGATAGCCATGTGCATACACACGCACCTGGCTCATGTTGCCATTGATATATTGGACCATTCACCAAACTTTTTAGACACAGGATGTATCTGCTAGCAGGCAAACAAGCAGACATGCTTGGTATATTGTTTCCACTTAGGTGTTCTCACACTACATTGACCATCGCAATGTTGCTGATGTGGTGGGAAAACAAAGTTATTGTACCAATTGAATATTTAAAATCTTATTTAGATATTGTAAATACACTTTTTAATACAGATTACTTTATTGGTGAGACTTCCTGCCACCATTTACATGTGCTTTTATGGGACTTTGGCTCTTTTGCCTCCCTTGTTTCTGCTGGATGGAGAATCAGTTTGCTTCACTCAGGAAATGACTTGGGAAGCTCTAGCTGACGTCTATACCCTCAATAGCATTCAGTAGTGGAAAGACTAAAGAGTTATGCCTAATATCTAGTCCTGATTGAGACTGCACTTTACTACATATTGTGTGTTTGTTGATTTTTCCTCCAAGACACCTAATGATGTATTTTCCATTTTTGCATTTCAGTTCATTGGTGATAACAGATCATGTTAATCTTCTTCAAGGAGATGAGGTAGACTATGAAACTGAACATGACCAACGAAAAAAACAGCTGGCATATTCAGATCCTGTTCACACTATTGTTTTGAAAGATTTTTTTCAGTCTCAGGTAGGTTTCTGCTTCAAAACCAAGAATAGTTTCATGCTTATTGAAATACTATCAACAGTTATCGAGTAATTTCACACTAAATAATGTCTTGCACTTTACACTGGATTATACAGATTTTTTAAATATATATATTATATTTTTTAAAGTCAAATATACCTCATTCGAAAGCCAGAATTTACTTTGTATTGTGTTTTTTATATGTTGAATTCAATTATGTGTAACGTCTTGTAAATATGTTGTACAAATATGACATTTTTTTAATTGTGGAAATATGCCGGTCAAATCCAATGTTGCAATCTCGGTAATGGTCAGCCCAATGGTGATGCAATGGATATTGAAATTATAACTGTGTAATAAAAATCAAATTTCCATATCTTTTCACATTGTGCAAATTGAAGACAACAGACAGAATTGTTTTTCTTGGCAATCAAATTGCATTTTTCACCTCATTACTACGAATGCACGTGGAGAAAGTGGGCTTTGTTGCAACACATTGCCACCTGGCCTTTAAACTCCACATTCAGCCAGCAGCTCTGACATGGAAAGTGAGCTGAAAGTTTTGATTACTAAGCAAATTGTTGCGCTCAATGAAGCATTGTTGAGATGCTGTAATTTGATTCACGCCGTAATTTTATTTTATGACTCATGTGTTCCTGCCATGAATTATTGCCTATGAAAGTGTAGCATGTCTCTTGCTTTTTATGGGTTTGCATGAAGAGCATGCATCTTTTATTTTATGCAGGATTTCACTGGATAAATTCAATTACTCACATAGATAGAAAATGTAATTTTTGCTTAATAAATTTTCTTGTTTTGCAGGTAACGGATTTGAAAAATCAGGTTGGCCCATCACAATTTGACCAATTGATACAGACTGTGGATGTTGAAACACTTGAACAAGTGAAAGAATATATTGTATTGTGAATGATGGTTCCAAAATTGTTGCCAATAAAGGATTTCTGTAAATTATTAGAATTTTATTGAATGTAATGTTATGCATTGAAATTATTTCTTCTGCTTTGTACTGTAGAGAAGATTTGGCTGTCAAGGAGGAAATCCTTATTCTATACTATTTATGCCAGATTCAGGATTTCCCAACTCAGGAAGTATGGAAATTGCTGCAAAAACAGTGTCATATCAGAAACTGATCTTTTCCAGTTGGACATTTCAGTGAAATATCTTTCCAACTCTGAAAGTACTTCAAATCACCTTGGGGGAGGGCAAACTGGCTAACATGAGGCACCAAAATGGCATGGAGAAAGCAGTTTAAATTCTTTCATACTTTTCTAATTGTGTCAGTATTATAGTAATATGCCCTACAATAATACTCAGAATTTTAAAGTTAACTGTGGCATGAACATCAAACCTTGCACTTAAATGTTAAATGTGTATACAAAATCTTATATTGCAACTGCATGGTTGAGTGCTCACCACCAAAGATTTTAGATTTGACTCCCAGTCAGAGCATGGATGTTCCAATATGAGTGTCCCCCCCAAATCTCATCTAAACATGACACCTCTTTGAGAGCCAAGTCCTGACAAGCTGTTATTTATTTAGTGATTATGTGGTAAGCACATTGAATTCCATCCTCTTCCCCCCCTTTTAGAACTGGACCCCACTAGTTATTATCCAATTATTCTCGCAAATTGTGCAGCTCCCACCAAAAATCAAAGCTTGGACCACTTGCACCTACAGTTGCAAAGAAGTGAAATGGATGTTGTTTTTAATGAAAAGTTGGCTTTAAAATAAAAACTGAAATTTTCACTTTTTGCTAATTGCAGCTAACCTATTTCACTTGTAGCATCATATTTTGGAATTGGCTATGTAATTTTACATGGTGTGGCACCCAGGAGACATATTCTAGTTGTTTTTTGTTTTTTTTGCCGTACGCGAGTTTGTAAATATGCCTACCCAATGGCATAGTGGTAACACCATTGTCTTGTAATCAAGTGGTATCAGGTTTGATCCTCAGTGGAGACATATTGCATAGTGATTCAGACTCAATTTTAAACTGTAGGCCCAGTGCTGATTAGCCTACCTAAGCATAAAATAAACGTAAAACCAAATTTTTCATGTTTGTGCCATTAATGTCATAAAAAAACTAAACAAATGTTAATATTACGCTATTAAGATTTTCAGGATAATTAAAAACTTTACATTCATAATATGTATGCAGAACTACATGCATATATACTCCATTTAATACTTAAGATGAGTATGCTACTACAAAGGAGATTTAAAGCCCAAAGCATATGTGTAACTTTGTGGGGGCAAGGGGGTAAATTCTCACTATAAAATTTACAAGTTAATGGTACTTTTGTTAACCTTCTGGAACCTGAGGAGCAAAGTAAGGAGTAATTTTCATGATTTTGCAAAATAATCCTGGGCAGAGAGCTCATTGGCCAGAATCGCTTACTTCAGCGAACGCTCATTCTGGGTTTGCACAGTCTCCAGATGCATGAGTCATGCAGTCACAGTTGCCAACTTTTAGATTCTAAAATTGTCGAGGAGTACTTAAAATGTTAATCACTTTTAATTGTCGAGGAGCACTTAGAATGTTAATCACTTTTAATTGTCGAGGAGCACTTAAAATGTTAATCACTTTTATAAATTTGAAATTGCAGACATTTATTCCTTGCTAGAAAACATTTGTATCAATCACACCCAGTGGCGGCGATTGGGTTCCAAAACTAGGTGGCCAAGGTACAAAAGTACAGCAAGGACAGTTTAATTTCCCTTGGTACATGAAGTTAGCGTGGTGCAAAAATGGCAAAAAGTGGGGGGGGGGGGCACTGCACCCTCTCGGCCACGCCCCTGCTGACACCTGTAAAGGAGTACGAACCAAGTTTCACAAAAAGTGCCATCGTAAATATTTTGGAACTTTGTGTGACTGGCGGTTGTTCTACATTATACTTTTTTGGGGGTGCTCCCCTGTGTGTCATCGCCTTGTAATCAAGGGGTACCAGTACCAGGTTCAATACCCGGTGGAAGCACATGGTGGTTCGGATCCCACTTTAAACTATATTGTGCAGTCCCGATTAGCCTTATTGTGCATAAATTTACCAAACAAATGAATCAATCAAACAGATTTTCTCTGGTGTAATTTTGCCAATTCAATATCTGAATTAGTTGCTCAAGATTCACCTCCCCCCCTGAACGCTAAGGCACGATGGTCCATAAAATCAGAATTTGCATTATAAAAGGTTTTTTAATATTGTCATCTCTTTCAACAAATCATCGTTCGCTCATTGTTGCTAGTTATCTAGTTCTCAGACCACATTGATAGTAATACGATGCAAATAGCAGGCAATGCTATTTACACATTTCAACAAACAAACAATGTAAAAATGAAACTGAGAGAAGATTTACGATTTCAAGACCAGAAAGGTGACATAAAATGAACAAGACACACAAACCTATGACAAGACCTTCGAAACAAATGTGGAAAATATGTGGTAGTTGGTTTGACATACAGGGTGGTGCAAAATTCCGTTTACAACGCTTGGGAGGTGAATCGCCAAGTAGAAACAAGGAAAAAATGCCATGTGGAAAAATGTCGAAATCGGCACCGTTTGCGAGTGACAGGCATGCGAAAATCGCCTCACACCATGTGTAAAGTACAATAACTCAAGAAGGAAGAAAGGTATCAATGTCGGATTAAAATAATACAAAGAAAGTCGTGTCTGACGAATACAATGGTGCAGCAATTGAGGCCCAGTGTAAATTGCGCAAGGGGATTCTCAAAGAAAGTGGGGAATCCCCTGATGGAAAATATAGGAAATTTACTACTATTTTCAACATAATGTTGAGATCGGAATGTAGGCAGTAAAAAATGACGACGTATGTCCACATGTCCCACTACTGCTGGGACACCGTCCCAAATGGAAAAAAATACCGGAAAATCATAAAAAAAATGTTTTCAATCCCTTAATGTTGACACACTACTTTGCAGTACGAAAAACAAAAGTTAAACAATGGCTACATGACGTCAGGCTGTACATACTACAAGAGAGCTCCCCAAAGAAAGTGGGTAATTCTCGAAGGAATGAAGACGTAGAATGGCTAGAAAACGCACACAATGGCATGTAACATTTCCAGGCACAGCTCATCTTGAAGGGATTCCATTGAGAAGCGAACAACCTCCGCACATGCAGATCGATGGTATGAAGTACAGCGATCTCCAGCACTATGAGGTGCTGATAGGGACTCACAATCACCGGTATACTCAGAGACGTTGTTGAAAATGTCCGCTATTGACTTCAAGACAAAGATGGCATCAGCGAAGCACTGATTGTCTGGTACGGTCAAATACCTCTGGCATGTCACCAATTGTCCCAGCAGCGGCACTAACATGAGCAACGAGGTCCTGAGCACTTTCCACAGGGGTTTCATACACGAGCCTTTTCATTTCTCCCCATACAAACAAATCCAGTGGTGTGAGGTCGGAGGAACGAGGTGGCCACGGTAAAGGTCCACCCCTGCGAAGTCAACGATCGCCGAGTAAGGCCCTGGCTCCCCGGTCGAAATGTGCGGGGGCGCCGTCGTGTTGAAACCAGATACGTTGTCTACCTGCCAGTGGCACGTTTTCCAAAAGTTCGGGTAATACGTCATGTAGAAATACCCGATAATTCCCACCACACAAAGTAGAGTGCAAAATGTACGGGCCTATCAAGTGGTCACCTACTACGGCACGCCACACATTCACTGCGAACCTATGTTGATGATGGCGCACAATGATTGCATGCGGATTGTCCATATCCCAGACGTGGCTGTTGTGGCTATTGAACATGCCGTCCCTGGTGAACATTGCCTCATCGGTCCACAAAACTATTGTTGGGAAATCTGGAATGGCAAGAGTTTCTTGCACGTACCATTGGCAGAAATCCATGCATAGGGGAAAGTCCGTGGGCAGTATGTGGTGCACCTTATGCAATTTGTATGTGTGCAATCCCTCCTCCTGAAGAACGCGGAACACATTGCTATGGTGAGTTTGTGGCGTACGAGCAATGACACGTGTGCTGGTGCCAGGACGGTCTCGTATCGCGCCCGCAACACGTCCTCTTCAAATTGCACAGTGCGGGGTCTTCCACAATCCCAACTACGGGGTAGTAGAGATCCAGTTTCACGCAGTCGAGCATCAAGTCTTTGAAAGAGTGCATGTGCTGGTAACTGGCTATTGGGAAAACGTTCGTGATACGAACGCCGTGCTTCACGGCTGTTTCGGTTTGCCTCTCCACAAATGAGATGCATATCAGCAAGCTCGTGGGTAGAGTACTCCGCCATTGTCCTGTTTGAGAACTGCCCAGCAACAGGGGCACTTTCCCTCCGAGTGACGGATCACAACTACCGTTATTAGCACCCACGTAATGTCACACAGGTCCACGCAGTTGTTGCAAACCGAGAAAGAACACGGGAATACGTACTCTACGTACAATATTCCTTGGCGCAATTCAACCAGACTAAACTCCACGCTGCGACACGCAGAACAGACATGAAGAACAAAGGTCGACTACACTCTGTATGTAGTATCCACCGACGCTAATACGTAACAGGTGACCTACAGTTCCAGCGTCTCTAGTGGGGCTTTCTGTATCAATTAGCTGAAATCAATCTCAGCGTAATCTGACGGCATAGCGTCATTATCGGGTCAATTTCCTATTTCCCGAGTGTGGGACGGTGTCCCAGCAGTAGTGGAACATGTGAACATACGTCGTCATTTTTACTGCCTACATTCCGATCTCAACATTAACGTTATGTAGAAAATAGTAGTAAATTTTCTATATTTTCCATCAGGGGATTCCCCACTTTCTTTGAGAGTCCCCTCGCGCAATTTACACTGGGCCTCAATTGCTGCACCATTGTATTCGTCAGGCACGACTTTCTTTGTATTATTTTAATCCGACATTACCATCTTTCTTCCTTCTTGAGTTATTGTACTTTACACATGGGGTGAGGCGATTTTCGCACGCCTGTCACTCGCAAACGGTGCGATTTCGACATTTTTTCACATGGCATTTTTTCCTTGTTTTTACTTGGCGATTCACCTCCCAAGCGTTGTAAACGGAATTTTGCACCACCCTGTATAATAATGAAACTAATTTGAGAAGTTTCAAAATCTTAGGTACAGTTGCGTAGCAACATATCGCAAGGCCCCCCATCCGTTCTTTAAGTTTGAAATATCAATGTAAATCGATACACAATCATCAAGGAAACGTCAGCAAATTATCATATTTATATAACAGCCTATAATAATAATTAATTTCTGACGAAAATTATATTTAATAGTATGCGACAGGGAAATTTACACTTGGCAGAGCTACAGTAACACGCTGCTGGAATTTTCGTTAACCAAAGTAGTAGTAATAGTATGTTTTTTAAGATGCTCTTTAGGCAGTAAGACAACTGAAATATCCTTAAATGTGCTAAACTTTTTTTTAAAAAAATCAGAAATACAAAGTAAGAATCTTGAAATAGAACCTATATATTATTTAATAAGTCGTTCTTTGTTTCCTCATTTCAAAGTTTGTAGGACGTAAATGTCACAAACCATGGCTTAAGTAGAAAATATGGAAGGACGCACATAAAATGTCGGTGCTTGATAGAGTGGGGTAAAGGGATGCAGTAAACCACAATCCTGTCTAGGGGCCCAAAGTATCTACCTACAAGCTCTTCGACACAATCGGTTTCAACATCAACAAATCTTAAAACGATAGTCATTTGCACCATAAGTGTGAAATCTTTGGTGTAATCAATTGATACAGCTAATTTGACTTTTTTTTATAATTAGCAGTTTTGACTTTGTTGCACATTAATTATACCAGTCAACTTTGAATTTTAGGACTTAGATGATAATAATAATTGTGAATCTCATTTTGTTGTTACGTCTTAATGTTCTTGTAATATTAAATATTTGACGCAGTGGCGTAACAAAATCGTAAAGTACGCATCCGTGAGAAAAAATTGGGTCCCTCAAGTACAGTCAGATTCTTCCAGGAAATGTATGTAATTACTTAGAATGGCTGGTTGTGGCTACACTTACATTAATAACTATACAAATCGATGCTCTAACTCTGAATTTTCACATATTACAACATATCTTTCTTTGATATTTATGTATTCAAAAGAAGAAAATACAAATACATACTTAATCCCTTCCCCATGGGCATCTGGAAGGGCCCGTGCCCCCCCCCCCCCCCCCGTGGAAAATGTAAGTCACCCAAAAATTATATATTTTTCACATATAATTTCATTTCACCCACAACAATATGTATTAATTATTGTATGAATATGATAAATTCAAATTTAAGCAATGTTTTTTGAGGGAACAATACTATTATTGGGGAAAATGTGCCTTGTTTGCCCCCCCTGGAAAAAAAACCCTCCTTGCTCCTCCCTGGAAAAAATCCTGCGGACATCCATGCCCTTCCCCCTAAACAGAAGTCCGTACAGGATACAGAGAACACTGGAAGCTATAGCCTGACAAGTCCCGATATGCGCAGATCGCTGCGGAGAACTTCCTATTACGTCATCCTCCCCACAACTCTTCTACGTACTGGTCTGGCTTTGAGACTACGAGTGGTGCCAACTCAGCAAAATTAAGCTAAAACAAATATGACAAACTATTTTTACTGTGTAGATTGTCGGTGCCGGCTCATATCAGTTTATCAGTGGTTCATTTGATTTAATCCGGTCTTTGAAAATGCAAGCGGTGCGTGGATCATAAACTGTAGTATTACGCACGAGCGTTAACGTTTATAATGAAGAGAAACTACTGGGCAAATGACTTCATTTTCTGAATGCAACATCGAGCAGTGGCCTGTTTTTTTTTTTTTTTTAAAAAAAAGCTGAGTGGGGGGGTTATTTTGTTTATCGTACAACAATCACTATGAGACGGCAATCTGATAATATGCTTGCCTGTGTTCTTTTTTAAAGCACTGAAATGTTCTTGCTCTTTACTCTTGGCTGCATATTTTTGAAATGCAAAAATCAAATCATGCCGGGTCCAACGAAATCCACAATCTGCTCTGGAAAGCCTCTTAGAGGCCAGGCCAGAGAAATTGTTTACAATGTTGCAACATATTTGCGAAATCAGGAGGAGTTACATAAACTTAAGTATAATGTTGTCGAGTTCACAAGCGCCACCACGGGAGTATCTAAATGGATGGTTTCTCAAGTTTTAAAAGGATTGGATTGATTTGTTGTTTTAAGTCCACTTTATGCACAGTAAGGCTAATCGATACTGGACGTACAGTTTAAAGTGGGATCTGAACCACTATGTGCCTCCACCAGAAATCGAACCCGGGATCCCTTGATTACAAGGCGACGACACTACCACTGTACCATCGTGGAGTTCAAGTTTTAAAAGAAGGAAAAGAGTCATTGACGAAAGGTGAGCTGAAGTTCTGTATTCAGACAGGTAGAAAACACCCCAGGAAAAAGCGAATACAAATTTCGTTGAAAATCCTCAGACCATTCCCCTCTCTCCAGGTTGCAACACTGCGAACCAACGTTGCTCCGAAAAGTGGAGTGGGGAAATGTGGTGTGAGCTGCGCAACAGCTATTTGCAGCGTCTTGTTTTTAAACTTGTCAATTATAGTGTAGAGCTATCAAGGAGAAGAAACTTTCCCAAAGCACTTGATTTCAGATTTAAAAGCACATTCCTGAAACGTAGAACTTGATCAGGAAATTCGGAAGATAAATCATCTTCGTGCCCGTTACAGAGGGCAATAGCTGCATCTGAAGTTGTAAGAACGAAGGAAGAACTGCTAATATTATCCATACCCTTCTTCAGTTTAAAACACCGGAAGCATTTAAATGCCCCATACTTTGCTCCGTGGCAGTTTGAGGTGCTTTACCATTAACATATTAAAATCAGGTAGGCTATGCAAGGTCACAAGACAGAATAAAAGCCAAGATCAAGCACTTTTTATTCAACAAAATAATAAATGGATAAAAATGTCCAAGCAATTTTTGCGTTGATCTTTCACATGAGAAATGAGAATTATTTTGACTTTTTCGGGGCCTCTGATTTGACGTATTCATTCAAATTATAACGCTAAACTAGAATATAAAGCCAGATAAAAAGGTCTTAATTTTATTGCCCACAAAAATTAGCCTTTTCTATCTTTCTCACTTCCATTTATTACGTTTTTCCTATCAACCTCATGGGACGTGAGGCCCAGGGTGCTCGCCCACTTCACCCACCCCTTTCTATGCCAATGGTTATACAACCTCAAGGCACCTGTGCCTAGCAGAAATTCAAATATTTCCATGCGTAGTGAAATATAATGGCCGTTGGCAACACCGACAGGAGTGCTCGCGTCTACTTGCAAGAACTACATCGCGTCTCATGGGTCTTCTCAAGACCCGGGTAATAGAAAAAACTGGCAGGCATCGATGCCTGTGCAGAACTGTGATGTGAAGCTTGCTTGCACGATGTCGAACACCTGGGCTTGACGTGCGTGTTGCATATTCTTGTAGGCGTGCCTCCTCCCAGACTGTTTTTTTTCCTGGTCTTGTTGCAGGTATCCGGTCCTGGGTGCTATTCATATGGGTTTGAAAACTTTTTCATTCTGCCTCCCTAAAGTTAGGTTGGACAATGTTTTGCCTGTGGCCCAAAGTAACTTATAAGTGTGAGTACTGTTGTTGGAAAGTAGTTGTATTTTTGGTTGAATGTTCATCGTTCATTCATGTAGTTGCAAGCATACACACACACACACAAACACAAATTTCTTTTGTTAAAGTAAAATGTTAGTTTTATTATATTGTTATATATAGTATTATTAGTATGTGTATAATTAGTGGTACAGTATACCACAAGACAAGAAGTACTGTATAAGAATGAACCTCCCTGATAGCATATAGTAATGTTATTATCTTGTAATGAAGGGGTACCAGGTTCAATCCCCTGTAGAGGGAGGCACAGTGGTTCAGGTTCCATTTTAAGCTGTAGGTTCAATCTCAATTATCACAGCTGAGCATAAAGTGGACTTAAACAAAATTTTACTGAGACAAAGCCAGATTATATTTAAATAGATTTTTTCGCCATTATGGTCAATCTATTTCAGTTTCTGCCTCAGTTTAAGAACCACCATGTGTTTCCCAAATATTGTGGTTGTACCAGGCCGCAAGAGTTCATTAGATTCAGATTCCCAATTATTTTAAACCCAATTTTATATTTGTCAGCAAGCCTAGACATGTAGCACATGCCATAATTTATTATTAACATTTAATTCCAATGGTGCATATTTTAATGTATAAAATAGAGTTTACAAATAGAGGAGGAAGTTCGACAATGGCCTCAATCCACACGCAGATGGGTGGAAAGACCTTCGTGGTGGCTCACGAGTGACTACACAGAGATTCCAAATATTCTTCTTGAGGTATACAGGAACTAAAGGATGAGCAATCGGTCTATGCTAAAATGCAGTAAACTTGTACAACTTTACATGCAGAAATCTACTACATAAAAAAACAAATTGTTTTCATTTGACTGTCCCTCGCACTATACAGGGTGATTGGTAATTCGACCTATTCCTGGAAAGGGGTAATACTAGAGCACATTTGCAACAAATTTGACCCTATGCACCGGGGGTCGGAAATCAATGGGTTTCGAGTTATTGCAGTTTGTAGATTTTCGTGACATATTCCGACTTGCGACCAAAAAACTACTAATTGTGAAAAAACTACTACACCCTGGACACTTAATCGACATGTTGCTAACAGCTGACGAATGAGTGACTACTGGGGAAAAAATTCCCAAACCCACAGAAAGAAACAGTCACTGGTGCACACGTCATGAAGAAATTAGGAAATTATCGTTTAAATCGAAGAGGATTACTCAAAAAATTGTTAACACACTTAGCGTAAAAATTATGAAAAAACTTCCTCGTTTCATAAGCTCTACAAAAAGATACAAATGTTGTCAACTGGCACACGGGTTGGGGGAAAAATCTGAAAGAAAAAGGCGAAGAAGGCATGTTATAGACCTCTTTGTAAAGTGAAAAGAAGTTGTTGGTTGTGAGAAATAAAGGAACGAAAATGAGTAAAATAAGAATGTCGTTTACCATTCACATGATTCCAGGTTGTCAGAATAAACTGTTACAAAAACTACAAATCCTGTTAAAATTGCCTCCCCCGGTTACGTATGCAAGCACGCAGCCTGCGGCGTACTTCAGACACAAGTCACTTGCATTGACACTGTGTCTCTTATGTCTCAATTCTCTCTCTCAACTCTACTTGGGAATCCACTGGTGTACTGTAGACTAACTCTTTCATGGACGGTGAGGAGTCCGGATTTGACGCCATGCTCTTTTGCATTTGGGGTCACTAGAGTTTAAAGTGGGAACCACTATGTGCCTCCACGGGAATCGAACCTGGGACCCCTTGATTACAAGGTGGCGATGCTACCACTGCACCATTGGGGAGGCCTAGGTGGTGGAAGATAAATATCGACACTGTTTTTATTTATTCCATGATCCGTGTTGAAAAATAAAAAAGGAATTCCCTTTAAAATCCGGTCTCTATTCATAACATAGCATTATGAAATAACTATTTTATCAATACAAGAATAATTTTTTGACTCTATAAACCACAATTTCCTGCTTCATAAATTATCCCACCATTTCAATATTCATGGAAACTTTCTCTCTGCTCAAGCACTACCTCCAAAACAGACAAACAAAAGTTGTTCTTTCCGGAATCTCTTCTTCTTATCATGCTGTATCTTCTGGTGTACCTCAAGCCAGTGTTCTTGGACCTCTTCTCTTCATCCTGTACCTTGATGATCTTCCAGAATATCTTTCTGATTCATGCAAAAACCTTCTCTTGTTCGCTGACGATTGCAAAATATATAGTAAAATCTCCCAATTTCAGTGACATGACACTTCTGCAAAATAATTTAGATTCTCTGATAAAGTGGTGTGAATTATGGAACTTAAAACTCAACTCTCAAAAATGTACCATGATGACCTTCTCCTTAAAGAAAAACACATTTAATACTAAATATTTCATAAAAAATAATTGTGTTCAAAGAGTTGCCGCACAAAAGGACCTGGGCGTCATATTTGACGAGAAACTTTCCTTTTCTGAGCACATCTCTAGTCACAAGGGGTTCAATGCATATGCTGGGTCTTCTCTATCGTTTCACGGAAATAAACAACTTGACTGCCCTCAGCACCTTTTACAAATCTTTTGTGTCACCTAAAATTGAATACTGTTCTCCGATCTGGTCTATGGCATGCCCCTCAAATTCAGATAGACTAAATCCAGTCCTAAATTTCTTCCTGGCCATTGTTTGACACCGAATTCTGTCCACAAAACACTTGCAAAAGTCCATCCTCCTGCAAATGTTAAATATCCAAACTCATCAAGAGACACATAGACTGGCTGACCATATATTTCTCCTAAATAGTGAATGGCAACATCAGAAGTGACCACCTTCTTCAGGAAATTCACTTTCGTGTGCCTGCCCGCTCAACAAGAAGCACTTAACTTTTTTGTTTCTCAGAAGCTGAGATTGTGCCTCATCCAGCGCTCTCTGTTCCATAGACTGCCCAGTGAATATAATAATCTAGGAAGCCAAATAGACATTTTTGAAAATCTGGACAGTTTTAGAAGAAAGTTAACCAAAAGTATGTAAGTCTCTTAACCACATGTAATTTTTCTATGTTACTATTTTTGTTGTATTATGTTGTATTTTTTTTGTCCTTATGTTCTATAAAATCGTTCCAATGTAAAATGGCTAACGCTGTATTTGGAATCTTCTATTAAATAAATAAATAAAATAAATAAATAATTTCTCATTTTTTTATTTACAAAATGCTATAGATATTTGACCAGTCCCTATCTCACATCTATAATTTTATAAAGTGCTATGTACAGTTATTTTGCAGAAATTTTCAATTGAGCCATTATTTACCACAGCTATAAAAATGTGTTTCAAATATTACATTAGGGTTGAATATTTTTCCACTCGACTAACAAAACTTGGCCATTCTGAAGACCCATGCAAACCACTGGCATCTGTGGATACTGGAACCCCAATCCATCAAGCCACTTTGTTTCACAGACAGCTATTTGTCCCAAATTTGGAGTGGTAGCACTGCAAGAAGCAAACATAATATTACAGACATTAAAAGCTCTCACCAAAAAATAATAATAATAATAATAATATAGGATTCAGTTCATGTTCATAGTTGTCAAGATTACCACTTAAATGGAAGAATAAGTGAAATTAACCTATGAATGAGAAAGTCACCAAAATATCTAGAAACGTTTAATGTGATTGTTGTACATGTGTCAATGAAAATGAATATTTTTACAAATTTGTAAACATTAATTTGCTAGAACAAATATAAGGGTGAGTGAATAATTATCTGCAATGCAGTTATTTTGAGTTTCCATTGTCATCACTGTCTTTTTTCGTGTGGGCCACCCACTGCTGCATAGGTTTGACAGGGTTCCTATGTGTCCTGGAAAACTTGGAATTTTAAAATATTCCTTCCAGGCCTGGAGATGTTATGAAATTTCACATTTTTCCAAGCTGAATCTGGAATTTTGGAGGTTGTCCTGGAAATTCCTTTGTCCCGTTTTATTTGTATGAAGTAAAATAAGTTTTCATTTAAAACAGGTCAATGTCATGACAGTGGTTTATTTACTTATGTCACGTTGCTGGGTACTGAAGTCATAGTTTTGTGCTAAGTTTTATTTTTGTGATTGAAGTATAATGCCCCACGTTTTTGTATTATTTTGTATCGCTCAGAAGTAGGCAAGATTATTCAAGGAACACACATTTGTTTATTATTTTGTATCGAATTATATGGGTACTGTCCATTTATATTTTGCCTTATTTTCATTACAAGTACAAAATTTAAACACTTTTCTAGTTCCGTGTTCAAAGGAAATTAATTTTCTCTTACTGTTTCAGGGAATGCAATGCGAGTCAAGATAGAACTGAATATCAAGATGAGTGGGTCACGTAAATGTTCTTTCAGAATAGTGTTTATTTGACCAACAATATAGCAAGTGTGTTGAGGAATGCAAAATAGACATTTATAGTGCCTTTTGTAAAATATGCAGAAAGAAAATTGATGTAAGTAATATGGGAGTTGCTGCTCTAAGAAGTAAGTAGTCATATTAAAAGTAATAAACATGTTCAAGTCAGTGGCAATTCTGAACTCTTCCAAGACTCTCACAAGCTTTGTTCGCTCGAGTGCTATGTAATGACCCTGCGTGGTTGCCACTAACATATTATTAGACCCTGCGTGGTCACTATATTCTTTTTGATTTAACATTTCAGTTGAAACAATTGAGCAGAATGTCCCTGCGAGGCATACGCTTTCAGTTTTAAATCCAACTTGTTCTTTAAAACGTTAATAATTGTCATTTACATTGTTATACCCATTGTTTAGTAATGCAGAGTCCTGTATGACTTGTTATTAATTGTAATGTCTTAATGCACACAGTTTTTGTTATGGTAACACGTGCATGTAAACAAAATGTGAGTTGGCAGCACATACTCTTAGTTAGAATTTTTGTGGCCCATGTGCCACCGCAAGTATAAAGCCAGCGCAGCGAGGCCAGGAGCTCAGTTGGCTCCCTGATGTCAACTGGTAGACATCCAGGGTGAACCGGCCTCACAACCAGAAGCCTAGCAGCCATCCCAGAAGGGAGGAGGAAGAAGAAAGAAGAAGAGCCTAGCAGCAACCTATGTACCAGGTCTTGCTGCTTCGGCTGATTGGTACTCAAGTTCTACCTGCACAGTTTGACTGCCAGTACCTGGAATAGTCCTTCTTAACCTGCTGTCTCTGTATAGGAGACAATGGTTGGCTTGCCAATTCCCAGCTAAGGCCAGGGGTGTCGCAGCATCCTTTGATCCTTTACTTAACACCCGCTAGTTGGAAGCATCAAACCGGTTACTGACCAGGGGCTGCCGTTTTCTCTTACGTCCCACTCGTCGGGAAGCCAATTGGCTACGGCCAGTTTCTAGCTGTGGTTGGGGGTACCACGTGAATCCTACTTTCTCTTACAGGGGAACCCATGACGTCATCAGCGACCAAGGCCCTAAATAAAAATAGGTCCCCATACCCTGCCCCCCCCCCCCCCTGGTGCCTCACTGCAAGGAATAAATCGAATGTTCCCTGGCCCCCTTATCTCTTCCGAGACCAGAAGCGGTGCACGTAAATGCA
Organism: Lepisma saccharinum; assembly: GCF_977018435.1. NCBI lineage: Eukaryota > Metazoa > Arthropoda > Insecta > Zygentoma > Lepismatidae > Lepisma > Lepisma saccharinum. Next base: position 34,141,516 of record NC_139231.1, read on the forward strand.
CGTGTGTGGTACAAGTAAATGCACGTAAGGGTTACAGGTAAAGAGACATGTACTAACAGACATTGATATGTTGAGTTTATTAATATATATATAAAGCTGGTGTAACTTTTCCTTATCACAGTAAGCCCTGAGATATTTATCGGAGTCTATGTTCAACGACTGGTAAGAAGTTAGCACTTATGGGTAGACTTTTGCCATCCTCCTAACTGAAGTGGTTAGAGCATCGAGCGCAGCCTGTGTTGCTGCGCTGTGTAGTTGCAGCTAATACTCCCTCTGTCTCATAATTATAGTCCGGTATGCCAAAATGGTGACTTTTTATTTATGTTCTTTTGGATACTTGATCAGCAAATTTGTACTGATCCTTGAATAATAACGTTGTATGGTTCATTCCCATATTTAATTTTCTTCTTCTGTATACACCAATGTCACAGTTTGCCTATCGGACAATTATTATGGGACAACAAACAAAAGTGTACCGGACAATAATTATGGGACAGGGAGTATTATAAATTGTGACACAACATCAACAAGTACAGATGTTCCTGCAAGTGTGACTTTGTCGAAGCCTGCAATTTCTGTGATTGATCATGCTCTTCTTGGAGATTAAGTGATGAAAGCCGAGATTTATTGGACTCTGAATGTTGTAATTAACTCTGATAAACTTACTTTTCATTTTTCCGTGTAAATTTCTTCGCGATCGATTTCGCCACCCGTCTGGTGGCTTCGTCAGGCGTCACTCCGCCTGCAGCAAGACAGTACACACCTGATGAAGCCACCAGATGGATGGCGAAATCGATCGCGAAAGAAATTTACTCGGAAAAATGAAAAGTAAGTTTATCAGGGTTAATTACCTCTCTGCGTAACCTCCAAACAAATATCTTTAGATCCAATCTGAATGTTGTGAAAAAACATTTATCATTCAATTCTACTGAAGACATTAAAAAACGTTTTCAACTGATGTTTCCACAGTGTGAAGTAGCCAAGAACTATGCATGTGGACCTGACAAAACAGCTTATCTACTGTGTATTGGTATTGGACCTCATTTGAAGGACAATCTACTTTGTATACTACATGGCTCAGAATTCTTCGTTGCTTGCTTTGATAATAGTGTAAATAGAAGTTTACAACAGGAACAAATAAGACATTCTTGTGAGATTTTGGGACGAAGGTTCCCAAGTTATTCTTACAAAGTACCTGGGATCAGAGTTCATTGGCCATGCCAGGGCAAAGGACATACAGGAGACATTAAAACATGGAATTGAAGACCTGAATTCCAAGAAACTACTACAGATAGGAATGGATGGTCCGAACGTGAATATGAAAGTGCTTAAAGACTTTTCGGATACAAGAAAAACTTTATACCCCGACGTCATTGATATTGGTATCTGCAGTGTACACACACTTCACAGAAGCTTTCCAAGTTGGAGCAAAGGAAAAGGGGTGGAATATTGATTGCATCTTGCGTTCTTTGTGATATCTATTTAAAGACACACCTGCAAGAAAGGAAGATTTCCAACAAAACTGTGAAGAAAAGTTGTTTCCTCTTAAGTTCTGTGCTACAAGATGGGAGGAAGATGCAGTCGTTGCTAATCGTGCTATTGGAATCTGGCCACAGGTTAAAACGTTTGTGAACTCCTACAAGGATAAACCAAAGCTGTCAATGTGCACAAAGACTTTTCAGACAGTAAAAGAAGCTTGTCATGATCCTTTTATTATGGCAAAACTGAGTTTATTTTCTTTTCTTGCCACAAAGCTAGAAGCATACTTACAGTGTTACCAGACAGATTCACCAATGATCCTCTTTCAAGCATTCAACATAATGGAACTTCTTTATGGACTTATGTCTCTGTTCATCAAGAAGGAAGTTTTGGACAAACTGAAAACCATGTGGAAATGGTTAAAGTTGATGTCAACAGCAAGGCAAATCTTATGTTCACAAAAGAAGTTAACATTGGATTTGCAACCTCGGATATCTTGAAGTCATGTTTAAAGGAAAAGAATGTGAGTGAAAAATATGTTTTTACCTTCAAACAGCAGTGCTTAGAGTTTATGAAAACTTTAGTTAAGAAGATCCAAGTGAAAAATCCCTTGAAATATCCAGTAGCTAGAATGTCTAGATGCCTTGATCCTAGATCTATGCTATCTGATGAGGATGAAACAACTAAATCAAAGAGCTTTCAGACAAAAAAAATAATTGAGGTCAAGTGAGTGTGATTCAGCTTTACTCAAAATAAAACTGTTTCTTAAGCAAATGAAACCAAACTCTGCAGCATTTAAAGAGTTTGACCGGAATAGCCAACGTTTGGACTCATTTTTTTCAACTCATCTCTCCAATAACAAGCAGTATGGTGACTTGTGAAACTTGTTCTGGCCCTTTTTCATGGACAGGTCTCTGTGGAACGTGGTTGGTTACTCAGTTAATAAGGAAATGACTGTAGAAAACTTGAAGGCCCATAGTCTCATAGCAAAAAGATTGGTGTATGATGAACTAAAAGACAAAAACGTTCACGTGTTTGTTATAACAAAGGAGCTTATAATAAGTGCACGTTCAGCAAGAATGAGATACCATCAATACCTCAATGATCAAAAGAAGAAACAAGCCAGCGAAGAGAAGTATTTAAAGAGACAACAGGTAAAAGAATCTGTAAATGAGCTGAAGAAAAAGACCAGACTTGAGAAATCAATGAACATTATGTTGCAGGAAGCTGATGATATGGCTGAAAAGAAGTCTGATTTTACTCTTTTAGCAAAGTCAAATGCTTACAGAAAAAGCTACTGAGTCAGTAGATGAAATTTCCAAGATATCGAAGGAAATTCATAAGGTGTCTGAATCCCTTTAATTATTTTTTTTCAAACCACTGAATCATTCATTGAAAGTAGAATATTGTCATGTTTATTAATCTTATTTTTCTTTTGTTATTTTCAAGACATAAGCTATCATGCACAATATTACAAACAGTAAGAGTATATTATACTGAATGTTGATTCTGAACCATCAAGATATCTGGTAAGATTTCTACTAACTTGTTCTTCTGTAGTTCAATTCAGTTTCATTTTATATTTTTATAGTTTGCTCTTGTGTATTTTGTAATATGTAAAAACTAGAAAATATGATGATAATAATAACACTGGGGAACAAAAAAAAGATTTTATTTTGTGGCATAAAGTTTAATAACAGTTTCAGCACACAAAACAGCTCTGATTGCCAATTGTATGATTGCTTCAGTTGAATTGACTCCAGTTATAAAAATAAACACACTATGGAAAATGTAGGAGGTAAAATTACTCCACGCTTTTCTAGGTAATATCAAAATTTGATAATGGGATGAAATTCCCATTAAGAAACTTATTTATTTATTTGTAAATTGTTGCTAGGCAACTTATGAATCATTACTAGGCAATATATCTCTTGATGTTGAATTTTGTAGTATAACTAAGCGAAATGCGTTTAATGTGAATACATTGGAAATATGAGTTCCTCACGTAGTAAGTGTTTCAATAACCCAAATGTTTTTTTTGCTATATATAACTAACTAACTAACTCTAACTCTCTAGCCTTCTTAAACCCGAAGGTTCATGGCTGCAGCAACACAGGCCTTCCATCTGTCCCTATCTTGAGCAAGATCTATATACTCTTTTCCATCCCTACCGATTTCCTTTAGGTCCATCTCAACGTTGTCCCTCCATCTTCGTCTTCCTACAGGTCTCTTACCATCTGGTTTCCCAACAACAATCCTGTAAACTCCTCTTTCCTCTCCCATTCGTGCCACATGGCCTGCCCACCTAAGTCTTCTTGATTTAATTATTCTAATAATATTTGGACATGAATACAAATGATATAGTTCTAAATTATGTAACCTTCTCCACTCACCTGTCTCCTCATCCCTTTTAGGTCCAAATATTTTCCTAAGGATTTTATTTTCAAATACTCTCAATTTATGTTCCTCTTTCAATGTAAGGGACCAAGTTTCACATCCATATAATACTACAGGCAAAATTACGGTTTTGTATCTTTCAACTTTTAGTTTCTTAGATATTAAACGAGAAGACAAAAGTTCATGAAGAGAGAAGTAACATGCATTTCCTGAATTAAGCCTACTTTTTATTTCCTCTTTAATATAATTTTCATTTGTTAATATTACTCCTAAGTATTTGAATTTGGAAACTGGTTGAAACGAGTTGTTATGAATAATTAGATTTTGATTAATACCTAACACTTGGTTTCGGCCTGTAAGCATATATTTAGTTTTCTCTTTGTTAACTTCCAAACCTATCTCTTTAGCGGTTATGAAAAATATTTTAGCATTATTCTTAATTGTATTCACATCATCCCCCAGTAAGTCTACATCATCTGCATATGCTAACAACTGAGTCACACTATTTAATTTTAGTCCTTCTTTAGTTTCTTTTACCTTCCTTACAGCATATTCTAGGGCAAAATTAAAGAGCAATTGAGATAATGCATCTCCTTGTTTTAACCCATCATGAATTGTAAATTTGGCAGACATATTATTACCCACACGAATTTTACTTTCTGTTTCACTGGTGTGTATTTTTATCATACTAACAAGCTTCTTAGGTATTCCAAACTCTACTAATATATTATATAATTTATCTCTTTTGACCGAATCGTATGCTTTTTTGAAATCAATGAATAGCTGATGGACATTTTGATTATATTCCCACTATTTTTCAAGTGTCTGTCTGATGTGAAAAATTTGATCTGTAGTTGATCTGTTACGTTTAAATCCACATTGATAATCACCTATAATTTCATTAGCATATGGGGTTAGTCTTGTTAAAATAATGTTAGACAATATTTTGTATGTTGTTGAGAGTAGAGAAATTCCACGGTAATTACTGCAGTTCATTTTATCACCTTTTTTAAACACAGGAACAATTATGGATTCTTTCCACTGTTGAGGGATTTCTTCTTTATTTCATATTAAACAAATTAATTTATGAATTTGACATATTAATGAATTTCCACCATATTTAATTAACTCAGCTGGTATTAAATCAATGCCAGGTGCTGTGTTATTCTTTAGCCTTTTAATAGCATCTTCAACTTCCGTCAAGTTAGGTTCTGGGACTAAAGGTTCTGCTGTGTGTACTTCATTTACTTCTGATTTATCTCCTACATGGACATTTAAAAGGTCATTAAAGTAGTTCTTCCATCTATTTAGAATATCGCTTGGGTCAGCTATAAAATCACCGTCTTTATCTTTTATCAAGTTTACTTTAGGTTGCCACCCCTTTCTAAATTAATTTACACCTTTATATAAATCTCTGATATTTTTTTTTTTTTGCTGTTTGTTTCAATTTCGTTAATTTTGCTTTTCAAGTAATCTCTTTTTTTACTTCTAAACGTGCGGTTAACTTCTTGCTTTATTCTATTATAATTGTATCTTCCGAGTTATTTAACCACCTAAGTCTAGCCTGATTTCTTATTTCTATTAGATTATGACATTCATTATCAAACCAAGGCTTACTTTTTCTCGGTTTATGGTATCCTATACTTTCTTTAGCTGCTGATTCTATTGCATTACGTATGTGCTCCCAATTCTTATTTACGTCTGTTTCATTTATATTTTCATCATCATTTAAATCCTGCAAAACATCAAATCTATTTGACAGTTTAATTTGGTAATCTTTCTTAATTCTTTCATCAGTAAACTTTCCTGTATCAAATTTTAGAACTTTTAGATTTTGTTGCTTATGATTTATCACTGAGAGTCTCTCTCTTAATTTTGCAATTACTAAATAATGGTCACTGGCACAGTCAGCACCTCTATGTGTACGAACGTTAATTATACTAGTATGCCTTCTCTTATCAATGAGAATATGATCTATCTGATTATGAGTTTTACCATCTGGAGAAGACCAGGTATATTTATGGATATCTTTATGTTTAAAAGTGGTACTTTTCACAATTAAATTCTTTGAGGTTGCAAAAGTAATTAATCTTATACCATTATCATTACTTAATTCACGAAGACTTTCTTTACCAATCGTGGGTTTAAATGTCTCTTCTTTGCCAATCTGTGCATTACAGTCACCTAACAGAATTTTCATATCATACTGAGAAAATTTATCAAAGACCTGTTCTAACTCTGTATAAAAATCATCTTTAGTATTATCATCTTTATCTTCCGTTGGTGCATGTATGTTTATTAAAATAATTTTACACCACCTACCCTGTAAAACTGCATATGATATCCTATCATTAAAAAATTCTACTGTTTTAAGAGCAGAGATAATTCTATTATTTATGAAAAAGCCTGTTCCAAAATTATGATTTTCAGTACCACCATAGAAAAAAGTATAATTTTTAGTTTTACAATTCCCTTCTCCTGGCCACCTAACTTCCTGGACAGCTACTACATCTAATTTATACTTCACTATCTCATTAACTGTACACTGAAATGCCCCAGGCCGGTAAAGGCTCAGAACATTCTAGGTGCCTAATTTAATATCCTTATTCCTAATGAAGATCTTATCCTTAGTCCAGGGACCTCCCAAAGTAGTCCCCACCCGGAGATCCGAACGGGGGACTATTTTACCTCCGGAATATTTTACCTTGGGAACATCCATGGCCTTATATTTCTGTTTCTTGACATGTCTTTTTACAGTGCAGAGTTGACAGCTCTACGCCTAACCCCCAATATGAATGGAGGAACTACTACACAAGACAAACACAAACATATTAGACAGCACAATTACTACACAAGACGAACACAAACACATCAGACAGCATAACTATTTTTTGCTATATATGTGGAATATATTGTCTACCATCACGGATATAGTGAGATATTTGTATCAGGCTTATTTTGCCAAAAATCCGGGACAACAAAATATAAAATGGGTCCCACATATAGTTTGCAAAACTTGTTTGGAATCACTTCGTTATTGGGGCCAAGGCGGACGAAAGGGACTCAAATTTGGAGTGCCCATGACATGGAGAAAACCAAAAAATGTTAATGATTGCTATTTTCGTGCTGTGAATGTTAAAGGCATGAATAGATTCACAAAGTGTAATTGGGTGTACGCTAATGTAGAGTCAGCAAAGCCGCCAATACAGCACAGTGAAAATTTACCTTTACCAGTATGTACCTTTTCGCAAAATATCGACGATGATGTTGAGATATCAGATGAAAGTGCTAGTGACAATAAAAACGAAAGTGATAAAAGTGGACGATAAAAGTTTGGCCCCCAAGGGAAAATATTACAGTGGGAAAAGCTAATATCATTCATGAACCACTGATGGATAGGGACAAAATCATCCTTCCGCCACTGCATATTAAACTTGGGTTGATAAAACAGTTTGTCAAGGCCTTACATACAAGTGGTGATTGTTTAAAATATATATGCCACACTTTTCCAGGACTAAGTATTGAAAAATTGAAGGCAGGAATCTTTGATGGACCACAAATTCGTACACTTATAAATGATGCCAATTTTACAACTTACATGTCTTACATCGAATCTGAGGCCTTGTTGAGCTTTGTGTCCGTTGTCAAAAACTTTTTGGGGAATCACAGAGGAGAAAACTACCATGATATAGTTGGTAATATGTTGAAAAATGTTGAGAAATTGGGAGGTAATATGAGTGTGATGATACATTTTCTACATAGCCACATTGACAGATTCCCTGAGAACCTTGGTGATTTTAGTGAAGACCTGCTCCATTTAGATGAAAGAAGAGTACAGTTCAGTGCAGTGATCTGTTTTTTGCAGTCAGAAGGTGTATCCAGATGCAAAATCTACTTAACACTTTCAGCAGTGTTTTGCTACAAGAGTGCATCTATGAATGATTGAAAATTTCAAAAATGGTTGTATTAGTGTGAGTCCTGGCATGGGCATCTGACTCGTTCTTCATGCCAATCCATTTATAGACATTCCATTATGGCAAAATACCCTTTCCATTTATTTCTCTTGTAGTCTACGGTTATTACAAGCATAAGAAAACAGTTTTTCAGTGTGACATTACAATAATGTAACATTGACAACATCTATTGTATAAATTGATTCTCTTTTGTTAAAATTTTTTAATCATTGTTATAACTGTATCTTTAATCAAACTAAAAATAAATGTCTGATGTGTGTTCCCCTGAAATGTCAGACCGAAAAACTGTTTTTTTTTTATGCTTGTAATAACCATAGACTACAAGAGAAATAAATTCTACAATGCAAGCAATGCTGTACATACATGGGCATCCGCAGGAATTTTTCCAGAGAGGGGCAAGCAAGGGGGGCCAAACTAGGCACATTTTCCCCCTAATAGTGTTGTCCCCTCGAAAAAACATTGTTTCAATTTGAATTTATCATCTTCATGCAATAATTAAGACATATTATTGTGGCTGAAATGAAATTATGTGTGTGAAATATATAATTTTTGATTCGACTTTCATTTTCTGGGAGGGGGGGCATGGCCCCCTTCCAGATGCCCATGCGTACATGCAAGAAAAATTACTGTTTCCATACTGTGCTGAAAGTCTTTGATGGATATCTGCCCTAAATATGCATTCAAATCTCAAAATGTAACTGCACGTAGCCCTTTGGTGCAAATGGAAAGCTGACTATTACAGTTTGTCACACCAGTGACAATGCAACAGATCGGGCAACTTGAAATATGTGCAGCACCAAGTTGCATGATGCATGCGAAAAAATGGCAATGCAGCTAATGGAAACACAGATATGACTGCATTGCAGATAATAACTGACTTAAACCTCGTATGTTTTATGTTAACTGCATTCTAAAAATATACTGTGAACGAACGAAGTAAATTAAAACCTACTGAAAAGTCATGTGAAAGTGCCTAAGACCAAGCAATGGGCAGTATAAGCATAACTAAGTAGTGATAGTTTGGGTGAATCCAGACAAGCTGGCTTGGTATCTCGGTGGTAGAAGGGTTTGATCCCTGGTTTAGCCATAATTTATGTTGCACCACTTTTTTAGGAAGTACATAACAGCACATCACACCAGCATCTTTTCTCATAGGCGAGAGTAAACTAATAATGATTTCTGCTAATGAGAATATATATGACAATTATGTATGAATATAATTCAGTACTTTTATGATTAACTTTATCAAACTCACTTATGAATATGACATCACACGGCATAACATTTTTCACCATGCAAAAATATTAAACCACTCACCTTGAATGAGGAACGTAGCCTCCACCCAATAGCTTCCTTGCTCTCAGATCTACAACTGCAAGATTACGCTCACGGGTAGAGGTAGTCGGCAGCAACAGTAAGGCAAAGCATTTTCCAACTGCCAACAATTTCCGCACTTTCACCCCTAATGGTATTTTGCTAGTCACTTCTTTCTTGTTTATACTTTGAACAATGATTTCTGCATTCCCCTTCACATTTTCTTCAACTAAACTTTGGTTAATGTAGTACAAAGTGTCATCAACAATGTAACAACCTGAAGTGAAAAAATTATTCTCACACTTCAATGGAAAGCTCATGACAGTACTTCCTATATCACTGAAATCACCCAGCACTATCCTGTTGATCTCGGAACAAATTTTCAACTTCCAGGTAAAAATCTGAACATTATCCCTGGTCCTTATCAACAATGAATTCTTATCCTCATTACTGATAGATGGCATTAATGTAGTCTGAATTATCCAGTGCGTACACTGTAAGGTTTGTAGTAACTTTCCTGTTCTGTAGCACCACACCTTGGCTGTAGAATCTGTAGCACCACTCACCAATATGCCCATGCTGGTATTCACAGCTGCACACAACACTACACCAGCATGACCTATGAATTTTTTATGAATATCACAATGGTTCCTTTTCCTATCAAACAATAATGCTGTCAATGTTCCATCACTGTGGCCACAAATTATCACACTGCTCTTGTAGAAGTGTAGGCATGACACTCTGGAAGCAACATTTGATTCCACGACCAAGGAGCATTCTTGTATTTTCCAAACACTTATGTACTCATCGGCACCTTAAAAAGAACAATAACTCTGAGTTAGAAAAATATACTTTTATGCACATACACAACTATGGTAATCACACCCAATATTTTACTGGTGTAATTCAAGTAACGATTTCTACACCTTAGTGAATATGGCTGTGGTCATACAATAGCAGTGTTGTCATATCTTGCCCCTACAATTACAATGGGACATATGCAAGAATTTAGGAAATCATTGACATTTAAATTAAAAATGTATAGCTAATGGAAAATTGTAAATTTCTATTTTCTTTCTCTTTTCTTCTTGATCTTGTGTATTTGTAAGTAAAGGAATTGTACCATACTGAAGCAATGCTTATTTTGATGCAAAGAAAATGCTTCTCCATCTAAAAATCTAAAAATGCATGTATGTGTATTGAAAATAGCAGATCAAACTTATAAATCAATCCACAATGAAATTAAATCTGTCTTTTACCATTTCAAAACATATTACATGGTTTTGTTTATAATCACACTTCTAAGTATTAAGTTTTAACAATTTTGTTTTTAAAAAATCCTAAAGAAACAGTAACATTCTTAATAAATTCTCCTTAAAAATACACCTTACCTATAACTGAGTATTCCTCTGAATAATCTACTGCTGTTATTTGTCCTGTGTAGGAATTGAAAGGACTAAAAGTCCATAAAAGAAATGGCACACCTTTATTAAGGACTTCATAAATTCTCAATGCTTTGAAACACAAATCTCTCCTACTAAAACCAGCTACATTCTCCACGCCCACATTCAAAAGGATGCACTTCTTTTTCCATGCATTTTCTTGAGCCAAAATTATTCTGAAAAGCAAAATGGTAGAATACATTAACAAACAAATTTCCCAGTTAAGTTAACATGACACACAGTCATGGGTATTTTATTAAGCAAATATGTTGAACTTCTACACAAGTAATGAAAAAATAGATAAAGCTGTCCCTACACAATCAAAAGAACCATGAACAACACATTGATTGATTGATTTTACTTTGCTTTTCTGACACTTTTGGCTAACCATGGAGATAAGGATGAATGGTATTAAGATGAAATTGATGAAAAGTCTCAATATTTCATGTGTATAGGAAAACAAGTAAATGTGAAAAATAAAACTGGAAATGAGTATGTACAGGACAAAACACAGGCCCCAAAGAGGATTATACTGGCTGCGAATCCAGAGCTGGAACCTCGTTAGTCTGCAGATAGAAATTACCAGAAAATTTGAAGTTGTCCGATGTCTATTTTTGTTTTACTTGCATGGCTGCAATTGGTGTTTTATTTCTATTATATCGGGTGATTCCCTCGCTAGAGGCCCCAAACTTTTGTCTACAAAACTTCCAATTACTTAAAGTTTGTCTTGAAATTTTGTATGCACATGCCTTCAACAATGAAAACAGGACCTAACCCCTCGCAATAAGTTTGGACTCTTCCAGTGACCTTCATTTGTTTTGTTCTGCGACAATGCATCTCGGTAGTGTTGGCTCGAATGTATATATAGGGATTACAATGTACACAATCGAATAGTGTGCGTTCCTCGTTCGTAAATACTGGCAAATTGGTTCATTTAAAGCATGCCAAAGGGTATTTCAGACTTTATTTCGTGAGAGACGGGTACCTTCAAAGTGTTGTATCCAGAAATTGGTAAGAGACAATGGAAAGTCTTGTCACACAGCATTCAGGAGGCCGGAAAATGTCTGAAGAGACAAAACAGGATGTAAAGGAGCGATTACTGGTATCACCATCAAAGTCATTGCTAAGACTTTCCCAAGAAACTAATCTTACATATTCCACTTGTCAAAAAGCTGCAAAAAAAATCAGAACTACATGCTTACCGTGTGTCATGTGTTTAAGAATTGCAACCGTCAGACCATGAAAAACATGTGCAGTTTTTTTATGGTTTCAAAATTTTCTTACTCAGAACCCTGGGATTTTAGGCCTCACTTGGTTTATAGATGAAGCATGGTTTCATCTGAGTGGCTACATAAACTCTCAAAACACACGTCTATGAGTCGTGCAATACATGAACAGCCTTTGCATGCTCAGAAAACTGGAGTGTGGTGTGAGTGTCTCGTAGGCAAATTATAGGCCCTATTTTTTTTAACAAACGGTTAGCACAGAAGTCTACCTGGGAATATTCATTGAGTTTGTCAATCAGTTAACAGATGATGAACTAACTGATGGATATTTCCAACAAGATGGTGCGACATGTCACACTTCAAATGTCAGCATGAGAGATATTACATTTTTTTTTTTTTTTTTTTTTTTTTGGAGACCAAATTATCTCAAAAAATCTTTGGCCATCAAGATCTCCCAATCTCACACCGCCAGACTTCTTTCTTTGGGGCTTATTGAAGGGAAAAGTATACAGAAATAAAACCCGCACAATCACAACATATTGTTGTGATTTGCAAGAAAAGAAAGGATGAGTGGTGGAACATTGTTGTCTGTGCTTATTTAATAGTAAGTATACAACAAAGAATAACCCCTAAATTGTAGTTTAGATAAACAAAATTTTAGAGTTGCAAAAAAGACGGTTTTTCCCGATAAAAAGCCAGCTTTTTTGGCTTTTTACCAATTACATCTAACCTATTACAATTGAAGTTACTGTTATGAGTTTACAGGTGTGTGGTAACATATTTTAGCAGCCAAAATACAGATATTGGCCAATCCCAATGGACACTGGACACGTATTGCATAGTGGTTCAGATACAATTTTAACCCTAGCTTACCGACAGGGGAGGGGGCTTACAGGCTCACCACCTCTATTTTTTTAGATTTTTGAACTGTTTGAAAATAAATTACATTGTTCCCTAGGATGTTTCCAATATTTCTGTACTACTTTTGTTCATAAAAACATAAATGCAATGTAATTAGGAGGCACAATGCACTTAGTGGGGACATCAGGTGTAATCTTTGAATGAGTCTCATTCGAGACACTCATGCCAGTGACAGTGTACAATTGGTTGGTAATGATTGTAATTATTATATTTAATAAACAACTGCACTTCAACAAACAAAAAAGCATTAATAAAAAATTATCATGGATTTTGTGAGTTTTAGTGAATGATAAAATATATGAGAGACAGTCATGCAATAATTGGTTTTCATTTTTAATTAATGATAGTAATTTTTGTAATTATTATAATTAATAAATTACTGCACATACTGGGTGATTTTTTTAACCTGAATCATTTGAATATCTTGAAAAAAATCATCCTACAAAAAAATATTCCAAATAAAAAGTTGATAGTTTGGAGGGGGAAGTTTAGTGGTGCAACAAAAGGTGGGGCAGGGGGCAACTTTGAAATTTCAAATAGAAACCCCTATTTTTTATTACAGATTCGGAGTTTACGGAAAAAAATACATAAGTTTTGTCTGAAACATTTTTTTCGAATCGTGATATATATATGGCGCTATAATCGACAAATTTTCATTTCTTGAATGTTTACACTTTAAAACAAATGTATTTCATTTTGCAATTCATTTAATTTCAAAAAATAAAACATTTTTGTTCCAGGACTTCAAATTGTTGTAAAACAAATAAATTTATTTTGAAAATACAAAATTACTCGACAATTCTTAGCTCTAGATATCTCGATGGCTAGTAAACTACATTCACTTCTCAATTACATTAAGCGTTCAAAATGGTGACCTTCAACTTCAATACATTTAATGATCCACGCTTCGAATGAATGTACACAACTCTGTTTCAATTATGGCACAAGCATTTTGGATTCGCTCTATCATATTTTCACGAGTAGTTGGCAATTCTCGATACACTTTATCTTTTACGTAGCCCCACAAAAAGAAATCTGGTGAAGTAAGATCTGGTGATCTGGCAGGCCAATTTACAGAACCAGCTCTGCCGATCCATCGGCCATTGAAGTCACGGTCGAGTACTTCATGTGCTGCTCTCGAATAGTGTGCTGGACATCCATCCTGCTGAAACCACATGTTCTATCTCAGTTCTAGGTTAAGATCTTCAAGTAATATTGGCAGTTCATTTTGAAGAATGTCGCGGTACTGTTGACCATTCAAATTTTCATCAATGAAGTAGGGACCGATGAGTTTGTCATCAATAATTCCACACCACACGTTTACAGTCCATGGACGCTGATGCTCAACTTGGTGCAGCCAGTGCGGATTTTCGACACTCCAGTAATGCATATTATGCCGATTGACCGTTCCGTGGTTTGTAAAAGATGACTCATCAGAGAACAATACCAGATGTAAGAAATTTGGGTTTATTTGTATTTGTTCACGTGCCCACTGACAAAACGTCACTCGATTTTGAAAATCATGGCCATGAAGTTCTTGATGCAATGACACATGATATGGATGATATTTAAAATGCTGTAAAATCTTCAAAACACTGCTCTGGGACAATCCGGAATTTCGAGCTACTTCTCGCAAGCTGACATGAGGATCATGGGCCACAGCAGCTAACACATTAATTTCATTTTCTTCTCCAGTAACTGTTCTTCGACGGGTCCTTTGTTTACGTTTGACACTTCCTTCAGTAGTAAATTGATTGACTGTACGTTGAAACGAAGCTAAAGAACATACCCTGTCTGGAAAACGCTGAGCATAAACAACGACAGCTTGACGGAGATTCCTGCCAGATTCTCCATACACGAGAACCATTTTAATTTTCTCTTCTACAGTTAATACATCCATTGATATTAAAAAGTATCAACAGCTTAGTCAAATTAATCGCTCGGAGCATTCTTGTGATCTAAAAAACAATGAAAAACAAACAATGATTTAACAGGAAAAGTCTAAAAAGGAACTGTTTCTTGACATTGTTTTATTTTTTTTCTGTTGTAGCTTTGTTAAGCATCTTTGACACAACAATAAAAAAAATTAAACAAATATCGAATCTAACTTTTAAATGTTGTAAATAGGCGAATTACCTACAAAGTTCATGCATGAGAATGTTTTATTTTTTGAATAAAATTTCAAAGTGTTCCCCTGTGCTTAGCACCACGCCATGAAGGCGTATAGGGGGTGTGGGGTTAACGCCCCACACTTTCTTGATCCGGTCGTGAGTGGGGGTGATGTGATCAGCACCATGCCCCTGACTGCCTTTACCCAACAGGGTTTCCCCCAGGTACCCATGTTATTCGACGCTGGGTGGGCACCGGGGCCGCTTCCAACGTTAGAAAAGTTCCCGGATTTGAACCGGCCGGTGATCGAACCCGGGACCTTTAGCATGGTAGTCAGACGCGTTACCGACTGAACCAACAACAGAGAACAAATTGAAAGTGCTGTTGTGAAAAGGCCGGCTTTTTGATAGGTAATAATTGATTGATTTATTTGGTGTTTTAAGTCCACTTTATGCACAGTAAGGCTAATCGGGATTGCACCTACAGTTTAAAGTGGGCACAGTAAGGCTAATCGGGATTGCACCTACAGTTTAAAGTGGGATCCAAACCACTATGTGCCTCCACCGGGTATCGAACCTGGGACTCCTTTGTTACAAGGCGACGACGCTGTTGATAGGTAATAAGAAGAGGTCTTATGTTCAATCATTCATGGAGGCAGAGTACTTCGGATCTCATTTCAAACTGTAGGTCTAGTCCAAATTAGCCAGATTTTTTAATAGATTTTTTTTTCATTTTTGCCACTTGCGGTCAATCCTATTTCCTTCTGCATCAGTTTTAGGGCCAGTGTTTCTCAACCACCAAGCCACAAAGGTCCTTTGCATCCAGGTGTTGACAACTAATTTAAATCTAATTTTATATTTGACATCAAATCTATACATAATTGAACTATTTATTACTCTTTATGATTGTCATAGTTTATATATTAATATTAATTAAGGTGCATATTAATTTACATATATAGTTTAAAAGATCAGAAATGTATTTATGTGAGAAATTTTTGGGTTCAGGGCATCGACTTGTAAGAAATAAATTTACTGGGCTGTGGTCCCACAAAGGTTCAGAACCGCTGCAAGAAGCAACCAAAATACATCTCTGGTTGGTCCGTGACCAGGTTTAGCGGCCATTTAATCAAATTATACATGATGCACTGGAAAGCCATGTAGGTACGTGTTCATATGACAAATTCAAATGTTGAAAATCATATCATACTATTAGATTATATTAAAAATGTATGCAAAACTACTCTAGTTATGTGAATATGTTTATACTAGATAGATATATTTAATAATAAGCCTACTTGGAAAGAACTACCCATTCAAAAAAGACAGCTTTCTTGAAAACAATGTTTATGTCTAGCTATGAATTTCTTATTGTAAGTTGTATATTATATTTAGAAATGAGTGTCTATTTTACAGTAGGGAGATAAACGAAAACCATGGAAGAGCAAAAATACTGCCAACTCCTGTATTTTCATTGACTTGAGACACTTTTGTGAAAAAAAAGCCAAAAAACAAAGCCCAACTAAAAAAGCTGCGGTAAAAAGGTCCAGTTTTTTCCAAAAAAAAAAATGGGTTTTAATTCGACCACTTCCAACTCTACAAAATTTTTAAAAACTGCCTATGTATCTGAAGAAATTATATTTAAAGAAATTGTGTTCATTATTATCCCACAGCTTCTTTGCTGTCTCAGATTACACTTACAATACTGAGGAAAAACATCACACTTCTTTTGTGTTTTTGATGTACATCTTCCTTTGGGAAGAAAATTATCACCTTTGTTATGTCTAATCTACATATTGTTTTTCTTCAACACTGACACCTTTTGGTAAAAAGTGAAATTGTTGTCAATTTTTTCTTTGATTATGTATAGGTGCAATTTCAGACCTTCCAAAACATCCGAGAAGAATGTTGTTCAACAACTTTCAATTGTCAGTTTTGTTGGGTCATAAACATTGTCTTTCAATGATAATTGAATTGTGTCCAGGCAGCTTAACTCTCACCAGAAATTAAATATACTCACATCCATTTGAAGAAACAAAGGTTCTAGTAGTAATATTTGTTATCCATGCTACACCATGCTGAGAAACTATAAAGTAATGATAATGTTAAATTTCATAAGCCTGTGGGACAGCCACAGTCACTACTGGGTTGTAAGAATCTTACTGAAAGTCAATCAGAAGTGTCCCTGATTATAGAAAGTGTCACGGTTGTGCAATACATTAGAAAGATTTGTATGTTTACAAGTTAAAAAAACACCCTTATCTATGTTAATAAATTATAAACTGCTTTTAGCCAATTTTTAACATTGCTCATTACACTAGCACTGCCATAATTTGATTCCTAGAAGTGAGCATATGAGTCATATGCCAGACCAGAAAGCTGGCAGCCATGTGTGTGTTTCATTCTCTATGAATAAGATAAACCCCACAATGCTTTGTTTAATGAACACAGAACAACAACATTAATGTTCATTTACTTGGTTACAATGTGCTGCAGGCAGTTCACATACCAAGGAAAAAGTTCTTTACACATATTTAGTCAACAATGCATATTTATGAAGCCCCTGAGCCATAAGAAAATGAAGTCAACAAAATTGGATATGGTGATATCACAGAAGAATGTTAGCACTGCTTGATTGCAGAAATACAAATAATGTTATATTCAAAGATTCTGTTGACAACAGAATGCATTAAGTAACTAATATTGTGATAACTGCAAATAATAATAATCAAATAATATTGTAGCCCAAAACTCTCCTAGTGCGACAGTGCAAGTAGTCCAAGTTCTAATTTTGTTATGTTCCTATATGCTTCCGTGAGTATGTTATGTTAGGTGGGTGAGAGCAAGTAGCATTATAACTACGCTTCTATGTCCTTTACACAAAAATAAATGTTTCCATCCAGTAGCATGGTTATAAACATGGCCACTTGCACAACCCACTTTTCACAACATAATTTATCACAAATTAATATGTTCTGAGATTCTGAAACGTTCAAATTGGCTTCTTCACATTTGTATGTTACTTCCAAGTTCCATTTTCCAGTATTTGAAAAGCTTTCCCCATCCTCTTGTAAAACTCATAAAAATCATTACACGTTCAGACCCAGGGACGTAGCTAGGTTGATCAGTCTGGGAAGGCCCAAAACGCAAGATTTTTTCCTATCAAAATATTAAAAAATAACAAACTATTATTAATATACCATGTAGGCCTATCTATGTGTGTATGCATGTGTGCTTGTATATAGACAGGGTGTGCACAAAGTCGCTTTCCCCAAAGCAAGTAAGGAAAGAAAAGAAATAAGCGAGGTATCAGCAAGCTTTTTTTTTTGTACTAGGACTGGCACTACTGTGTCTCTAGGACTGGTAACCATGTTTTCGTATGTGTTTGTTTACTGAGTTAAGTTGCTATCTTGCATTGCAGGTCTTGAGATGAATCGCAAATTAACAAAGGAACAACATGTTTTCATGCTACAAGCTTGGTGGAAACACAACAAAAACACAAATGTGGTGACATCAGAATTCAGGAGAAGATTTCCAGGTGTGGAACCACCAACACATCAAGCCATGAGAAACCTGAACCAACAATTCGAGGCTACAGGTTCTGTGCATGATCTACAGCAAAGCGGAAGACCCTGAAGTGTACGAAATGAAGAAAACACTGCACATGTTGCTCAGTTGTGTATCCAGCCCGAAGAAGTCTAACAGAAGGTGCGCAGGGGACCTGGGAATGTTAAAGGATTTGAAGATGAAACCTTACCAGCCAAAGCTTCTGCACGTGTTACACGAAAGTGATCCAGACCGACGTGTTGAGTTCTCTGACTGCTGTCTCATTCCGAACGAAGCTGACAGAGACTTCTGGAAAGAAATTTTGTGGACAGATGAGGCCTCAATCAAGATGAACGGTCACGTAAACAGACACAATTGTGTTTATTGGAGTGATATCAATCCACACGAAATTATGACGGAAGAGTTAAAGGTCCCTGGTATCACTGTTTGGGGTGGAATTTGGAGTGGTGGTGTTATAGGACCATTTTTTTTTTTTTGAAGGAACTGTTACCGGTGACACATACCTTTAGATGTTGCAGGACGTTGTGATTCCAGAACTTGTCAATAACCCTCGTTATGAAAACATTCCGTTCACGTGGCAACACGATGGAGCACCACCTCATTTTAGTGTTATTGTGAGGGAGTTCTTGGATCAACATTTCGATGAATGGATTGGTCGTCGTGGTACGACAGATTGGTCACCACGTTCATGTGACCTCACACGATGCGACTTCTCCATGTGGGGTATTGTCAAAGACGAAGTGTTTTCCGAGAAACCGCAGGATTTGGTTCACTTGCAACAGCTAATCGAACAATCATTCAAGAGATTGGATGACAATCCTCAATTGTGTCATGATATTTGCAAATCAGTGCTGAAGAGATGTACCTTGTGTATTGAACATGGTGGGGACAGTTTGAACAGTATTTGAAGTACAAACGACACTTTGAAGTACAATAAAGATTGTCAAGTCACCTAGGTTCTAGGTTCTTTTATTTGATTTCTTCATTTATTGGGGAAAGCGACTTTGTCCCTACCCTGTATTTAATCTTGTTGGAAAGGAACATTATTTTCTCCTGTAGCCCCCAAAATCTACAGATAGACACTCGTTAAAAAAACTGCCATTATTCGGGAATCTAAATGCAGAATGAACTCATTAACCAAATGACATCTAGACAGTCTTTAAAAATCCATGTATTTTCTCTGTTATGTTTCTGTCATTAGTCCTTACTCCTTAATTTGTAAATTTGATGGAAGAAAATTGAGAAGTAGAGAAAACCCTCTTCCGTGGAAGCCAATTCCACTTTCAAAACTAGATGGGACTAGATGTGGCGACCACGTCATAGAATGGAAAACCACTTCGCAGGCCTTGTCCCTCAAAATCAATTTTACTGACTAATTGTAGTTGTTTTCTTTCACTCTACTTTTACAGTTTTTCTTACGAACGATTCCACTCCCGACATGTGAGCATAATGTGCTACAAAACCAGAGGAATAATATTAGCTCAGGCCATAAATAGATACACACACAGAAAAAATAATAGAAACCTACAATGTATTAAAACTGATGATAATGCCACATTCTACATAGTATAAATCTTGGATGACACAAAGTGAGAAGCACTGATCAAGCCATTGACATGAGGTTACAAGGTCCTTGGGTTAGTAGTTAATTCATCTGACAAAAAGCTTTATATATTGGCTGTTTAATCATATTTGCATTTAATCAAGATATTACCATAGTTTTTACTGTTACTTTCTAGTGTAAATTTTCTTTATGTGTAAGAAATATTAATTAAATTACAAATGGCATTACCTCCTCCATTCCTTGCTAACACAGCAAGCTTTCATCAGCGACTTGGGATCAATGTAATGACATACTTGCTCCTGTAGTTCTGGAGGAAGCAAAACTAAAATATCCTGGTTTAAGCAGTTTAAAATCTTCCTCAAGAGTATGTAGCGTTGATCACAGCTATTTCCTTGAACAAGGCCACAGATTGTTTACGGTAACCATGTTTTCGTACGTGTTTGTTTACTGAGTTAAGTTGCTATCTTGCATTGCAGGTCTTGAGATGAATCGCAAATTAACAAAGGAACAACATGTTTTCATGCTACAAGCTTGGTGGAAACACAACAAAAACACAAATGTGGTGACATCAGAATTCAGGAGAAGATTTCCAGGTGTGGAACCACCAACACATCAAGCCATGAGAAACCTGAACCAACAATTCGAGGCTACAGGTTCTGTGCATGATCTACAGCAAAGCGGAAGACCCTGAAGTGTACGAAATGAAGAAAACACTGCACATGTTGCTCAGTTGTGTATCCAGCCCGAAGAAGTCTAACAGAAGGTGCGCAGGGGACCTGGGAATGTTAAAGGATTTGAAGATGAAACCTTACCAGCCAAAGCTTCTGCACGTGTTACACGAAAGTGATCCAGACCGACGTGTTGAGTTCTCTGACTGCTGTCTCATTCGGAACGAAGCTGACAGAGACTTCTGGAAAGAAATTTTGTGGACAGATGAGGCCTCAATCAAGATGAACGGTCACGTAAACAGACACAATTGTGTTTATTGGAGTGATATCAATCCACACGAAATTATGACGGAAGAGTTAAAGGTCCCTGGTATCACTGTTTGGGGTGGAATTTGGAGTGGTGGTGTTATAGGACCATTTTTTTTTTTTTTTGAAGGAACTGTTACCGGTGACACATACCTTTAGATGTTGCAGGACGTTGTGATTCCAGAACTTGTCAATAACCCTCGTTATGAAAACATTCCGTTCACGTGGCAACACGATGGAGCACCACCTCATTTTAGTGTTATTGTGAGGGAGTTCTTGGATCAACATTTCGATGAATGGATTGGTCGTCGTGGTACGACAGATTGGTCACCACGTTCATGTGACCTCACACGATGCGACTTCTCCATGTGGGGTATTGTCAAAGACGAAGTGTTTTCCGAGAAACCGCAGGATTTGGTTCACTTGCAACAGCTAATCGAACAATCATTCAAGAGATTGGATGACAATCCTCAATTGTGTCATGATATTTGCAAATCAGTGCTGAAGAGATGTACCTTGTGTATTGAACATGGTGGGGACAGTTTGAACAGTATTTGAAGTACAAACGACACTTTGAAGTACAATAAAGATTGTCAAGTCACCTAGGTTCTAGGTTCTTTTATTTGATTTCTTCATTTATTGGGGAAAGCGACTTTGTCCCTACCCTGTATTTAATCTTGTTGGAAAGGAACATTATTTTCTCCTGTAGCCCCCAAAATCTACAGATAGACACTCGTTAAAAAAACTGCCATTATTCGGGAATCTAAATGCAGAATGAACTCATTAACCAAATGACATCTAGACAGTCTTTAAAAATCCATGTATTTTCTCTGTTATGTTTCTGTCATTAGTCCTTACTCCTTAATTTGTAAATTTGATGGAAGAAAATTGAGAAGTAGAGAAAACCCTCTTCCGTGGAAGCCAATTCCACTTTCAAAACTAGATGGGACTAGATGTGGCGACCACGTCATAGAATGGAAAACCACTTCGCAGGCCTTGTCCCTCAAAATCAATTTTACTGACTAATTGTAGTTGTTTTCTTTCACTCTACTTTTACAGTTTTTCTTACGAACGATTCCACTCCCGACATGTGAGCATAATGTGCTACAAAACCAGAGGAATAATATTAGCTCAGGCCATAAATAGATACACACACAGAAAAAATAATAGAAACCTACAATGTATTAAAACTGATGATAATGCCACATTCTACATAGTATAAATCTTGGATGACACAAAGTGAGAAGCACTGATCAAGCCATTGACATGAGGTTACAAGGTCCTTGGGTTAGTAGTTAATTCATCTGACAAAAAGCTTTATATATTGGCTGTTTAATCATATTTGCATTTAATCAAGATATTACCATAGTTTTTACTGTTACTTTCTAGTGTAAATTTTCTTTATGTGTAAGAAATATTAATTAAATTACAAATGGCATTACCTCCTCCATTCCTTGCTAACACAGCAAGCTTTCATCAGCGACTTGGGATCAATGTAATGACATACTTGCTCCTGTAGTTCTGGAGGAAGCAAAACTAAAATATCCTGGTTTAAGCAGTTTAAAATCTTCCTCAAGAGTATGTAGCGTTGATCACAGCTATTTCCTTGAACAAGGCCACAGATTGTTTACGGTAACCATGTTTTCGTACGTGTTTGTTTACTGAGTTAAGTTGCTATCTTGCATTGCAGGTCTTGAGATGAATCGCAAATTAACAAAGGAACAACATGTTTTCATGCTACAAGCTTGGTGGAAACACAACAAAAACACAAATGTGGTGACATCAGAATTCAGGAGAAGATTTCCAGGTGTGGAACCACCAACACATCAAGCCATGAGAAACCTGAACCAACAATTCGAGGCTACAGGTTCTGTGCATGATCTACAGCAAAGCGGAAGACCCTGAAGTGTACGAAATGAAGAAAACACTGCACATGTTGCTCAGTTGTGTATCCAGCCCGAAGAAGTCTAACAGAAGGTGCGCAGGGGACCTGGGAATGTTAAAGGATTTGAAGATGAAACCTTACCAGCCAAAGCTTCTGCACGTGTTACACGAAAGTGATCCAGACCGACGTGTTGAGTTCTCTGACTGCTGTCTCATTCGGAACGAAGCTGACAGAGACTTCTGGAAAGAAATTTTGTGGACAGATGAGGCCTCAATCAAGATGAACGGTCACGTAAACAGACACAATTGTGTTTATTGGAGTGATATCAATCCACACGAAATTATGACGGAAGAGTTAAAGGTCCCTGGTATCACTGTTTGGGGTGGAATTTGGAGTGGTGGTGTTATAGGACCATTTTTTTTTTTTTTTTGAAGGAACTGTTACCGGTGACACATACCTTTAGATGTTGCAGGACGTTGTGATTCCAGAACTTGTCAATAACCCTCGTTATGAAAACATTCCGTTCACGTGGCAACACGATGGAGCACCACCTCATTTTAGTGTTATTGTGAGGGAGTTCTTGGATCAACATTTCGATGAATGGATTGGTCGTCGTGGTACGACAGATTGGTCACCACGTTCATGTGACCTCACACGATGCGACTTCTCCATGTGGGGTATTGTCAAAGACGAAGTGTTTTCCGAGAAACCGCAGGATTTGGTTCACTTGCAACAGCTAATCGAACAATCATTCAAGAGATTGGATGACAATCCTCAATTGTGTCATGATATTTGCAAATCAGTGCTGAAGAGATGTACCTTGTGTATTGAACATGGTGGGGACAGTTTGAACAGTATTTGAAGTACAAACGACACTTTGAAGTACAATAAAGATTGTCAAGTCACCTAGGTTCTAGGTTCTTTTATTTGATTTCTTCATTTATTGGGGAAAGCGACTTTGTCCCTACCCTGTATTTAATCTTGTTGGAAAGGAACATTATTTTCTCCTGTAGCCCCCAAAATCTACAGATAGACACTCGTTAAAAAAACTGCCATTATTCGGGAATCTAAATGCAGAATGAACTCATTAACCAAATGACATCTAGACAGTCTTTAAAAATCCATGTATTTTCTCTGTTATGTTTCTGTCATTAGTCCTTACTCCTTAATTTGTAAATTTGATGGAAGAAAATTGAGAAGTAGAGAAAACCCTCTTCCGTGGAAGCCAATTCCACTTTCAAAACTAGATGGGACTAGATGTGGCGACCACGTCATAGAATGGAAAACCACTTCGCAGGCCTTGTCCCTCAAAATCAATTTTACTGACTAATTGTAGTTGTTTTCTTTCACTCTACTTTTACAGTTTTTCTTACGAACGATTCCACTCCCGACATGTGAGCATAATGTGCTACAAAACCAGAGGAATAATATTAGCTCAGGCCATAAATAGATACACACACAGAAAAAATAATAGAAACCTACAATGTATTAAAACTGATGATAATGCCACATTCTACATAGTATAAATCTTGGATGACACAAAGTGAGAAGCACTGATCAAGCCATTGACATGAGGTTACAAGGTCCTTGGGTTAGTAGTTAATTCATCTGACAAAAAGCTTTATATATTGGCTGTTTAATCATATTTGCATTTAATCAAGATATTACCATAGTTTTTACTGTTACTTTCTAGTGTAAATTTTCTTTATGTGTAAGAAATATTAATTAAATTACAAATGGCATTACCTCCTCCATTCCTTGCTAACACAGCAAGCTTTCATCAGCGACTTGGGATCAATGTAATGACATACTTGCTCCTGTAGTTCTGGAGGAAGCAAAACTAAAATATCCTGGTTTAAGCAGTTTAAAATCTTCCTCAAGAGTATGTAGCGTTGATCACAGCTATTTCCTTGAACAAGGCCACAGATTGTTTACGGTAACCATGTTTTCGTACGTGTTTGTTTACTGAGTTAAGTTGCTATCTTGCATTGCAGGTCTTGAGATGAATCGCAAATTAACAAAGGAACAACATGTTTTCATGCTACAAGCTTGGTGGAAACACAACAAAAACACAAATGTGGTGACATCAGAATTCAGGAGAAGATTTCCAGGTGTGGAACCACCAACACATCAAGCCATGAGAAACCTGAACCAACAATTCGAGGCTACAGGTTCTGTGCATGATCTACAGCAAAGCGGAAGACCCTGAAGTGTACGAAATGAAGAAAACACTGCACATGTTGCTCAGTTGTGTATCCAGCCCGAAGAAGTCTAACAGAAGGTGCGCAGGGGACCTGGGAATGTTAAAGGATTTGAAGATGAAACCTTACCAGCCAAAGCTTCTGCACGTGTTACACGAAAGTGATCCAGACCGACGTGTTGAGTTCTCTGACTGCTGTCTCATTCGGAACGAAGCTGACAGAGACTTCTGGAAAGAAATTTTGTGGACAGATGAGGCCTCAATCAAGATGAACGGTCACGTAAACAGACACAATTGTGTTTATTGGAGTGATATCAATCCACACGAAATTATGACGGAAGAGTTAAAGGTCCCTGGTATCACTGTTTGGGGTGGAATTTGGAGTGGTGGTGTTATAGGACCATTTTTTTTTTTTTTTTGAAGGAACTGTTACCGGTGACACATACCTTTAGATGTTGCAGGACGTTGTGATTCCAGAACTTGTCAATAACCCTCGTTATGAAAACATTCCGTTCACGTGGCAACACGATGGAGCACCACCTCATTTTAGTGTTATTGTGAGGGAGTTCTTGGATCAACATTTCGATGAATGGATTGGTCGTCGTGGTACGACAGATTGGTCACCACGTTCATGTGACCTCACACGATGCGACTTCTCCATGTGGGGTATTGTCAAAGACGAAGTGTTTTCCGAGAAACCGCAGGATTTGGTTCACTTGCAACAGCTAATCGAACAATCATTCAAGAGATTGGATGACAATCCTCAATTGTGTCATGATATTTGCAAATCAGTGCTGAAGAGATGTACCTTGTGTATTGAACATGGTGGGGACAGTTTGAACAGTATTTGAAGTACAAACGACACTTTGAAGTACAATAAAGATTGTCAAGTCACCTAGGTTCTAGGTTCTTTTATTTGATTTCTTCATTTATTGGGGAAAGCGACTTTGTCCCTACCCTGTATTTAATCTTGTTGGAAAGGAACATTATTTTCTCCTGTAGCCCCCAAAATCTACAGATAGACACTCGTTAAAAAAACTGCCATTATTCGGGAATCTAAATGCAGAATGAACTCATTAACCAAATGACATCTAGACAGTCTTTAAAAATCCATGTATTTTCTCTGTTATGTTTCTGTCATTAGTCCTTACTCCTTAATTTGTAAATTTGATGGAAGAAAATTGAGAAGTAGAGAAAACCCTCTTCCGTGGAAGCCAATTCCACTTTCAAAACTAGATGGGACTAGATGTGGCGACCACGTCATAGAATGGAAAACCACTTCGCAGGCCTTGTCCCTCAAAATCAATTTTACTGACTAATTGTAGTTGTTTTCTTTCACTCTACTTTTACAGTTTTTCTTACGAACGATTCCACTCCCGACATGTGAGCATAATGTGCTACAAAACCAGAGGAATAATATTAGCTCAGGCCATAAATAGATACACACACAGAAAAAATAATAGAAACCTACAATGTATTAAAACTGATGATAATGCCACATTCTACATAGTATAAATCTTGGATGACACAAAGTGAGAAGCACTGATCAAGCCATTGACATGAGGTTACAAGGTCCTTGGGTTAGTAGTTAATTCATCTGACAAAAAGCTTTATATATTGGCTGTTTAATCATATTTGCATTTAATCAAGATATTACCATAGTTTTTACTGTTACTTTCTAGTGTAAATTTTCTTTATGTGTAAGAAATATTAATTAAATTACAAATGGCATTACCTCCTCCATTCCTTGCTAACACAGCAAGCTTTCATCAGCGACTTGGGATCAATGTAATGACATACTTGCTCCTGTAGTTCTGGAGGAAGCAAAACTAAAATATCCTGGTTTAAGCAGTTTAAAATCTTCCTCAAGAGTATGTAGCGTTGATCACAGCTATTTCCTTGAACAAGGCCACAGATTGTTTACGGTAACCATGTTTTCGTACGTGTTTGTTTACTGAGTTAAGTTGCTATCTTGCATTGCAGGTCTTGAGATGAATCGCAAATTAACAAAGGAACAACATGTTTTCATGCTACAAGCTTGGTGGAAACACAACAAAAACACAAATGTGGTGACATCAGAATTCAGGAGAAGATTTCCAGGTGTGGAACCACCAACACATCAAGCCATGAGAAACCTGAACCAACAATTCGAGGCTACAGGTTCTGTGCATGATCTACAGCAAAGCGGAAGACCCTGAAGTGTACGAAATGAAGAAATCACTGCACATGTTGCTCAGTTGTGTATCCAGCCCGAAGAAGTCTAACAGAAGGTGCGCAGGGGACCTGGGAATGTTAAAGGATTTGAAGATGAAACCTTACCAGCCAAAGCTTCTGCACGTGTTACACGAAAGTGATCCAGACCGACGTGTTGAGTTCTCTGACTGCTGTCTCATTCGGAACGAAGCTGACAGAGACTTCTGGAAAGAAATTTTGTGGACAGATGAGGCCTCAATCAAGATGAACGGTCACGTAAACAGACACAATTGTGTTTATTGGAGTGATATCAATCCACACGAAATTATGACGGAAGAGTTAAAGGTCCCTGGTATCACTGTTTGGGGTGGAATTTGGAGTGGTGGTGTTATAGGACCATTTTTTTTTTTTTTGAAGGAACTGTTACCGGTGACACATACCTTTAGATGTTGCAGGACGTTGTGATTCCAGAACTTGTCAATAACCCTCGTTATGAAAACATTCCGTTCACGTGGCAACACGATGGAGCACCACCTCATTTTAGTGTTATTGTGAGGGAGTTCTTGGATCAACATTTCGATGAATGGATTGGTCGTCGTGGTACGACAGATTGGTCACCACGTTCATGTGACCTCACACGATGCGACTTCTCCATGTGGGGTATTGTCAAAGACGAAGTGTTTTCCGAGAAACCGCAGGATTTGGTTCACTTGCAACAGCTAATCGAACAATCATTCAAGAGATTGGATGACAATCCTCAATTGTGTCATGATATTTGCAAATCAGTGCTGAAGAGATGTACCTTGTGTATTGAACATGGTGGGGACAGTTTGAACAGTATTTGAAGTACAAACGACACTTTGAAGTACAATAAAGATTGTCAAGTCACCTAGGTTCTAGGTTCTTTTATTTGATTTCTTCATTTATTGGGGAAAGCGACTTTGTCCCTACCCTGTATTTAATCTTGTTGGAAAGGAACATTATTTTCTCCTGTAGCCCCCAAAATCTACAGATAGACACTCGTTAAAAAAACTGCCATTATTCGGGAATCTAAATGCAGAATGAACTCATTAACCAAATGACATCTAGACAGTCTTTAAAAATCCATGTATTTTCTCTGTTATGTTTCTGTCATTAGTCCTTACTCCTTAATTTGTAAATTTGATGGAAGAAAATTGAGAAGTAGAGAAAACCCTCTTCCGTGGAAGCCAATTCCACTTTCAAAACTAGATGGGACTAGATGTGGCGACCACGTCATAGAATGGAAAACCACTTCGCAGGCCTTGTCCCTCAAAATCAATTTTACTGACTAATTGTAGTTGTTTTCTTTCACTCTACTTTTACAGTTTTTCTTACGAACGATTCCACTCCCGACATGTGAGCATAATGTGCTACAAAACCAGAGGAATAATATTAGCTCAGGCCATAAATAGATACACACACAGAAAAAATAATAGAAACCTACAATGTATTAAAACTGATGATAATGCCACATTCTACATAGTATAAATCTTGGATGACACAAAGTGAGAAGCACTGATCAAGCCATTGACATGAGGTTACAAGGTCCTTGGGTTAGTAGTTAATTCATCTGACAAAAAGCTTTATATATTGGCTGTTTAATCATATTTGCATTTAATCAAGATATTACCATAGTTTTTACTGTTACTTTCTAGTGTAAATTTTCTTTATGTGTAAGAAATATTAATTAAATTACAAATGGCATTACCTCCTCCATTCCTTGCTAACACAGCAAGCTTTCATCAGCGACTTGGGATCAATGTAATGACATACTTGCTCCTGTAGTTCTGGAGGAAGCAAAACTAAAATATCCTGGTTTAAGCAGTTTAAAATCTTCCTCAAGAGTATGTAGCGTTGATCACAGCTATTTCCTTGAACAAGGCCACAGATTGTTTACGGTAACCATGTTTTCGTACGTGTTTGTTTACTGAGTTAAGTTGCTATCTTGCATTGCAGGTCTTGAGATGAATCGCAAATTAACAAAGGAACAACATGTTTTCATGCTACAAGCTTGGTGGAAACACAACAAAAACACAAATGTGGTGACATCAGAATTCAGGAGAAGATTTCCAGGTGTGGAACCACCAACACATCAAGCCATGAGAAACCTGAACCAACAATTCGAGGCTACAGGTTCTGTGCATGATCTACAGCAAAGCGGAAGACCCTGAAGTGTACGAAATGAAGAAAACACTGCACATGTTGCTCAGTTGTGTATCCAGCCCGAAGAAGTCTAACAGAAGGTGCGCAGGGGACCTGGGAATGTTAAAGGATTTGAAGATGAAACCTTACCAGCCAAAGCTTCTGCACGTGTTACACGAAAGTGATCCAGACCGACGTGTTGAGTTCTCTGACTGCTGTCTCATTCGGAACGAAGCTGACAGAGACTTCTGGAAAGAAATTTTGTGGACAGATGAGGCCTCAATCAAGATGAACGGTCACGTAAACAGACACAATTGTGTTTATTGGAGTGATATCAATCCACACGAAATTATGACGGAAGAGTTAAAGGTCCCTGGTATCACTGTTTGGGGTGGAATTTGGAGTGGTGGTGTTATAGGACCATTTTTTTTTTTTTTGAAGGAACTGTTACCGGTGACACATACCTTTAGATGTTGCAGGACGTTGTGATTCCAGAACTTGTCAATAACCCTCTTTATGAAAACATTCCGTTCACGTGGCAACACGATGGAGCACCACCTCATTTTAGTGTTATTGTGAGGGAGTTCTTGGATCAACATTTCGATGAATGGATTGGTCGTCGTGGTACGACAGATTGGTCACCACGTTCATGTGACCTCACACGATGCGACTTCTCCATGTGGGGTATTGTCAAAGACGAAGTGTTTTCCGAGAAACCGCAGGATTTGGTTCACTTGCAACAGCTAATCGAACAATCATTCAAGAGATTGGATGACAATCCTCAATTGTGTCATGATATTTGCAAATCAGTGCTGAAGAGATGTACCTTGTGTATTGAACATGGTGGGGACAGTTTGAACAGTATTTGAAGTACAAACGACACTTTGAAGTACAATAAAGATTGTCAAGTCACCTAGGTTCTAGGTTCTTTTATTTGATTTCTTCATTTATTGGGGAAAGCGACTTTGTCCCTACCCTGTATTTAATCTTGTTGGAAAGGAACATTATTTTCTCCTGTAGCCCCCAAAATCTACAGATAGACACTCGTTAAAAAAACTGCCATTATTCGGGAATCTAAATGCAGAATGAACTCATTAACCAAATGACATCTAGACAGTCTTTAAAAATCCATGTATTTTCTCTGTTATGTTTCTGTCATTAGTCCTTACTCCTTAATTTGTAAATTTGATGGAAGAAAATTGAGAAGTAGAGAAAACCCTCTTCCGTGGAAGCCAATTCCACTTTCAAAACTAGATGGGACTAGATGTGGCGACCACGTCATAGAATGGAAAACCACTTCGCAGGCCTTGTCCCTCAAAATCAATTTTACTGACTAATTGTAGTTGTTTTCTTTCACTCTACTTTTACAGTTTTTCTTACGAACGATTCCACTCCCGACATGTGAGCATAATGTGCTACAAAACCAGAGGAATAATATTAGCTCAGGCCATAAATAGATACACACACAGAAAAAATAATAGAAACCTACAATGTATTAAAACTGATGATAATGCCACATTCTACATAGTATAAATCTTGGATGACACAAAGTGAGAAGCACTGATCAAGCCATTGACATGAGGTTACAAGGTCCTTGGGTTAGTAGTTAATTCATCTGACAAAAAGCTTTATATATTGGCTGTTTAATCATATTTGCATTTAATCAAGATATTACCATAGTTTTTACTGTTACTTTCTAGTGTAAATTTTCTTTATGTGTAAGAAATATTAATTAAATTACAAATGGCATTACCTCCTCCATTCCTTGCTAACACAGCAAGCTTTCATCAGCGACTTGGGATCAATGTAATGACATACTTGCTCCTGTAGTTCTGGAGGAAGCAAAACTAAAATATCCTGGTTTAAGCAGTTTAAAATCTTCCTCAAGAGTATGTAGCGTTGATCACAGCTACTTCCTTGAACAAGGCCACAGATTGTTTTTGTTTGATAATCATCTGGTAAACTCCTAAAAACTTGTAACGTGTTCTGGAACCACTTCTCATATCCATCTTCATGATCTGGAAAATTAAAATATTACGTACAGAAGGAATTAAAGGTACTGTCTACACACTGTTAAAACTATGACACTGGAAAAAAATAAAAACAAATACCAGTAACAGTGTACCTTCTGTGACTATTTTCAAATATTCTAAACTGTTGTTTACCGTAACTATTTTAAAATATTCTAAACTGTTGATTACACCACACATTTGAGTTTTGTTTGTGAAACCACAGTGAAAGGAACAGTTAAATATATAATCTTATATCTATTATAATCTCATTTTTACACACAATTTTTGCCTGGTCTGAAAGAATATACTGCAATTACAATATTTAGTGTGCAAACTAACAATAGTAGTAGGGCTACCAATCGAAAGTGGTGTTCTATTTTTATCATTCATTTGTATTTTATATTGCTTTTCTGCCACTTTTGTTTATCATGAGGATGAGAAATTATCAGATCAAATTGATAAAAGGAAAAAACTGCAAGGAACATCCATGCTCAGGAGGCTATTCGAACCTGGGAATTTCAGTGGTAAGATCAAGTCGAGTCACTCAGTCACTGAGCCAGAGATTATTGTTAATTGATCAGTGCCGAATGTATTAAGCATTTTTGAACTTCACTATGTTTATGAATGTAGCCCACATGAATATTCCTTAACCTGTTAAACAAATTATATTATATAATGCATGATATAACTAATGACTTCTTAACGTGCAATAATGTAACAGCTCAAGTTCCAATTGATTAATTCATGATAACACACAGGCATTTTTTCCATGGTTCAATTTCTATTTATGGTTCTTAGCACACACTTCAAAGTTTTAGTGATTAACTATTGTGTGTTCACTTGAGAATGCTTTTTTTTACTTCCATATACTTCTATATGATTCTTCTCCTGCACCCAGTCATTCGTTTACTGTCATCTACGTAGGTCACATGTATGTGGTGCGAAGGGGTTTCGTGGTTAGGTTAGGGAGTCAGGTTTAGGGCTCTTGGTATTCAAATGTCTCTAAATGCTTTCATGGTTAGGTTGGGCAGGCCAGGTTTGGTTCTCTAAGCATTAAAATAAAGTCCCTAAATGCATTCTACTACAATTCTGATTTTCTGCACTATACTAAGGTTCCGATTTACTTCTACATTCATTCCCATGCTTCTACAGTACATCTACAGTAGGGATGCGCTAGCAACCGGCGTGGAACCACCCACTCTGGTAGCGACGCACTATTGCCGGATTTACCTCCTTCAGAATTTTCGCGAGCCCATAGAAACATGTGTAGGATTAAACATCTGGTTAAACGGTCAACAACAGGACACTTCCATTGTTCTCATTCTGACTCTGTTCATATTTGAAGGAACAACGTTAATATGCAGAGAGCTTTTGGCTGAGTGAAGTGAATTTTTCTTAATATTCAGTCCGATTTCAGTATTGAATACTTTTGTGCGTGAGCGGGCGTTCGTGTGTGTGTTTGTAAGAGTTGTTTGGAGAAATTGTACTGCAATGTCGGAAAGAAGAAAGAAAGTAATTGGTACACAGGATCCCACTTCCAACTGTAGGTCCATCCCAGATTAGCTGTAGTGTGCACAAAAGTGGACTTTAGACCACAAACTCAATCAATCCACACACAATTGATTTGTTCTTGATAAATTCTTCTCCGTAATACAGTAACTCACTTCTCTGAAATTTTGTTTCAGAGATAAATTTTTGTAGGTTCCGCAAAATATAATTTAAAAACGTGTTAACGAAACCAAGTTGTACGTAATTTCCAAGAAATACATATGTTCTAAAGCTTCAACAATGTCACAGAAGAATAAATTCCATGTCATTACATATCAAAGGGTGAGTTTCGTATACAAAAACAATATGCTGGCATAGCTGCGGTCGGTATCGAATTGCGAAAAAGACTAACGTCGCGGTGTGACAAAGGCAAAGAGAGGCAGCATGAAATCAAAGGAGAACGACTTGCCACAGTTGTTCATAACACAAGACGCATTTTCTTTTGTAGGTAATTGTGATACGATACAACACAAGTAAAAAGATGCTGGTAGCTCATGCTTGCAATGTACCATAATAAAAACACAACAAAGGTTCTTTCAGTGAAGGTTTTCGGTTGCTGTGTCGAGCAGGAAGAGAAAATGTTTCATGCTTGCCAGAAAGTAAAATTCACATGGGAAGTTAACGTTAACCTACAAGAAACTTCTAGATTCGTTAATTTATCACTTAACGACAGAAATAACATATATTAGCATTCTGATACTTACGTGCTTAATTTCGTGTGACGTTTTATTTTTTCTCGAGCTTGCCAACAGCTGATTAACCTGTCTGCCTGTTTGTGTGAACGTGGCAATGCAGAAAACTCCCAGCCACATTTCAGCCAACGAGGAGACAGAATTTGGTAATATTCTGCGTTCTGATTGCACACCGCTTGTTATCGTAGCCCGACTGTAATTTATACTTATCTCATTAACTATTTTCCTGTAGTTTACGGTTATTACAAGCATAAGAAAACAGTTTTTCTTTGTGACGTTTCACAGAAACCTCTCGAAACCCTATAACTAAAATAATAAATGAGGTAAAGAAAGTAATTGAAAGCGGTATCACAATACCAAGAGAAATGAAGAAAAAACTCATTGTCAAAAATTCAACCCTGCCGATTGCCTTTGGACTACCAAAAACTCACAAACCGGAACTCCAATACGACCCATCATTGCAACTTTCACACATCCAGGTTAACCCAGTAGAATCATGGGAAATGGTTCGATGGTTTACTGTATGTGCAAATTACAATTACTTTATATTTGATGGCAAAATCTATCAGCAAAGTAATGGTCTATCAATGGGAAACCCAGTATCCGGAATCATCTCCCGCATTTTCCTTCATTACATAGAATCTCCAATTGTTAATGCGATAGGTGCGGATATCAAACTCTACATCACATATGTAGATGATGTGCTAATTATTGCTAAAAATGAGAACACCATCATGGACGTATTTAAATTGTTAAATGAATCACATCATCGCATAAAATTCACTTGTGAACCCATGAATAACAATGTAATTTCTTTCCTTGATCTGCAAATTAAGACAACTGACTCAACAATTCAAACATCAGTCCATAGGAAAAAATTAGCGGGGGAAAAATACATCCATGCCAAATCAGAACATTCGAGTATAACAATGGATAACATATTTTTAATTTTTTTTCCTGAGAGCACAAAGACTATGTTCTAATAATGAGGGTATCAAAAATGAAGAAGAAAGGCTCTTTAATATAGCAAAAGAAAATGGCTTTCACACTAACAGAATAAACCAAATCAAAAAACAAGTTGCAAGAAAACTAAAGGAAAAGAGAAATACAGACAAAGATGAAAAATCTGTTGAAAAGAAATTTGTGTGCATTCCATTCCACAAGGGATTCTCACATAAAATTGCAAAAATTTTTACAAGTTTTAATTTTAAAATTGTTTTTAAATCACCAAGAAGTTTGGAATGTACATTTAATGAATTCTAAATGAGAAACTCTCTACCAGATGTGGAAACCACAGGAATATATAATATAAGTTGTTCATGTTCAAAAGATTATGTGGGACAAACAGCAAGGAAAATGGCAATAAGATGGCACGAACACGATTTGGACATTATAAATCTAAACCCAAGAACAGGTTTGTCAACTCATATCATCGAAGAGAAGCATTTGATTAAAAAGAGAAGGGTTTTAAAAAGATTAACGGGAAACACAGAGTTGAATGTCTGGGAAGATTCGTTCATTGCAGAAGAACACTGGAATAAATTAAATAATGAAAATGGTAACATAGATCCAGTATGGAGTTTTCTTTTTCACAAATGGAGTAAGACACCATCTTTAAAATTTAATGTAACAGAAAACATCAAGAGACTTTGTGAAAACAATGATGAATTTGAATTACCTGATGATATTTGGGATTCATAATTTTTAAAAAAATCTGAAACAAAAATAAAACAGACTGCTTTTTTCACAGTTAAGTTGCTATATTACAACAATGTAACATTGACAACATCCATTATATAACAGATTCTTTTTGTTTAAAAAATTACTAACCATTGTTATAACTAGGGCTAGGATTTTGATGAAATTGCATCTTTTTTTCTGGTGAATAAGAAACCCAAATCTTTAAATATTTATATGTTTCATGTCGTGCTGAAACTTTTAAGCACTATTTGTTGGGGCATTTTTTTTGCATGTTTTGCCATTATGAGTTGTATAAGTCATTTTTTGGCATT
Organism: Lepisma saccharinum; assembly: GCF_977018435.1. Classification (NCBI taxonomy): domain Eukaryota; kingdom Metazoa; phylum Arthropoda; class Insecta; order Zygentoma; family Lepismatidae; genus Lepisma; species Lepisma saccharinum. Next base: position 34,177,187 of record NC_139231.1, read on the forward strand.
TTAAGTCATTTTTTGGTTATTTTTTTATTTTCTTAGTTTTCCAGAGTACTTGTACGCTGCGAGTGCATGGGCAGCATTAACGTGAAAGGATTAAGATGAATAAATATCCTATTTTTTCATATCTTCCCTAGACAATTTAAAATATATGAAACCGCAGCTACCTTCCATCCGTCTCAGAAGAAAATAAACAACACGAATATAACGATTTCCTTACAATGAAATTCAATTGTTAGAAGTTCAAAACAGCTCGCAATTTTGCTCCAGGAGAAGAAAGTCGTTGCCCTGCCTAATCTTATCTTCTAATCTGCTCAGACCAATTGTTGTGTTCCTTGAAAGTGAATGGATGGAACGTGTGATCTGGCCATTGTCGAAGTTCCTGTTTATTGCGAGAATTTACTTTGGTGCAGTGTTCAGTAGAGCAGGTTTTCGAAGCATTGGACAAGATGCCAAAAACCAAGCAAAGTACACAGTACAGATTAAAACAGTTTGTGTCCCAGTATGGTGAAAATACGTTCAGTACGGACGGATCAGTATTATTCTGTCAGCTTTGTGGTGTAAGAGTTGCTGCGGAAAAGAAATTCACGGTGGAGCAACATGTCAACCGCGAGAAACACAAGGCAGCTCTGAAGCAAATTCAAGATCAGAAGAGGACGTTCCTCCAAATCCTCTGTTATTTCTGAAGAACTGTGCGACGCTTTTATTTCTGCTGACATTCCTCTAAGTAAACTAAATAATCCTAAACTTCGAGCATTTTTGGAAAAACATACTGGAAAATCGATACCAGATTCTTCCACGCTAAGGAAAAATTATGTCAAGAAATGCTACAACCAAACAATGGATCAAATTCGGCAGAAAATTCATGGTAAAAAAATATGGGTGTCATTTGACGAAAGTACCAACTCACTCGGACAGTACATTGCAAATGTAGTGATTGGTACGATGCAAGAATCCGAGTCTACTCCGAGTCTAATAAATTGTGAATGTCTAGAAAAAGTGAATTATTCAACGATCAGCAAAGGTTTCAATAACGCGATGCAGTTATTGTGGCCCGACGGCATTCAATATGACAAGGTGTTGCTTTTCGTAACAGATGCGGCACCGTACATGGTTAAAGCAGGGAATTCTCTGAAAGGTCTGTACTCGAAAATGGTACATGTAACATGTCTTGCACATGCGTGTCACCTTATTGCTGAAGAACTGCGAAGTCACTTTCCTGATGTAGACCAATTGATTGCAAACATTAAGAGGATTTTCCTCAAGTCCCCATCAAGAGTGTTAGCTTTTAGGTCTCATGCACCTGATGTGCCTTTGCCACCAGCTCCTATTCTTACTAGATGGGGTACATGGTTAGAGGCTTGTGGTTACTATTGTGAAAATTATAAAGTTGTGAAAGAAGTTGTAACCTCGTTCGACAGCAGTGAAGCATTGTGTATAAGACAAGCACAGGAACTCTTGGCTGATCCCGAAATGGAGGGAAAATTATGCTATATAAAGTCCAACTTCGGCTTCCTACCTTCTGCCATAACTTCACTCGAGACATCTGGAGCTACATTGGTTGATCAAGTTAATGTCCTTAACAAAGTTCAGGATAATTTGGAAGCAGTTCCAGGTACTGTTGGAATACAAGTGAGAGAAAAGATGCAGAAAGTGCTAGGGAAAAATGCAGGATACACAATAATATGTTCTATTCGTGACGTATTGTGTGGGAAAACGTTTTCATTGCCAGACTCTGAAACCGAATTAGAACCAAGTGACATTATATGTTTTAAATATGCCCCTATTACCTCTGTTGATGTTGAAAGGAGCTTTTCTATGTATAAAAGTGTGCTAGCTGACGCGGTGGCTACCATGCTAAAGGTCCCGGGTTCGATCCCCGGCCGGTTCAAATCCGGGAACTTTTCTAACGGTGGAAGCAGCCCCGGCGCTTAGCCAGCGTCGAATAACATGGGTACCTGGGGGAAACCCTGGGGGGTAAAGGCGGTCAGGGGCGTGATGCTGATCACATCACCCCCACTCACGACCGGATCAAGAAAGTGTCGGGCGTTACCCCCACACCCCCTATATGCCTTCATGGCGTGGTGCTATGCACAGGGGAAAACTTTACCTTTTTTTAGCTGACAATCGTCATTCATTTCTTTTTGAAAATTTACAGAAAATATTCGTTACACACTGCAACTCAAAACTGAACAGTAACCTCTCATAATTTGTCAAAAGTTGCATACTAGAGTTGCTGTAATTTGAAGTGCAAATAAAATTTTACTTTGGAATTTTTAACGGTTTTTAGGTCATTTTTTAAAGTCATTTTTTGGCAATTTTTAGGTCATAAATGCATCTTTTTAAGGGCATTTTTTACGAATTTTTAGGTCATCAAAATCCTAGCCCTAGTTATAACTGTATCTTTAGTCAAAATGAAAATAAATGTCTGATGAAAGGAGTGTGTGTTCTCCTGAAACGTCACAAAGAAAAACTGTTTTCTTATGCTTGTAATAACCGTAAACTACAGGAAAATAATTCTATAATGCAAGCAATGCGTACATACAAGAAAAACTATCTCATTCAATTCAATTCAATGGTCTTTATTCTGTCTCATTAACTGTACACTGAAATGCCCCAGGCCGGTATAGGCTCAAAACATTCCAGGTGCCTAATTTAATATCCTTATTCCTAATGTAGATCTTATCCTTAGTCCAGGGACCTCCCAAAGTAGTCCCCGCCCGGAGATCCGAATGGGGGACTATTTTACCTCCGGAATATTTTACCTTGGGAACATCCATGGCCTCATATTGCTGTTTCTTGACATGTCTTTTTACAGTGCAGAGTTGTCAGCTCTAGGCCTAACCCCGAATATGAATGGAGGACTGCAACTGTCGTTGGTCAGCAGATCCCTCGGATCTAGCTGGAAGGATCACATTGTAGTCCACCAATCATACCCCACTTCTGCAGATTGTGGGATGCTCATAGAGCTATGACAGGACAGCTCTGTAAACCCCAACAGAAAAAATGTTGACCATTTCACTCTGTTGGTTGACTAACTGCAGTGAACAAGTCACTGGGCAATGAGTTCATCACGTCCCTACGCCAATATTTATAAACATATAAAAATCTCGATATTATTTTTTTCCATGTGGAGCTAGGGTGACCATACATCCAGTTTTGACTGGGACAATCAGAGGTGTCCCAGTCGTGCCATCGATATTATTAAAATACCACTATTTGTCCCGTTTCATAAAAGACTAGAACTTAAAAACCAAATCTAAATTTAAGAGACATTCCTTTTTTTTATGGAAATTTTTTACTAATGTCATGGTAACACCATGCCAAACCAGCTTGATTGAGTTTCGAGCACTTCATAATAATCAAAATGTTCCATTGTCATCGAAAACATTCGAGAACACAGCAGTATACTGTTTAAGTTGTCTTGTGACGTGGGTTGTATTGTTTAGTGTGTTCTGTAAATTTGTAGAACATTGCATAAGCTTATACAGTTTCAATACAACAAGAATTTAAATTCTTGCATCTTGACACAAATTCAAAAGACAAGTACTTAAGCGTTAATGGTCTAACATCAAAGATTGTTATGAGTACTTACTGTTACTTGTTATTTCGATTCTGTAACACATTATGGCGGGGGATAGCATACTGGTTCAAGGTGCGTTGTGCGAGTGTTTTGTCGATTTATGTAGTGTTGCAACCTTGTTCACCGGAAAATACCTACTTTCGTGCCTGGATTTGAAATTATGCTAATACCTCACAAACCATTGATGTTAGCCCCGCAAACCAGTGACGTTATCCTCACAAACCATTGACATTAGCCACACAAACCATTCACTTTAGCCCCAAAAACCATTCACATTAGCTCCAAAAACCATTTTCCGTAAGGTTAGGTTAGGCAAGCATAGTTAAAAAAAAAATTAAAAATACTCGACACGTCATGTTCTAGTGAAAACACGGCGAGTTTGAAACACTGACTACGGGGAACATTGTGCTCTTGTGCAGAAAGCAAATGGCGGCAGCAGAAACAGTATGTCGATACAGCGCCTTGAATAATGTAGTGTGGAAAACGACCCAAGAAACTGGTTCCCCAAGCCGATGACAAGTAGATGGCAGTGCGATCGACCCAGGTGCTAATTTTGTTATGAAAGTAATGCGGCTTAGTTAGTTTTTTGAACATATTGTGTAGATTTGTTTCTCTAGAAAGGCGGTAAGTGAATTGATGGAAACAGTTATATTTGTGGAGTGATTTGCAGTCACGAAATGGCATTAATTTGGAAAGAAAAGTAAAATAAAATTAATAAATAAATAGCATGCGTAACGCAAGAAGAAACATCTCAATGTGATTCCGGACGTCAGGTCTTGGACTGTGTATTAGAGTTTATTTTTCTATGTTATTAGAATATAAATAGTATCCTGAGAGATATTTCATACCGAGGCGACAAACCTCAAATGTCGCTTGAAAGCGAGCAGTCGGAAATCAATGCAGCCTTTCGAACCATAGGGACAAAAGCTCTGACTGCACCGTTTCCTCAAGGAGATTTTACACCAAAGTGACATGCGACAAACGATACGAGGATTTCACACCAAAGCGACACGGGTCATTCGGTCCAAGGCAACTTTCATACCGAAGTGCATGTTGCTTGGAAAGGAGCCAATCAAGAGCAACATTTCACATCGTAGCGGCATGACGGGAAGCACAGGCCAGCGTTCGGTTGGTGAAATCCTCAAGCGATAAGTGGCGCGTGCCGCTTTGGTGCGCAATCTCACTATAGCAAGACACTCATTGCATCGCGTATGCGCGAACAACAAACCACAGCAACATGTTGCAAGCTATTGAGGAAATGGCCCAGTTTGAGCGACGCACAAGCAACAAAGCGACACGTGTGGCTTATCGTGTCACCTAGATCTGTTGTTGTTATGTGCGGTTTATCGTGTCGCCTATCTGTTGTTCGCAAGCAACGGTTGCTAATAGACTGAAGGCACCATGTCACTTGTCACTTAGTTGGGAACTCCCCCTGTAGCGCATCGCTTCGGTCTCAGCACCCTTCCTTTAAGGAGCTTTCCGACCGAAGTAACAAGTAGCACCATATGCCATATGAACATGTCGTTTGCTGTTTGGACCCTCATGTGCAATGAATGCTATTTTACAGTCTGGAAGTGTGTGTCACTAGTGTGACAGTGTGAACATCCCGTGTCGCTTGTCCCATTGGTTTGAAAGTTGCCTTACACTCATGTCAATGGCACTAAGAAAGTTTTGTGGGGTTCCCCTTGTCATTTCATGCAATTATCATCATCGCCGCGATTAGTTTAAAGCGGAAGAAAAGAGTCAGTAAATATCAAAAATACAAATGCTTCAGTGTGTATATGTTTAAAAGAAATGATGATGATGATAATAATAATGAACCTAATTCATACACAAAAATTTAGTGCTCTTCCTTTACGCACAACAATCTTGCAACCTTGAATATTGACGTCAGACGAGGAATGCGTACGTGGTTATACCGCGTTTGTTACAACCTGTCCCCTTTCCCGCGCTAGGGAGCGCTCGACAGTTTCGGTGCCAATTATAAACGAGGAAAAAATCGTCTGCTGGGCAGCGAGGAGCGAATGGAAGCCAGAAGAGAGGCACTTACGTAGACGCTGTTGCGACGTTGCGTATTTTAATTGGCTGCCTGGCTTTGACTTTCCCCAGCACCGAGAAAAGCCAGGGAGCAACTAGCGCGGGAACCGGGACAGGTTGTAACAAACGCGGTATAGGTTAGGCCTGTTAGGTTAGGTTCCATTAGCATAAATACAAAGAAAAATTAATATTTTCGCTAAGAGACGCGTTACCTTGTATTGCCTAACATGAAAAAGCTGTCTCCAGTGACGTCAGAACACAATGTTGCTACAGTGTTGTGCGATAAGTGACACCCATTCGGGGAAAATGGCTTGTTCCGTGGAACTGCTGTTCTTATGGTATGGTTACGTTAAGAAAACATAGTTTATTTCGTTTTTTTATCGATTTCCATACTTGACCGCCAATTATTACATGCAGATTCTTGATTAGGAGGTCTCAATTAGTGAGTAGGCGAAATTTCATAGCAATTGGAGAGTCCGGTATTGTAAACGCGTTCCAAAAACATTAAAAATACTCGACACATGGTTCTAGTAAAAACACGGCGAGGCTGAAACACTGGCTACGGGGTTGCATCATCTTAACACACGGAACATTGCACTCTCGTTCAGAAAGCAAATGACGGGAGCAGAAATAGCGTCTCGGACAGAGATTTTCGCAGAAAACAACATGCATTCACATTAAAATGGATCAAATCTACATTCAGGAACTTCCAAAACGCTCAAGAAACTGATTTCCGTAAGTATTTCTCCTGTAAATTTGAAGGAATCCGTTTCCCTCATATGATAATGTTACCTTGATAACCATAGTGGAAAAAAAAGGGGTTGGGAACACTGACAGGGGCTTACGTCATCAAATGTACGCAGCATGCAGTTCACGTAGCGAAAGCAATGGCAATTGTGCGTCGGTGAGTTATTTCTCTTGAAAAATACATGATTTTTCAATCAAATATATTCCACAATGAAAGAAAATTCCTCGATAAATGGGGCTATGCGTGAATGGTTTTTGGGGCTATGCGGGAATGGTTTTCGGGGCTATGCGGGAATTTTTCTGTTAAGAAGGTTGAAACACTGATTTGCCGTTTGAAACACAACGCTAGTGAAGATTTGCCCGCCATTTTGCGTGTTCAGTAAGAGAGAAAAGAACGAACAATAATTACTCGATATGTCGACAATAGATACTAATTTCGTTTAAAAAAGCGAAATCCCTTGTTAAAAAATCTTTCGCAATGCAGAATAAGTAAGTACGAATGTCAACAATTACAGAATAAACGAGTTACAGACAATTCCCGGCTTTGATAGTTTTACCGATAAAACAACTTTATGTTAGGAGCATTTTGCACCCGTTTCCCGCACATTTTTAACACAATATAAGAAACTAAATCTCGAGATTACAATGGGACATCAATATCGACTTGAACGTTATATGTGTCACTTTTATTTATGCTAGAAATGGTTGTGTTTGCACCCGAAAATAATACGTAGTACCATTTCTAAAACAACCTGTGCACTAACTTGTTACAAATCTTGCAATTGGCAGTTTGTACTGTATTACGAAGATTCCACCGCATTTATATGTTATCAACCCCTTACAAGAAATTTACCTATATTATTATCCTGTTCCATGAATATAGAGCACTAAATATTCGGATAATCTCTATTACACTTAAGTAAGGTAATCGGTTCTTCCTATTTCACGAAACACTTCACACTTCCTTCCTCTAGAACGAAAAAAAAAACTCCAGTACAACAACTATTCAACGCCTCGTCACTGCTAACTTTATAATTACTTGCATACACATGTAATTTAAAATCAGCCAAAAATTCACTAGATGTTTTTGGAAATTTGAAGTTACAGTTTTAGCAAGTACAAATACAAGTTTTGACACTGTTCAAAATATCGTCTGCTAAATGTGAAACACAACCAGTCAACGAGTGCTGATAACAATGCCTTTGGTGCCTGTAGACTTTGTTTATGTTGTGGCCTGTGCCTGGGTGGAAAAGTTTTATCATAGTTATTGAACTTACAGCTTTACAGATGGCTGTTTATGCCCAGCCTACGTGGAACGGACAATGAATTTTGAACATTTTCAGGGGTAGTGATTGCTGCTACAACCCTTTCAAAGATTCCCATTGGCTGGTAGCTTTTTGGGGACATTTCCACTTTGACATGAAAAACGTTTTAAATCCATTCATTTTACAGATAATGGCACAAACATGAGATGAGCAAAATATCTCGGCGATATTTGTTTTGGTTCTCGAGAAACACGCCTTCAAACACCGCTGAAATTTACCTCCTACGTCACGGATTGGAAAACGTCCTCTCCACAGACACGAGGTCCTCTGACGTCATCACTTACAAATGCGTGCTCGTCCATTACCTTCTCTATCCGAAAGCCTGATGGCTTGCTCTGGTCACGTGACTAAACGTCAGCAACTGGAGGCGAGATAGCCGCCATGTTTGATTTGCTTCTTGGGAATCAATGTTGGACCTTTTTAGTGAATGTGGAATTGTAATGAAAATTTATGAACTGTATTCGAGTTTACATGAAAAAATGTAACTTAAGTAACAAAGGTTTCATACTCATAAATAAATAACAGAAATAGTTCATGATGTAAAGATTTCATGTGTCCGGAATAGGCATCTAATGCGAGTATACTCTTAAATTTGGTCAATTTTAATCTCTTGTCAACAAGTTTTTTTTTTAGAAATATCAAATAATTTATCTAAATATGAATTACAACGTTAAGATGCGTTGTTGCTTATGATTGCAAAATTATTTGTTTCAAGATTTAGTCAACGTTTAAAATATTACCATCATGTCTACCAAAGCAGTTTGTTAGTGTAACTGTTATGGAAGCTTTCGATAAAATATTCATATAATTTACACAAATTGTTTTACAACTGGGCCAAATTGATACATGTGTACATTTTCATTCTTATTTTACTCCGGTTTTATGCTTCTTTAGGCTAATCGAAGGCTAATGGAAGATACGAATATGTTATGAAATCAAATACAAGGGTACGATGTGTAACAAGAACTTTGATGAAATATTCGTGTGTAAAATTATCCAAGAATATATTACTTATGTTTCAAACACAAATGTTTTCACACAGAAAGCATTTTATTACCTAGCTATGTTAATATGAACTACGAGTGTAATACATTTTATAAAATTGTTTCATGTGAACTGTTATTCTATTTTTTGTCTTTGTGAAGCTTCGATGTTCGTAATTTTGATTATTAAATCAGTGTTAATGTTTCATAATTCACTAACATTTTTCACGATTTTATTAACAGAGTGTAAACACAGTGTAAGGAAATATTCCAAATGTTTATTTTCCAAATGAACGCTAAGATCGAAGTATTAATCTGTTGTTTTTTTTTCAATAAAAATGTTGAAAAACTGTCACACATCCTACTAACGACAATCAAAAGATTCAATTTGTTTAGATTATATTTCGTTCAATAAAGTCAAAAGGGTCGAAATTACAATGTGACAAGTGATTTAGATTTAGTCTTTATTCTTTATTCACATAAATGTAACATTGCCCTTGTACCAATTTCTTTCACATCTGCTGAGAGGTTATAGAAATTAAGTTTATGTATTGAGATTGTATAGCTACACAGAATATCTGCATTATCTGGTTGATTAATTTTGGGTAAAGTTAAAGAAAATTTAATTGATTAGATATCTTGGCAAGTTTACGGTCGACCTAACATACGGGATTTTGATTTAATCCATTGATTTTTACATACAAAAGTTCATACAAAAGCTGTAACGAGTTTTACTGTAGCTGACAAATATTTCGGATAATATTTTGCAAAGAAATACAATGCTCAATTTTTTCCGCCAGGAAGTTTCTAACGGTTTTCAACTCTTTCTTTGTGCTATGGAAGGAATTTTTGTTATGGCCATAGTGACTTACTGAATGAAAATTTCAGTGTAAATATTCAATATTCTACTATTTTCGTCGGGAGGGTAAATATCAAAATTTAACATCATAAAATAAATAAATATGTGTATATATAATATATTTATATATAATATAATATATTTTAATGATAAAGATTTTTTCAATATCAAAATTCTAGTAGTAGTTGTGCTGTCTAATGTGTTTGTATTTGTCTTCTGTAGTAGTTCCTCCATTCATATTGGGGGTTAGGCGTAGAGCTGACAACTCTGCACTGTAAAAAGCCATGTCAAGAATCAGCAATATAAGGCCATGGATGTTCCCAAGGTAAAATATTCCGGAGGTAAAATAGTCCCCCGTTCGGATCTCCGGGTGGGGACTACTTTGGGAGGTCCCTGGACTAAGGATAAGATCTACATTAGGAATAAGGATATTAAATTAGGCACCTGGAATGTTCTGAGCCTTTACCGGCCTGGGGCATTTCAGTGTACAGTTAATGAGATAGTTAAGTATAAATTAGATGTAGTAGCTGTCCAGGAAGTTAGGTGGCCAGGAGAAGGGAATTGTAAAACTAAAAATTATACTTTTTTCTATGGTGGTACTGAAAATCATAATTTTGGAACAGGCTTTTTCATAAATAATAGAATTATCTCGGCTCTTAAAACAGTAGAATTTATTAATGATAGGATATCATATGTAGTTTTACAGGGTAGGTGGTGTAAAATTATTTTAATAAACATACATGCACCAACGGAAGATAAAGATGATAATACTAAAGATGATTTTTATACAGAGTTAGAACAGGTCTTTGATAAATTTTCTCAGTATGATATGAAAATTCTGTTAGGTGACTGTAATGCACAGATTGGGAAAGAAGAGACATTTAAACCCACGATTGGTAAAGGAAGTCTTCATGAATTAAGTAATGATAATGGTATAAGATTGATTACTTTTGCAACCTCAAAGAATTTAATTGTGAAAAGTACCACTTTTAAACATAAAGATATCCATAAATATACCTGGTCTTCTCCAGATGGTAAAACTCATAATCAGATAGATCATATTCTCATTGATAAGAGAAGGCATACTAGTATAATTGACGTTCGTACACATAGAGGTGCTGACTGTGCCAGTGACCATTATTTAGTAATTGCTAAATTAAGAGAGAGACTCTCAGTGATAAATCATAAGCAACAAAATCTAAAAGTTCTAAAATTTGATACAGGAAAGTTTACTGATGAAAGAATTAAGAAAGATTACCAAATTAAACTGTCAAATAGATTTGATGTTTTGCAGGATTTAAATGATGATGAAAATATAAATGAAACAGACGTAAATAAGAATTGGGAGCACATACGTAATGCAATAGAATCAGCAGCTAAAGAAAGTATAGGATACCATAAACCGAGAAAAAGTAAGCCATGGTTTGATAATGAATGTCATAATCTAATAGAAATAAGAAATCAGGCTAGACTTAGGTGGTTAAATAACTCTGATGATACAAATCTAAACAATTATAATAGAATAAAGCGAGAAGTTAACCGCACGTTTAGAAGTAAAAAAAGAGATTACTTGAAAAGCAAAATTAACGAAATTGAAACAAACAGCAAAAATAAAAATATCAGAGATTTATATAAAGGTGTAAATGAGTTTAGAAAGGGGTGGCAACCTAAAGTAAACTTGATAAAAGATAAAGACGGTGATTTTCTTTCTGACCCAAGCGATATTCTAAATAGATGGAAGAACTACTTTAATGACCTTTTAAATGTCCATGTAGGAGATAAATCAGAAGTGAATGAAGTACACACAGCAGAACCTTTAGTTCCAGAACCTAACTTGACTGAAGTTAAAGATGCTATTAAAAGGCTAAAGAATAACAAAGCACCTGGCATTGATTTAATACCAGCTGAGTTAATTAAATATGGTGGAAATTCATTAATATGTCAAATTCATAAATTAATTTGTTTAATATGGAATAAAGAAGAAATCCCTCAACAGTGGAAAGAATCCATAATTGTTCCTGTGTTTAAAAAAGGTGATAAAATGAACTGCAATAATTACCGTGGAATTTCTCTACTCTCAACAACATATAAAATATTATCTAACATTCTTTTAACAAGACTAACCCCATATGCTAATGAAATTATAGGTGATTATCAATGTGGATTTAAACGCAACAGATCAACTACAGATCAAATTTTTCACATCAGACAGACACTTGAAAAAAAGTGGGAATATAATCAAAATGTCCATCAGCTATTCATTGATTTCAAAAAAGCATATGATTCGGTCAAAAGAGATAAATTATATAATATATTAGTAGAGTTTGGAATACCTAAGAAGCTTGTTAGTATGATAAAAATATGCACCAGTGAAACAGAAAGTAAAATTCGTGTGGGTATTAATATGTCTGACAAATTTACAATTCATGATGGGTTAAAACAAGGAGATGCATTATCTCCATTGCTCTTTAATTTTGCCTTAGAATATGCTGTTAGGAAGGTAAACGAAACTAAAAAAGGACTAAAATTAAATGGTGTGACTCAGTTGTTAGCATATGCAGATGATGTAGACTTACTGGGGGATGATGTGAATACAATTAAGAATAATGCTAAAATATTTTTCAAAACTGCTAAAGAGATAGGTTTGGAAGTTAACAAAGAGAAAACTAAATATATGCTTACAGGTCGAAACCAAGTGTTAGGTAATAATCAAAATATAATTATTGATAACAACTCGTTTGAAACAGTTTCCAAATTCAAATACTTAGGAGTAATATTAACAAATGAAAATTCTATTAAAGAGGAAATAAAAAGTAGGCTTAATTCAGGAAATGCATGTTACTTCTCTCTTCATAAACTTTTGTCTTCTCGTTTAATATCTAAGAAACTAAAAGTTAAAATATACAAAACAGTAATTTTGCCTGTAGTATTATATGGGTGTGAAACTTGGTCCCTTACATTGAAAGAGGAACATAAATTGAGAGTATTTGAAAATAGGATCCTTAGGAAAATATTTGGACCTAAAAGGGATGAGGAGACAGGTGAGTGGAGAAGGTTACATAATTTAGAACTACATAATTTGTATTCATGTCCAGATATTATTAGAATAATTAAATCAAGAAGACTTAGGTGGGCAGGCCATGTGGCACGAATGGGAGAGGAAAGAGGAGTTTACAGGATTCTTGTTGGGAAACCAGATGGTAAGAGACCTGTAGGAAGGCCAAGACGAAGATGGAGGGACAACGTTGAGATGGACCTAAGGGAAATCGGTAGGGATGGAAAAGAGTATATAGATCTTGCTCAAGATAGGGAAAGATGGAAGGCCTGTGTTGCTGCAGCCATGAACCTTCGGGTTTAAGAAGGCTAGAGAGTTAGTTAGTTAGTTAAATAAATAAATATACCTTAATTCTCTACAATAAAAATACGACAATGGGTTTACACGACCGTTAAGACGATCGCCTACAGATGATGACGTGTTGACTGAGTGCTGCGGCCTGAATCTCAAGATGGTCTTGGCTCGTCCCGTCAACTTAGCATGAGCGACAGCAAAGTCACTTGTTATTGTGTAAAACAAGTATCTTGTAACTTCCAGTGCAAAAATCTGTGCTCCATTTCTTGGAGATGAATTATTTATGCCCTAGCGGTATAGCCGTATTTTCCAGTAACGTGCGGTGACGTCGACACTTGGAGTAGCAATGAGAGGCGTGCCCAACGGGTCATAATCCCACCCCCCTTTTTAGGGCCCAGTATTCCTAAAAGAAGAACGTCAAATACAGGGAAAAAAATGGTGAGAGATATTATCTTGATGAATTGAGAGTTTTCATGGTGGTATCGTTTGGATTCTGTGTGAATAGCGTGTTGAATTGTTTGTTTTTCTAGTTTGAGATCTAATTAATTGAAGTTTGATTTGAGAATAATAGTTCTAGAGTTACAAGATTAAATCTCTCTATACATTTTACATTTGATATGTGAAAGAGAAAAGCGAAATAAAAACGCTTGTGATTTCCCAAGATGGCTCAGGATGTGAAGATTAATGAAGAAAATTTAATGCAAGCAATCCAGAGTGATATGAATGTGATTGTACCTGAACAGTTAGCGGAAATGGAAGTTAGTGATAAGACTTCTTTCAAAAGAGGTCGATCTAATGAAGAATGCACGGAACCTGAAGTGGAGAAAAACCCCAAAAATCCGAAAGTAAGTGCAAGTACAAAGGTTGGTGTTGCTAAATATAAAAATGAGGCATATGATATGTCTTTATATTATGAGGGACATCAAGGCCCATATATCGTGTTGGTGGACAGTACATTACCTGGATCACAGAGCCTGAATACGGTAAAATTAGGTTATAATTTGTGTAAGGAGAAGGTTGATGTTGAATTCGTTAAACAAAGTGGTTTGAAGCAGGCAAAATTGTCATTTCGCACAGCATATGATGCAAATAAATTTGCTAAAAATGAATTCATCAAGGAAAAATACCATTTAGAAGCCAGAATTCCTAAAGGTCTATTAGTGAGAGAAGGATTAATATATGGTGTACCTACCGACATCCCAGTAGACGAGATAATCGAAGACATTAGAGCTGAAGTTCCAATAATAGATGTAATAAGGATGAAGAAAACTTTTTTTAATGAGGATGGGGAAGTAAGACAAGAACCTACTAAACTCATTAGTGTAACATTCCAATCTCAACAGTTACCAAAAGAAGTGAAGTTGTGGAGACAAATATTTGAAGTGAAGCCAAAAGTAAGATCTGTGATTTTATGCAAGAAATGTTTCCGTTTCTCACACTCACAAGCACAGTGTAAATCCTCTCCCGTGTGTTATAGATGCGGTCAAGCGGAACATGGAATCTGCAATGCCAGTCCTAAATGTATTAATTGCAAGGGAAACCACTTATCTACCGATAAGTCTTGTGTAAGATGGGAGCAAGAGAGAGAAATACAAAGGCTGATTGCTTATAACAACATCTCCTATCAAGATGCAAAGAAACAAGTACTTTTTGGAATTGATCCACGAAATGAACGGCGAACATATGCGACCTCTGCTAAAGACTTTCCTAAATTGCTGGATATAAGAAAGGAATCAATAAACAAGGAAAGCCCTTGCACATCAAAAAATTATACTACAAACAGATTTAATTCTGTTACAGATTGGGAAAATAGAAGAAATGACACATATCTAAGTAACCTCTGTTGGAAGAAAGTGCCACTAGAATCTGACCGGTCTTATGAAAGTTTTAAAAAACAACACGGGGAAAATTTTAGACTGCATTCAGCTTCACAATTGAGGAAAACAATTAAACCTGTTTTGATAAAGGACAAAAATAAACACAAGGATCCACAAATTGCGTCAACATCATCAGCAGTGGGTAATTCAAGTGAACCTGTGAGCACGACGTGTTCCTCTAAGGAACAGGAGAGAAAATCAGATTCGATTGGACGCAGGACAACAGCAGAGAGTCCTTCTCAGAAAGAATCGCTAGTAAATCTGCTACATCTAATAGCAGAACTAACCACAACAATTTCAGTGAGTGATGATTTATTATATATTAGGAAAATAATATTAAAATGTAACGAAATTTCTGTACAAATTTTAAAACTAATTCAAGACTTACAAGATTTCGGGGACACCCCCTAATTTAAAACAACAATGTGTTGCCAGCAAAGAAAAATCTTGCCATTAATAATACAATGGAATTTAAGATCCTTTTCTGCGAGGAAACTTCAATTAATTAAATTAATAGATGAGTGTCACCCGTTAATTATTTGTGTTAGTGAGGTATGGGGTTTAAAATCAGAAAATATTCATATTGCTCACTATCATACTATATTAAATGATTATAATGTGGGAAATAAGGGTGTGGGAATTTTTGTTCATGAAAGTGTACCATTTCAACAAATTCAGTTTAATTCAACACATGATTTATTTTCCAAATATAATGTAGAAGTGGTCGGTATAAAAATGCAGTTAAACAACTTACTTTATAATATTATTAGTTTGTATATTCCATCTCATTATACTTCTCAACAAATACAGAGCTCTCATCTAAATTCTCTTTTGTCTGGCTTTCAACATCCCTTTATCATAACAGGAGATTTTAATTGTCATAATACATTGTGAGGTGATCATAGAATTGATACTTTGGGAAAGACAGTTGAAGATTGGATGGATTATAATAACTTGACAGTTATAAATGATGGATCTCCAACACATGTACCACCAAATGGAAACAATATGTCCTCAATTGATCTAACTTTAATATCTGATAATCAGTGTTTTGAATTTGTATGGGAAATAGACTTTGATTTACGAACTAGTGATCATTTTCCATGTTTCATCACGCTAACATCATCTCAAAAATTTCCAAAATTAATAAAACAAAAAACAATTCGTAAGTGGAGCGTAAAGAGGGCAGATTGGATGAAATATAATTCAGTTTTAGACTTAAAATTTTCAGCTAAAGAATATCAAAACCAATATACTGTACAATATGAAAATTTGTGGATATAATAACTCAAGTTATGGATTATGCCTGTCCGCGACTGAAACCGCAATATGATCGAAATTTTCCTAAAATAGATTGGTGGAATGAAGAATGTTTTCAAGCAAAAAGGAAGCGAATACAAGCATTGAAACAATTTGTAAGTGCTCCTTCACCTGCAACTTTGATAAATTTAAAACGAGCTACTGCAAAATCTAGAAAAGTATATATAAAGGCTAAGAGATTTTCATGGCAAAAATATTGCGAAGAAATAAACCCTAAAACAAAATTAGACGTTATATGGCGCAAGTTCAGATCACTTAGAAAAGCACATGTAAGTCGGACTTTACCTTTGTCCACTGAATGGAAAACTGATTTTATTAATAAAGTAATTCCTACACCCTTTACATCAGCCTGCGAACCTCCTAATATATTCTACACGTTCTCATCTACATCAAAATACTCAAAGGGGTTCACATCCTCTATCACTGTAAATGAAATTCATGAAATTCTTCAAGGGTCTAAAGATTCTGCTCCTGGCATTGATGGAATTACGTATTCTATGGTACGAAATCTTCCACAGAATGCACTAAGCATTTTATGTAAAATTTACAATCAAATATTCCTATCGGGTAAAATTCCTGTTGCATGGACCTCTCAAATTATTATGCCAATTCTAAAACCAGGAAAAACCCTTCGTTGGGTCAGTCATAGTAGTTATTCACCCCCGTTGAAGTCGATAAATCAATTGATTGGAAAAGATCGATCAAAGATCAATTGATGACCAAGCCGTGTGGGCAAGCAAGGGTGTTGGTTTTGAGTGATGACGTCATAAATGGGTGGGGTTTATTTTGTTAGGAGTGATTTGATTGGTGTGACGTCATTGAATGGGTTGTGATTAATTTGTGAGGAGTGTTTTGATTGGGGGGAGAAGGAAAAGTCGGTTGGGGAATTGATAAGATGGTTTCCTGTTAATGATGAGGTGACGGTTTGGGGGGAGGAGGAAAAGTCGGTTGGGGAATTGATAAGATGGTTTCCTGTTGTTAATAATGAGGTGACTGTTTTCTGGGAATGTTGATATGGGTTGAGGTTTCCTGTTGTTAATGAGGAGGTGACTACGGTTAGTTTTCTGGGAATGATGATAAGGGTTTCCGTTTCGGTTGGGGGGGGGGGTGAGAAGATAAAGGAGTTGGAAAGGAAATGTGTTGGGATGTTGAAGTGATATGGAGAGATTGTGGAACACGTGTTGGGACATGTCGGATGTTTCTTGGAATGGGCGTGTGGAAGTTTGTGGGAACGTTGATAAGGTATGACTGTGTGCAGGATACGTTAGTAGGCGGCGGAATGGAGAGCGGGCAAAAAGGAAAAAAAGTTTCCGAGAGGCAGCACGTGAATAGAATAAAAAAAGTTGTGTTCTCGGAGGAGGTGGAGATTCATAGTATACCGGGAAAAGAGGAGGACCGACGAGGCACGTGGGCGTTGGATGCCTTGCGCGAGAGAATGCGCAGAGAATATCAGGGAATTTGAGGAGGGGTAGGCAGGTATATAAGAAGTTTTACCGTGTTTCACTTACACAGTTCGACAGACTGTACGCTATCAGGTAGTAATCATCTGCGATTTTGCTGATACTTGTTCCTGGACGCCCTTGCTGCCACTTGTTTCTGGACGAGCTAGGTATAAAAATCTGTATTCCGAGGTGAGTACGATGGGTTTCGTATCCTGGATGCTGTCATTTGTCGGTGGGATGATTGGAAAGTCATCCCCACCTGAACCGGTAACGGATGGTAGGCCGCTACCTACTTCTCAATGTTCACCAGAGCCGCCGATACGTCCAGGTGTGAGTACGGAAAAGAATACGGATGTGCCGAGCTGGATCAGTGAGGAAGAATTTCGTAAATCGTGGGAAGAAAAAAATGCGGCACATCATACATACGAGAAAGTAAAAAAACAGCGTAAGCGAAACTGTATCGACGGTGCTGGTGAACCTTTGAGAAAAAGGAAGCAGTCTGTGTTCAAGAATCTAACGTGCAATCCCTTATATGGATATACGGAACGTCCTCCAGGTGAGACGATGTGTCTGGCATATCCTGCTACGGTTTCTGGTCGAGGAAAAATGAAGTCTGGTAAACCAGAGAAGGCTGTAAATAACGGTGCAAAATTATTAATTTTCGATGCTCCTGTAAGGTACAGGGAGTCTCTATTGGTTACTTTTTATAATAAAGATTTACCATCGGAAACATATATGGAAATGGAAAGTGACGGTTTTCCGATCAACATGTATTTTTGCAAGAACCGTAGACATGGATTATGCGAGACACATTTTATTTACGAAAAAGCACCGGTATATTGCCACCTACCATACGGTGTGTGGTCGAACCGTGTGGTAGATGAGATAGCTGCTCACGGGTACAATGCAGGACCTTTCGCCGTATTGTCAGGAATTTCGTCATTTGACTGTATATGCCAAGAGAACGAATCGGAATTAAATTCGGAACATGTAAATATAGATTATCTACATGTTCCTCCAAAATGTGAGGTAAAAAAATATCTGATGATGGCGGATGAGAGACTGAATCGTGTTGTTTCAGGAATCGAATTGGTTCGATATGAAAATTTGGAAGAATTGTTAAATGACGAAATTCCACGTCTCTATCGGGTAGGATGCCACAGCCTGTACATGATTGTAGATTACTGCGATGTTTCGACGTTGATGCAGATGTTCCGAAAACATTATCGAGAGTCTGTGTTGACGTTGAACGAAATTTTTAAATGGTTCAAGAGTGGCATAGGTTTGGAAGACCCGACAGGCGTAATGTTGGGGGTGAAAGGTCGTGTTCTGGACCCTGAGGAGCTATCAGAGTACAGTGTTAATCCTGTAAGAAGGAGTGACCTAAGCAGAAAATATGATTTTCTTTCTAGCATCTTCAAGGTTGAAGATCAATTCAGTCGAAGTTTGAGTCCTCCGACACGTCGATTTCCGACCATCATAGAGGAGACGGATACTTCCGAAGCTGAAGAAAACTAGAGTGGCCTAAGGTAAGAAGAAAAAATATTACCTGTATTCTGTACATGTTCTTTATTTAGGAGAACGAGGACGTCAGAAATTTTCGTCGTCGTCATCCTCCACCAAATCCACCACAGATGGAGAAGAAGGCGGTGAATCCTCCTCCTCCTCCTCCTCCTGCTGGGGAATTTGTGGAGGAGACGGAACAGGCACTACCTCTCCGCCAGGAGGCGCAGGGTCAGCAACTTCTTCGTGCGGAGCGGCTCCAGGGATAGGAACTCCTGCCCCAGCAGCTACGATGATTTGATGCTGGAAAAGTTGCCGGGGCAGGTCGCCGATTAGACGAGCACCGGCATCAAGAGTAGCTTGGTGAACTCTGAAAAATAATAATAACAGCAATTAGAAAAATAAAATATTATGTATTGAGATGTTTCTTGAACGACGAAGTCTGAAAAAAATAGTCTGTTAAAAATTATGAAATGGAAAAAAAATATAAAAATAGATACCTGTTCCAATGCTCGTCGATCTGCTCGGCAGTTCTTCTCCTATCCTGGACCATCTCCGCACGGAATAGCTCGCCCTGCTGAAAAAGCTCGCGAAAAAGGTCCGCGAGCGTTTCAGCAGCAGCGACTATTCTGGTGCTCTGCTGAGTAGCGAACTCGTGCTGACGCCTGCTAATTGCCTCCTGGTTTTCCAGGTGTCGCAGCATGGTGGCACGTATGTCTGCGACGGCCTGTTCCATTTCGGTTCTTGTAACATGTCTCAAATAATTTATTATGAAATTCATCCATTGTTGCTGAAAAGAAAGATATTTCGATGTAAATTGTATAATACTGACGTGTGCATAAATAACAGTTTTTCTTTTATTTTCAGATGGCATTGTTACCTTTTGATTTCGACCTTTTGTATGCTGACCTTAAGAACGAGAATCAGAAGGGAGAAAGAAGAAGCCTATGGAATAAGAACCAGGCTAAGCATGCGGAGAAACATATTGCGTGTTACGTCGACTTTTGCGAAGAAAACAACTTAGCGGAAGATCTGTTAAAAAATCTGGAAGAAGTGTGCAAAGATATGGAAGTAAGAATCGACAATCTCATAAAAATGTTTTCATGTATAATCGGGAAAAAAGAAAAATCTGCGGCATTCGGGGATTTCGTCGAAAATATAAAACGTGGGCAGTATGTACCTTCCCATCTATCTCTTCGAGTGTGCTTTGAATTGATGGAGTTATTTAAAGGTGTCAGACAGCAGAAAGAAGAGGAGAAAATGGGGGACGAGGAGAAAGGAATGGAGAAGAGAATGGTGGAGCTTTTGAAAAAGAGAAAATTGAACAGCTAGAACTAACATTACTAATACACTAACACACTGTTCAATTTTCTGCGGTGGAATGCGAAGAGATAGATGGGAAGTTTATTGATTTGTTGCAATACAATTATTCACCTGTAGAGTTTCATTATGTGTAACAATTTCTGTGTATATATTTTGTAAACTGATGATCGGCACTATTGATTTGTTGCAACACTGATATTATATAATTACTCACCTGTAGAGTTTCATTACGTGTAAAAATTTCTGTGTATATATTTTGTAAACTGATGATCGCCACCAATAAAGATTGCGATGTGTAAATATGAACTTATTATTTGACAAAATGAAATTAATATAAGGTACTTACATCGTCCCCGTTCTCCATTCTGATTCTTCGTTAACAATTTCAAAGTGTGAAATGATCGTAGAGAAACATATGCAGCTGCCGCAAACACAGATTCCAGTATCATATCGCCTTTCAAGATAGTAAGTTGATTGCTGAATCTGGCTAATTGGTATATCCGGTAAACTCTGATTGCATTATCATATCAAATTGGTGTCAACACTTGCGAGATGAAGTCACTGCTGGCTAATTGGCATATCCGGGAAATTTGGACCGCAGTATCATATCAAGTTGGTGTCAACAGTTGCGAGATATCTAATCGCTGCATGTGGTTAATTCCTTGGCAGACTCTGATAGAAAAATAATAAGGGTCTAATTAAATATACAGCTCTCTGACAGCCCTGTCGAGAAGTGTTGAGATAAACTGTTCTAATATAAAGTTCCTTCTTTCTGTTTCCCCAATGTAATGTTATGAACCGATCGGCAGGAAAAGTCTACAAATATGGATGTTATTAGTTGAGGCAGGTGTCTCCCATAATAAAGATGTATTTTATAATATTGGTTATATATGTTTCATAATGGGTTTGGGGGTATAAGTCCACTTTATGCACAGTAAAGCTAATCGGGATCGGACCTACAGTTTTAAAGTGGGACCCGAATTTCTATAAGCTTTCACAGGAAAATGCACAGTAAGGCTAATCGGGATCGGACCTACAGTTTGAAAGTGGGATCCGAACTTCTATAAGCTTTCACAGGGAATATATATAAGTATAACATATATATATATAATATATGACATATATAATTTTTGAACTTGACCTCGATCTTTGACCTTGACCTTAACCTTCGACCTTAACCTTAACCTTAACCTTGGCCTTAAGCTTTGACCTTGACCTTGGGATTGACCTTGACCTTTGACCTGACCTTGACCTTGAAAATTTCAAATTCGAATATCTCGGCTTCTAATTGAGGTAGAGGGATAATTCAAACGCTATTTTACTCAGAAAAACATGCTCTTTCAGATGAACCAGGTTTCATCCTCCGCCAGTTTTCTATTTTCTTTATTTACGGTCGGAGACTTTTGATGTTACAATCAAATGAAAGGTCTTGCCGTGCAGATTCCGAATATGTCATAACTTCCGGTCTAGCTGAATTAGGACCGCCAGGACGACTGTTTAAATTTTATTTCCGGTCGGAGATCTTTGATGTTACATTCAGATGAAAGGGCTTGCGGTGCAGATTACGAATATGTCATAACTTCCGGTCTAGCTCAATTAGGACCGGCAGGACGGCTGTTTAAATTTTTCGCATTTATATAAGTAGTTATGCACCCATGTTGAGTACGATATTTCAAATTTGAATAGCTCGGCCCCTAATCGAGATAGAAGGATGATTGATATGTTGTCGGACTCGGAGTGAAGTCCTCTTTCCGGTGAACCAGGTTTCATTGTTCTAGGACCAGCGGTTTCCTAGTTTCTTTATTTTCAATCGTAGACCCCCCTTCCGACCACTCTAATGAAAGGTCTCGACGTGCAGATTACGAATATGTAATCAGATTCGCTCTACGTCAATTAGGGGAGGAGCTAGAGCGTTTTGAAAAATTCCGTTTTTTTTTTTTTTTTTTTTTTTTGCGAAAACTTAAAATCGCTGTAACTCGGCTCCTAATTGAGCTAGGAGGATGATTGATAGCTTGTCGGACTCGGAATGAAGTCCTCTTTCCGGTGAACCAGGTTTCATTGTTCTAGGACCAGCGGTTTCCTAGTTTCTTTATTTTCAATCGTAGACCCCCCCTTCCGACCACTCTAATGAAAGGTCTCGACGTGCAGATTACGAATATGTAATCAGATTCGCTCTACGTCAATTAGGGGAGGAGCTAGAGCCTTTTGAAAAATTCCGTTTTTTTTTTTTTTTTTTTTTTTTTTTTTTTTTTTTTTTTTTTTTTTGCGAAAACTTAAAATCGCTGTAACTCGGCTCCTAATTGAGCTAGGAGGATGATTGATAGCTTGTCGGACTCGGAATGAAGTCCTCTTTCCTGTGAACCAGGTTTCATTGTTCTAGGACCAGCGGTTTCCTAGTTTCTTTATTTTCAATCGTAGACCCCCCTTCCGACCACTCTAATGAAAGGTCTCGACGTGCAGATTACGAATATGTAATCAGATTCGCTCTACGTCAATTAGGGGAGGAGCTAGAGCCTTTTGAAAAATTCCGTTTTTTTTTTTTTTTTTTTTTTTTTTTTTTTTTTTTTTTTTTTTTTTGCGAAAACTTAAAATCGCTGTAACTCGGCTCCTAATTGAGCTAGGAGGATGATTGATAGCTTGTCGGACTCGGAATGAAGTCCTCTTTCCGGTGAACCAGGTTTCATTGTTCTAGGACCAGCGGTTTCCTAGTTTCTTTATTTTCAATCGTAGACCCCCCTTCCGACCACTCTAATGAAAGGTCTCGACGTGCAGATTACGAAATTGTCATCACTTCCGGTCTAGCTCAATTAGGAGCCGAGCTATTTACTTATCTACGTCCTTCTTCCTTTGTCGATAGATAAACATTTCACACGTTCCTTCGTTAAGAATTTATCTACATCCTGTTTCCTCTGTTTACAGATAAACAAGAAAACCGTTACATAGTGATATCAACGAGGAAAACATGTGGTGAAGACTGTTAATCATTTCCGGGATAACCACATAGGGTCAGTAGAGCCGTTAGGATCGGAGATAACTGTTGCGTCATGTTTGCGTATATAAAGAACAGCGTTCTCTCCACAAAACAGTCTTCGTGAAATAATCATTGTACGATCATGGACGTACACTTATCCGCTGACGATCTGTTAGTGCTATATCGTGACGGATATTACACAACATCTGCACAATTACGGGAAGTGTTGGCGATTATTGCGCAGAAAATCATCGCGGGAGAAAATATCTCTTTGGTCGAGGAGTATGACCACTTACTACGGACAGTGACAACATCCGCACCCGATCTTTCAGGAGGAGGATGGACAGATATTCCCGAAGAGTCCCCCGGCCCCCCGTCGACACCTGATTCTGTATCCCGAGTCACCAAGAAGGCGCAGGCATCCGACACAGGAACTTCTACAAACGCTGCATCCAGATCACACCCGGAGCCTTTGCCAGGACCGTCATGGAGACCGGACCCACCAGCAGAACAGTCATCAAATGGGAAAGGTAAGAAAAGGAAACGTGCTTCAGTGTCTCGTGAACAGATAGGGAATATAACATTACATAACATTCAAGAACGTGAATATCCTAAATTCCGTTCCAAGGGACGACGTGTTGAATTCAGTTTCTCACACCCGCCAGAAAATGTCGATCCTCACACTTGGATTCGCGAAGGTGTTCAAAATCTTCTCACCTACGTTAAAAAAGACAGCAAGGATGAAGACAAAATAGGTTTAACTTTGTCTAACATATCTGACCCAACTGTGAAAGATATTTACATCGGGTGGCATAGATGTGATCAGTTGCATAGTGATATGGTGTGGAACATTATGTACAAAATACTACAAAGTGCAAAAACCTTCACTGCTACAGATCGCTTAATTTTACGAGCAGACCATGTCAATATACCTGTTGGAGGTGGGGGTAATCGAACATATTGTTTACCTAATTATATGTTAAGCACTCAAAAAAGAAGTATCGTCGGTGTGCCGAATAGAAAAAAACCACTCTGTTTAGCTGAAGCTCTGGTCATAGGGAAAGCCCATGCTGATAAAGACCCGTCCTATACTCAATATAGAAGAAACAGAAATCTTCTTAAACCTGTTTTCGAACTGATGCGAAAAGCAGATGTAGATCTGACAGACAATACGTGTACTGGAAGTGGAATTCCGGAACTGAGAAAATTTCAGCAAGTTCTCCCTGAATATAAGATTATTGTATACAACAATCTTCGTGATGTTAAAGATGTTTTGTTTGAAGGACTGGTTGAAAACGCTTCCAAATTTATATACCTTCTCTATGATAATACCAGACAGCATTATGATGTAATAGTGAACCGTGTTGGAGCATTTGCGGCAAAACAAGAATGTCGCGGGTGTAACGAACTCATATTTCAAAAAGCTCATAACCATCTGTGTAAACAATTGTGTTGTATGTGCCGTTCAACTCCACCGTGTGTACCTGAACAGGGGGTTCGCAGAATATGCCAGACATGTCACAGAATTTTCAAAAATGAGAACTGCTTCACAAATCATGTTTCTACACCGTTCCGAAACGGTACTGTCTGCAGCGAAATCCAACAGTGTCCCCGATGTTTCAGAATTATTCTCACGAACAGTAGATATGAGAAAGTACATAGATGCAACATGAAATATTGTACGGTATGTAATTGTGTGAAACCTGTAAATCATTTCTGTTACATGTCTATACCGAAACCTAAACAGAACTCAAAATTTCTATTTGTGTTTTACGACTTTGAATGCTACACTGACATTCCTTATTTTGAGAAAGAAAAAACTTTTCTTCACGTTCCGAATCTTATCGTGGTGCAGACGGCCTGTCACGCATGTTACAAAAAAGAGGATTTAACAGTTCCTTGTTCTGTTTGTGGAACAAGAGAGTTTATATTCTGGGATGACCCTGTAGACACATTTCTGTCCTATTTGGAATTGCAGCATAAGTTTTCCGACATAATCATCTGTGCACATAATGCACGAGGTTACGATTGTACATTTTTATTACGGAGAATGTTGGAGAGAGAAATGAAACCTCGTGTCATCTTAGATGGTACCAAAATCATCAGCATGACATACCAAAATCTTCATTTTGTGGACAGTCTCAACTACGTTCAGACAAATCTTGCAGGCTTTTCGAAACTTTTCGGTTTGCCTGTTCAGAAAGGATATTATCCGCATTTGTGGAACACCTACAAGAACAGAAATTACATTGGACCGATGCCTCCTCCTTCTGCATACGGTTATGAATACATGAAAACAGTTGAAGATCAACACCGTTTCATGTCTTGGTATGACGTCGAATGCATGCGAAACATACCTTTCAACAACAGAAACCAACTTCTCCAATACTGCATCAAGGATGTTACCCTGTTGAGACAAGGATGTCTGAAGCTGAGACAGAATTTCCTAGACATATGCAAAATAGACATTTTCAAGGATTGCCTCACAATAGCATCAGCCTGTTCACTAATTTACAGACAGAAATTTATGCCTGCTAACACTATAGGAATAATCCCTAAAGGAGGTTACCATCATGCAGATCAGATGTCGAAGTTTGCATTGAAATGGCTAACCTACGTTGAAGAACAGAATGATGTAATACTTCTTCACGGCGGACGTACTCGTGAAAAATATGTCATAGGAGGACGTTACAGAGTGGACGGTTATCACGAGGAGACGAAAACAGTGTATGAGGCCCTGGGCTGTTACTGGCATGGTTGTCAACGTTGCATATCCGTTAACAGGGATATGTATCCGAAAGATGACGATGAAACCGATCAGGATAGTAACAGTCAGAAACACAGTGACATGTTGAACACTGCAGCCTTCAGATACGAGACAACATGTCGTAAACTTGCGGCTTTACGTTCTGAAGGATACCATGTCGTCACTATGTGGGAATGCGATTTCAACAAAATATTGAAAGCAGATCCTGAACTGAATAGATATCTATCGACACATCCTATTGTTTGCTGCATTCCTTTGAATCCACGAGACGCCTTATATGGAGGAAGAGTTGAAACAGTCAGGACTTATTACAAAATCAAGGAAAACGAGAAATTGCAGTACAACGATTTTACAAGTTTGTACCCTTATGTTAACAAATACTGTGCCTATCCTGTCGGACATCCTACAATATTTCTAGGAAATTCTATTCCTCCGGTAAATGAGGTTTTGAACATGGAGGGACTCATCAAATGTACTATTCTGCCACCGAAAACCCTTTTACATCCTGTTTTACCTACAAAAATGCACGGAAAACTGATGTTTGTATTGTGCAAGGAATGTGCTTTTAAATTAAAATGTGAAGGTACATGCAGCCATTCCGATGATCAGCGTATACTTTCAGGAACTTGGGTCATAGCCGAGGTGCGTAAAGCTTGCAGTTTAGGCTACAAAGTGCTGACCGTGTCGGAAGTGTGGAAGTATGAAACATCCATGTACAACCCTGTCACACAAACTGGAGGACTTTTTTCTGGTTATGTCAACACCTTCTTGAAAATAAAACAGGAAGCGAGCGGTTGGCCTTCATGGTGTAAAAACGACGAGGATAAGAAGAAGTACATACAGGAATATTTCGATAGGGAGGGTATTCTATTGGAAGAAAACAGAATAGAAGTTAATCCTGGAAAACGTACTCTGGCTAAACTCTGCCTTAATTCCTTATGGGGCAAGTTCTGCCAACGGGACAATCTTTCCCAGACAGCCATCATCAAGGAATCGAAGGATTTCCTCGATAAAATGACTGACCCAAATATCATAATCGGAGGAGTCGTATTCATCAATCAGGACACCGTTTTAGTGAACTGGAAATATGTTGAAGAAGCAGTCAGTCAGAACAGGAAAGTAAACGTTCCTATCGCTGCTTTCACAACATGTCATGCTCGTCTGAAACTTTATGAACTTCTAGAAAAATTGGGTGACAGGGTATGTTATTGTGATACCGATTCAGTAATTTACATAGATAGTGCTGAAATGGAATACCATCCCCAGACAGGTGACGCACTAGGAGAACTCACAGATGAATTGGCAGATTTCGGCACCGATGCGGTTTGTGAACAGTTTGTTTCAACGGGACCGAAAAGTTACAGCATGAAAATAACAAAACCGTTCTCCGAAGCACAGTATATCTGTAAAGTGAAAGGGATTACATTGAATACCTCCACATCAGAATTGATTAATTTCGATACCATGTGCGACATGATAAACAATGAGAAACCTGAAGTTATGGTCGAAAATATTTTCAGAATCAGAAGAACAAAACAGTTCCAAGTCATCAGTACAAATGAAAAAAAGCTGTTTCAGCCAGTATTGTTGAAACGACAATTCGACCATGAACATTTATCGTTTCCTTTCGGATACTGTGCACACTAAAATATGTCTGTAACGGTCCAGAGTTCGAACCCTTCGGGGCTGATATAAAACATGTTCGCAGACTGACAGACCTTCATTTTTCTTCAGAATCTGTAAGACGTTTCTTCAGCATGATTCCTAAACTTTCTCATCCTTTCACCATGATGGTTTGCGGAGCATCAGGAAGCGGAAAAACTACTTTTGTGACAAACATGGTCGATTCCATCGTTCATCTTGTAGAAGGATCCGTCAAGAAAATCATATGGTGTTACGATCAGGAGAACAGTATTCCACAAAGTCTTCGAGATGTGCAATATCATAAAGGTATCGTCGATTGGCAGTCGTGGAACGGAAAAACTCCTACACTCATAATCCTGGATGATCTTATGATGGTTGCACAAGGGGAAAAAGTCGCCGACCTTTTCACAAAAGGCAGCCATCACAAAAACATTTCGGTGGTGTTCATAACACAGAATCTTTTTCACCAAGGAAAAAATTGCAGGGACATTTCGTTGAACGTGAAGCACTTTGTTATTTTTAAAAATCCTCGAGATATGAACCAATTCACTGTTTTTGCAAGACAACTTCATCCTCATCGCATGAAGGAACTCGAAAAAGTATATATAGATGCTACCACGCAACCTTACAGTTATTTGTATATTGATCTCTCACAGTCAACACCGGATCCTTTACGTTATCAAACAGACGTTTTCAACCAGAATTACTCAACTGTATATCTTCCTCAGGAATGTTTAAAACATCGAGATGAGGAAAACGAGGAAGACACGTACCAACTCACGTTCTAACAGGAATAGACATTCCACTTCTTTCAAGAAACATTCATCTTTCTTGCACGTGTTGAAAAATTCGCCGCCCAAAATCCGTAAATCATTATTGAAAAGTGCTCCGAAAAAAACGATACGTTTCATCAGCGAATGCTGCCTGAACGTTTTAAAAGGAAACGTGAAAATTAAACCGTCCGCAAAACGTCGTCTGACACCTTACAAGTCGGTCATACGCAATCTAGTGAAACCGAAAGTGAACATCGAGAAACGCAGAAAGCTTCTTGTTCAGAAAGGAGGATTTCTACCTTTACTTCTAGGCTCCTTGTTGTCGGGTCTTCTCGGTACTCTCATTCCTCATTGAGAAATGACATCTTCTTACAAAAAAATGATCGTACTTTCACCGGAACAGTTAGCACGTATTCGTGGTTCCGAATTGTCTGTGACTCAAAAATTATCCGTTCTAGATAAGAAGATGAATGATATTCTAAAAATGAAAAATATATCAGACGATCAAAAATGGCGTCTTTACAGAAAAGAACTGGACGAGTATTTATGGTTGAGTCGAAAATCCAAAGAACCATTACAGATTCCTATTGTGCAAGATAACGACGGTTCTTCTACTATTTCACCAGAATCGACGTATTTTCCTCAGAATCTGGCAGAGACATTACCCCGTAATACACGTCATCAGTTACAGAATATCATCGATGAGTACCAATCCACGGCACAACATTTGATAGACGAACGTCAGGAAAAAACACTTCCGGATCCGAAAACATTGAACTTCTCATCGTCGCCAACGGAAAGCCCTGGACCGTCTCATCGACAGAAGAAGAAGAAGAAGAAAGTGACCGTCCGTGTTTCCAGGAAAACTACACCTTTTCTGAGAACACCTGACGCTTACAAACTGGTTCCTCTGAGAAAAAGCCGTAGACAGAGAGATCGGTCATGGGAGTCTCTAAGTTGAAACGCAATAAAATTCTCACCAAAATATATTACGATCCCCGACACCATGCTTCATTCTCATCTGTAGATCGTCTGTGGAAAGCGGTACGGGATAAAAATATATCCCGCGATACGGTGAAAAAATGGTTGATGCATCAGGAAACCTACACTCTCCACAAACCTGCGAGAAAAAAGTTTCCTCGAAATCATTACAACGTATGGAACATAGACATGCTTTGGGAAGCCGATCTCAACGACATGACATCGATACAAAAACATAACGACGGATACAAATATCTTCTGACAGTGATCGACGTATTTTCAAAATATGCCTTTGCATTACCGCTAAAAAATAAAACAAGCAATTCGGTAACCGAAGCTTTCAAAACTATTTTCGAAGAAAACAGACGGAAACCTGTTACACTACAGACTGACCAAGGAACGGAATTTACAAATTCTACATTCCAGAAATTTTTAAAAAATGAACATGTACAGTTCTCGACAGCAACAAATTATCCTGTGAAAGCGAGTGTAGTGGAACGTTTCAACAGAACATTAAAAGAACGGATGTGGAAATATTTCACCTCAAAACAGACAAGACGTTATGTAGATATTTTACCGCAACTTCTCGAAGGTTACAATACAGCAATCCACAGTTCCATAGGAATGGCCCCTCGAGATGTCAACGAAACAAACGTTTACATTGTGTGGAAACGTCTCAACAAACCTGACAAACATGTTTCACAACCGTCTTCAGATCTTAATGTAGGTGATATTGTACGAATTTCTGTCGTCAAAGGACATTTTGAGAAAGGATACGAACAAACGTGGTCACGAGAACTTTTCAAAATCCATTCCCTTGTTCAGCGAACACCTGTACCTGTATACATATTAGACGACTTAAATGAAGAACCAGTAAAAGGTACATTTTACAAACATGAACTGCAGAAAGTTTATTCGGATCCTGACGAAGAGTATAAAATTGATAAAATTTTGAACACCCGGGGAAAAGGAAAAAATTTGGAATACCTGGTTCGTTGGCTCGGATATCCGCCTAGTTTCGATTCATGGATCAAGGCATCTTCCGTAAAACAGTTATCGGGAAAATAATTTCCAAAACATATTTATATAAAAATATAACGGTACTGCGATCCAGTGAGTCTTCTGTGTTCGGCGAGAATGGATGATAATTTCTACGTTTACCTCCTATCATCTGCATCGGAGGAATATTTTCCAGACAACACACTCACCCATTTCACCGTAAAACTTGCTAAACGGATCGATCTGTCTCCAGAATTGTGGGAAGTCGGATTGGCAGAACTACATTATTCAACTCTATACGACAATGTTTTGGAAACTGATTCTGGAATGTTAACTCTTCCTGTTCGGACATATGCAAGTGCTGAGGACCTAGTCTCTACCATCATCGAATCTCTCCCCGACGACCTGGAAATAAGGAGATCCGTTCTCGAGAAATTCTGGCATTTTTTGACGGAACCGCAATGGGGAACATTTGGATCTACTACCTGTACGGATAACACACTCTATATTAACGAACAACCATTTTATTTTCCTGCAACAACATATACGATAGAGGATCTGATTTATTTCCTGAAAACAGACCCTGCTAATGTAGCTGTTCCTACTCATCTAAGGTTTTTCTTCAAACAGGCCGTGTACAAACATCTATCCGTGATAGGGGTTCCGAAGCCTGAACCTGACGATGCTCCAACAAATACCGTTACACCCATAGACGAAACTGATGACTATGCTAAATTTCGATATGACATATTGAAATCTATTTATTCTACGCACGCAATGTCCAATAGTGTTGTGGATAAAAACCCATACATATTTATTTACTCTGATCTGGTGAAACAACAATTGGTCGGGGGAGAAATGGTACGTCTCTTGCGTCTTACCCGAAAACAGTGTTCGGACACAAATACCTCTTGCACAGTACCCGTAGCCCATCAAACATTCGACCCGATTCATTACGTTCCTCTGGATAAAGCCTCTTTCGAAACAATAGAAATTGCGTTGTACGATAGAAAAGGAAATTTCTTACCTTTGAGAACAGGGTCCGTACCCACAATCGCTGTTTTACATTTTCGTAGAAAAGCAAAGTCCTTTTAAAAAACAGTAGACAGCTATTTCTCTCAGTCTTTGTCGAAAAGCGAATGAATCACCATGAATTCGCAGACCGAATATTATAGTAACCAAATCCGTGGAGGAATTGGGCCCATCTACCGTTCAACTAGAAATCAGAAAGGGAGAGGATTGGGGTCACTTTTCGCAGGACTGTTTAGAATGGTGAAACCTCTACTCTGGAGCGGTGCAAAGACGATCGGAAGAGAAGCTTTAAAAACAGGAGCTAACATTATCACCGACATTGCAACAACCCAACAAACTCCGAAAACTATTGTTCGTCAACGGGTACGTGAAGCAGGTCAAAATCTTCAAAGTAAAGCACGACGGAAAATCGACTCTCTGGTAGGTTCTGGTATAAGAACCAAACCTGCAACAAGAATTGCTCAGTTGATGTTAAAACGTTCAGCCACCCGTATTAGAACATCTACGATCCGTAAAAAACGAGCATCCAAAAAACGAAGAAAAACATCTGCAAAATCTAGGAGAACACGTAAAAGAAAAATCAAACAGAAGGTCTCAGGGAAAGATATTTTTGGATAATGATGGCGGATAACATGTGCATGATCTCGCAGTTCGACCTCTTCCGGAAAAAACCTATTCAGCAAAATGTGGAAAAAACGTACACAGCCACCTACAAACCTATCGCTTCCATCGATAATCAGAATATAATTCAGTTTGTCATACCGGCGGCAGGAACTGATTTTCTCGATCTTTCATCTGCCTATCTTCGTCTGCAAACGCAAATGGTTAAACAGGATGGAAGTCCCATGAGTGCTTCCGAAACAGAAAATGCCCTCACAAAAAACTGCGGGGTCGTGAATTATCTTCTCCATTCACTCTTTTCCCAATGTACAGTGACTCTCAACGGCATTGCTGTAACAACCGCCGATAACAATTACGCATATAAAGCGATCTTCGAAGCAGCTATCAATTACGGAAGCGATGCCGCAAACACGCATCTCACGAATGCCCTATGGTATTTGGACACACCTGAACATCAAGATAAAATCACTGCCGACAACACAGGTTTCACCACAAGAAAAAATTTTTTCCAGTATGTTCCGACGATCGGAAATCCTACGGAAGTGACAGCCGTGGTCGACCTTATGGGAAAACTTCACATAGATTTCTTCCACCAGTCTAAATACCTGATCAACGGTGTTGAAGTACGCATCGATCTAGCTAGATCACGTGACGCTTTTTACATCTGGGGAGACCAGACATCACCTACAGTAAGAATAAAAATTTTAAAGGCTGTTCTCGAAATAAATCACATCATTCCTACTCCTACCACCAGTTTGGCCATAGACAGAGCACTCACTTACGCTCCTGCTCATTATCCGTTCACCAGAAGTGTCATCAAAGCTTATTCTTACGTCGCCGGAACGCAACAGATTTCGATCGATAATGCTTTTCAAGGTCCTTTTCCGAATGTTGTTCTTTTTGCTATGGTATCCACCGCCAGCTTTCTCGGAGACAGTAAGAAAAATCCGTTCGACTTTAGAAGTTTTAACCTATCTTCTTTCCATCTTGTGAAAAATGGAGAACTCGTACCTTCCGAACCTTTACAAATCACCACAGGAGGAAACAGCGGATTGATAACACGTGCCTATCAAACTCTATTTTCCGGTACAGGCATTCACCACGCCAATTACGGACACCAGATCACACGGAAAATGTTCGAGAACGGATTCTTTTTCCTGATTTACGACATAACGCCAGACTCTTCAGGAAACGACACGCACACCAGTCTTCAGGAACAAGGCATCATCGGAGCCGAGATGCAGTTTTCTCCTCAGCTGTCGGAAAATATAACATGCCTTTTGTATGCTGAATTTGAATCTGCAGTAGATATACCTAAAGATAGAAGTGTCATCCTCCATCAGTGAGACCGAATTTTCCATAAATATGTGTGCCTGTGTTTCTGACTCACAGTGTTACCGAAATAGCTCTTATGTAAACATTATACTGCTTGTGATGGAAAAACCCACCAAAGTGATAACCCGTACTATTAAGCATAGTAGTGTTTCTTCGAAAGTGACAACTTCAAAACCTGTGAACATACAATTGTTTCCCGAACTATTTGACAACAGCCCAGGAAGCATAGAAATGACCAAAGACAGACACATTATTATACATTATTGAAAACATAAGCAGCATGAACACGTCGCAGATCAGACAGATTCTATCTCGAAACTGTTCCACCAGAAACATTTTTTACGGTGTTTACCCGAGAGATCTTTTACCTCGGACGTTTCCTAAGCCGGCCTTGGTCATTGCAAACACTGACAAGTCCGTCTCCCGGGGTACACACTGGGTGGCCTTCTATTTCGACAAAAACAATGTGGCCGAGTATTTCGATTCATACGGATTTCATCCTTTCTATCAAGAATTCGTAACTTTCCTGAACAGTCATTCCTCGGTCTGGACTTACAACAGTATTCCCTTACAGGGGATATTGGCCACAACATGCGGTCATTACTGTTGCGTGTATGCTTATTACAAAGCACGTCACGTTACAACCAAGGATTTCATCCAGACATTTCCACCAGGTATCAGTAAAGATGGATATATCCTACATCGTTTTCGTCAGATCTTCAAATGTCTACCACATTCCAAGTGTCCCAGAGGGGAACAAGCGTGTTGTTCTATCCACACGATCCAGACTCGTGTCATGAAGAAATCTATTTAAAATGTGTGCTGCGTATCTTTCTCTCAGTGCCATCGAGACAGTTCTAGTGAACACATCATGGAACCTCCTGCTGTTTCTATAATGGAGAAACACGACAAACTTGTGACGCGCATGACTAATCAGGATGATGTTTCCAAACGTAAACCTCGAAAACGTGTGCAACCCATTAAATTAGAAACCATTACTATCAAGAACGAGGCGGCTGACGAAGGAATGGATGTGACTACGGACTGTGATTTCATAAAGAGACGTAGGGAAATTGGTTTTTCCACAGACAAAATCGAGTGTCCTAAACTACATGACGTAGATGCATGTTTAGATCTCTATCTTGCAAACACATATTTTCTGAACAAGGAAAAAAACAAATACGTAGCCATAGGATTCGAAAAGGAATCCCCTTTCAATTTGGTGTGGGAGTTTTCGCAACAGGGGAGATCGCCCGTTCGCATCCATTCTAAACAGATTAGAGAACTGTGTGCTTCAAAATCTGACTTACTGAATTACGTCGACACTGGTCGACGATTCAATTATTTGGTTACTGGAAATATCACCGTTAGTGGTGTAAATTTTTTCGGGAAACGTTGCATCTCGATGTATCAACATCATTCACCGGATGCTTTCATTTTCACAGCCTCTGAACTACATTTATTTATGTGTAATCTTTTCAGACCTCTGCAAAAATTAATGAACGAACGTTATCATAAATTACAACCCGAAATGGAGGCTTTTGTATATTGTATAAAAAAGAATATGGTTTCAGAAAAAAAAGAAGTACCCGATGTATTGAACTATTTTTATGTACTTTGGTACAACGAACTGATGATTGAAATATATCTTGAGAACAATCTTGGACACACATTGGTATTGTAAATAAAATCTGTTATATATTTGCTGTTGTAAACTATCCATTGTATTTCATATTGTAAATAAACCATTGTTACTTTTATGTATTATGTAAAATTACCATTATCGATGTCCATATGTAAATATATTTCACATCGTGTTCGAATCATATTGTTAACCTATATCTACAATTATAAATAAAACATTTGTAAATGTTCAAAAAATCTTTTATTTCTTGTATTTATTACAATAGAAACTGTACATCTTCCAGACATTTTCAACTGCACAATTTTTTTTCACGTTCTCACATTTACTATGTTCTCTGCATTTTCCTGCAGTCTTTTTCACACTATCCAACTTTGGACATTCAAGTTCTTCGATGTTGCGCACAGATATTTTACCCATACGTTTTTCTCCAAGTAATTTTTCCAACCATTTAATTTTCTCCATACCTTTGACGTACACTTCCTGATTCACAAGCATAAAATATAAAACGTCTCCTAATTTCTCATACGGTAGCCACCCATCTCCCCAGTTCAGACCGTGTTTGTTGGTACGGAGCCAGTAATTCACCCGGCGATACTTTTCACTCAACAAGTGAAAACCATATGGAGATTTCACTAAACAGTCAAATGCGCTGTCGAAAGGAAATTTTAAAATCCCCACTTCTTTCCACACAAATTCTCCTCCTGCTCCGCGAAGACCTTGAATGTCCAAAAAACAGGCATCCATTTTGTTCAACAGGTGAAAACAGTTAAGGTATCTTCAATGCTGCCCCGGCATACGGCACACTTGTCCAATTGAGAGGCACAGAGACCACAGGCTACAAAATGTCGACACGGAAGAATTACCACACTGCAAGAGTTTTCAAAACATATTTTACAGAGTAGCACAGAATCCACACTCTGATTATCGGATGTTTTTTCAGTAGTTTCCACACTGTCGCAATATTTGCAACTTTTCGAATCACTGTGTAACGCTGCAACACTCTGTATGTAACTACAGGCTGGTATTGCCCGGTAATGTTCTAGAATCGGGCAATCTTCGGATGTCCAATCACACACTCCGTACCCACAATGGAAACATATTACCCTATCACTGAATCCTGAATAATAAAAACCTGCAGTGACTAATTCTTCAGCAGTCTGACGTAATCCTATTGGCCACTTTCTGTAAGTCTTGTATCTCGCATTCACCGACATATAATCGGTGGTAAAAGGACCGCCTGCTATCAGACGAGTATGGTAAGTATACACTCTCATATGTCGAACAAAGAAAACTCGTATGATACTGTAGGTATCGGGTATGAAGGTTCAGCCAGAATATTCTCAAAATCAGATACTGTAGGTGACGGGGTCCTCGGTATCGGCGATAAAGGTTCAGCCAGAATATCCTCAGGATCGTCGGGGAACAGCCGTCTGCGAAAATCGAAACCTTCGGGAGGAACCACAGGGAAACAAGGATGACCTTCTAAGTTAAGTAACAATGGACGATCACAGCCAGAACACCACACGGAATTTCTGTCTGCCAGCAAAGAAAGCCACTCTTTCACTCTCTTCTTCAAAGCTTCGCCCAACTCTTCCTTCCTGCGACGTAGTTCGCAGATACACCCGTGACTCGGAAATCCTGTTCTCTCGTCACCTCTTCTTTTCCTCTCTTCTATCTCCTTCAAAGTCTCGCAGCGACGGTGAAGTCTTTTTCCTGAACCGTTGACCACGTGACATCCACACCAGGGAGATTCAGGTATCGCTACATACATAAACGGGAAATAACTCAGCAACCGATCCAGGGTCGTTCGATCACTGTCCAGATCGCCGCAAGACCGAACAAGTTCCCAGAACTCTTCGTAGCTGATCTCGTAGAAATTCACACCATTATCAGACAAACGTGTACCGCTTACATCCATCCTCACATGACACTAAGATCCTCTTTCCTTTCTATTTATACCCTTTTCCCTCCTACGTCACCATTTCCGTTAAACAAACTTCAAACTACAAGGCTACGCCCAAAACATGTTCGGGCATGTTCACACAGAACCGTTACACCACCCAGAAATTGCAAATTCATCCAAACCTACGCCCGAAACATGTTCGGGCATGTTCTATTCAGACAGAAAAACCACATCAATCACTCATTAACAACACATCAACGCCATCTGTTTTCAAACACCGGAAACACGTACTCTAATTTATATATGACGTCACACGCCAAAATAGCGTAACAAAAAACAAAATGGCGTCACAGAAATTAAAACAATTCATAATAATAATATAATAATATTTAAATTAATAATAATTTAATAATATAATCTGGTCACGTGACTTCCATTTTGTGACGTCACAGTCACGTGACTCTCAGAAATTGCAAATTCATTCAAACCTACGCCCAAAACATGTTCGGACATGTTCTATTCAGACAGAAAAACCGTTACACCCATTTCCAGGAATCTCAGACTTATCAACGGTCTCAAACGGGAAACGCCCCCCAAAAATAGCCACCTATCTCATCAACACCGGAAACCCTTATCAAGTCCTCAATAACAACAGGAAACCCGCAATCTTATCAACGCCCCGAAAACCCCACTTATCAATCTTCTCATTAACAACAGGAAGTCCATATCATTAAGCCCCGCCCCTTTTCCCTCATCAACCAATCAAAACGCTCAAAACCCCCACCCTTGCTTGCCCACACGGCTTGGTCATCAATTGATCTTTGATCGATCTTTTCCAATCAATTGATTTATCGACTTCAACGGGGGTGAATAACTACTGTCATATCGCCCAATAGCTCTTAGTTCCGTATTGGCAAAAATTTTTGAGAAGCTTTTATTAAAGAGATTAGAGTGGTTTATGGAAGGTCAAAAGGTATTTTCTCCCAGACAAATGGGATTTCGTAAAGGTTATGGAACCCAGGATGCATTAGTAACATTATCTTCTCATATTTATAGCGTTATTAAAAAAAAACAATCAGTACTTTCAGCCTTTATTGATATTCAAAGTGCATATGACAACGTAGATATTAATGTTCTATTGAGACAACTACAATTACTAAAAGTGCCTCATTGTATACTCATATTGACATGGAAATTGTTATCTAAAAGACAACTTTATTTTCATTTTGGTTCAGAAATGGTAGGTCCAATATATATTGGACAAGGACTACCACAGGGAAGTCCTCTTAGCCCATTATTATTTAATGTTTATTTATCAGATATTAAAACAATAATAGATTCCCCATTTCAGTTTCTACAATATGCTGATGATGTATGTATATATTTAGACTCAAACAATCACTTGAAAGATTTTTCAATGTTTGAAGATAAATTAATAGAATTTAACCAATGGTTAAAACAGAAAAAATTATCAATATCTTTAGAAAAGTCCAAAATAGTAGTATTTAAACATAAGGGTCTTCAAAATATTTTCAACATTAATCATAGGAGATTACAAATTCCAATTGTTTCACAAGTAAAATATCTAGGTGTATACTTTGATGCATCATTATCATGGCAGTATCAAATAAATATGATGAAAAATAGATCCGATAAAATATTTCATTTATTTAAAGCTATGGCGAATACCAAATGGGGAGCACATCCTACCAGCATGCTTATGTTTTATAAGAATTATTATCGAGCAGTATTAGATTATGGATTAATGGTCTTGTGTAATCTTCCAGTAACAAAACTTTCTCCACTAGAAGTCCAGCAACGAAAAATTCTAAAAAGATGTTTGGGAATAATGAACAGTACTCCTAATGTAGTGGTATATATGGAGTCAGTAGAATGTTCGGTTTCTGTGAGGATAAAGTTAATTGCAATAAAAATGTTATTTAAAATACAACATTCACCATGGCATCCATTCAATGATGTTTTATTAAATCTTTTAGAGCTGCATGATTCAGGAATAACCAATGATAAATCAGCTACCCTTTGGGTACAACTATTTAGTAAATATCACCATGAATGTAGTCAAGTACTCATAGCAAGAACATTGCCAGTATACTCGTTAGAATTTCCCACACAACCAATTCAAAATATATATATCCCGAAATATAATCATTCAGCTGAGTTTAGAGAATCTTGGGAAGACTTTTATCATATATATACAGATGGGTCTAAAACTGAAAGTGGAGTAGGAGCAGCTCTTTATGATACTGAAAGAAATATATCAAAAATGTTTAGGTTACCAGTGGAGGCATCCATATTTACAGCAGAAATATATGCGGTATATCAAGCTTTGATTTATATTGGTACAGTTCCTGAACAGAAATTTCTAAAACTGGTTGATTCGCGAAGTGTTTTACAAGCAATACAATCTAATTATAAAAATTTATTTAATATATCACCATATGTCATCAATTGTATTCGTGCAACTAATAGCTTAATTAGCAATGGAAAGGTAGTTCATTATGTGTGGGTAAAATCACACATTAATATTTACGGAAATGAACAAGCAGACAGATATGCAAAAGAAGCTGCTCAAATGAATGAAACAATCCAGTTACCATTGCATTACACAGATCTTCTTCCGAGGGTTAAGAAGAAAATTTTTGAAGAATGGAACTTATGGTGTAATAATGCATTAAAAAGCGTTGGTGAAAGTTATCGTCCTTATGTTGATTACAATAGAAAAAAACCTTGGTTTTATAATTGTAAAGGATCAAGAAATGCAATTGTTTTAATAAATAGACTAAGAAGTGGTCACGCGAGAACATATCATCATTTATTTAAAATACACATTTTAAAATCTCCGAATTGTGATTGTGGTGATTTAAGGGGTGATGCTCATCATATTATTTTGGAATGTCTAATTCACTCAGAGAGAAGAAAGACTTTATACAAAACATTGTCAAAAATTATTGTTCCTTTCCCTATTAATATGACTTCAATGTTGTATGCTCCAGATATTAGAATTGGATATGTTATACTTGCTTTTTTGAGAAAAGCTGATATAAAATTATAATATACTTCTGTTACTGACTGACTTAATGTAGTTACATAAAATTGTATTTAAGAGCGTTTATGAACTTTGTGTGCAAAATTTATATTAAAAATGTTTATTATGTACTTATAATGTATGCTGGGCATAAACAGCCATCTGTAAAGCTGTAAGTCCAATAAATCTTTGTTGAGTTGAGTTGATACAGGAAAAATTGCAAAGTTAGGAATGAATACAAAAAATTGTACACATAACTTCCACCCACTTTCGAAAATCAAAAACCATTTGATTTGACTACTGAGCCAGAGATGCCGGGTTTGAATCTCGGCTTGGCAATGGGTGATCTTTGTGTATCCCTTCATTAATTTTATCGTATCGTCTTCGCGATTAGCCAAAAATGGCGGAAAGCGAAGTAAAATAAACGAAATCAAACAATCAATCAATCAATGATTTGATTTGAATCGCTTTTTTGATACATTTGGTTAATCGCGAAGATGATACGACAAAATTAATTAAGGGACAAACACAAAGAACACCCATGTCCAGGTAGGGGTTTCGAACCCGGAATTCCTGGTGTTGTAGCACGCTGTGCTAACCACTCCCCCACGATTGGTTGATTTGACGTTTTAAGTCCATTTTATACACAGAAAGGCTAATCGGGACTAGACCTATAGTTTAATATGGGATCCGAACCACTATATACCTCCATCGGGTATCCGGGACCACTTGCACTCCCCCACGGAGGTCGGCCGACAACAAACATGTGAGGAAGGCGCTAACCATTCGGATACGTGGGTATCGGTAAAGCAAACTGCATTTTTCCTGAGTAGTAATTTTCAATTGAATTTTTGAAATACCATCTTTATTTATGATTAACGTTTTTTCAAAAATTTTGCATTGCTTGATTTCCTTAATTTCCCCATCTCACGATCTCGTTACTGAAGGATCCGGGCTCGAGCCCTGGCCTTTGCATGAGTGTTTCTTTGCAACCACTCTTCACCCGTTTAATTTAATCAACGTTCATCGTCATGGCAGAAATTAGGTAAAGCGATGGAAGAGAGAAGAAAATACAAATAATTTCCTCCCAGTGCATCTGCACAGCACTGAAATCAGGAGCCTAGAATTCTCTGTTTATGATTGTCCCTCACGACTTTCCAAGCTCTTAGCTACTTATTCCGATTAAATCTATACAGCTAGAAAAAGCGATGGGTAACAAAACACACTTTTAAACAAACCTTTTTTCTACTTTCTTCAATGATATTCATTTGACTTTTTGAGTTCTGGGATACATTTTTCATTTCTATTTTTTTCATTATTCACTGCAGGCAGAGTACAATACACAAGAACAAGAATGCACGCTCGTCACGAATTCCGGCCTGAATTGTTCTTTGTGAGGTCCGTTCATCAGTTTCATCATATCATCACTCATCCTCATTTTCGCGATAACCAAATGTGGCAGATAGGAGAAGTAAAATAAATCAAACCAACAACAAGAATTAGAACGCGCGTTCACTTGCCCAAATAAATACATCCGTATTTATGATTGTTTAGCTTATCCATTTTTTTTATTGGAGGCCAAGAGATTAGTATGTTTAAATAAAACAAGAGAAAGAGCGAGCTAGGCCGCTGAACGCACCGAGGGACGAGAAGCGCGTGAAAAAAAGTGTTGCATATGAACTGTGTCTTCAACAAAACAATAAATATTGTGATTTAAAATAATAAGAGATTTGAGATTGATTGATCTATCTCTGCTAGACTAGCTACTCCTCTGCACATCACTGGTATTTTCTGTAATTCAGCCACCCGGTAGAGGGTTTTCCCCATAGGTTTTCCCATTAGGGTGACTAAGCAAACCTTGTAACAGTCAATGGCTGAACACGTGCACAGCCTTGTTCATTGCGAATACATAAATTGGTTCTGACTGGCAAGAACTTAATGTTATAGAAATGCCTTTTCTGGAATTACAATTATTTTCGTCATAATATTTTCTTTGCAAATTTTAAGGTAATACGTTTAGAACACTCTGGTTTACACGTCAATTTCTGTAATATAAGAGGAGATACGTTATAAAACGGTACGATGAGTTTTTAAATTTCCTGCAGTAAATTACAGTTTTGTTCAGTTAATATATATATTGCAAATTTTTGTATTTAGCCTATTTTTAC
This sequence comes from Lepisma saccharinum, assembly GCF_977018435.1. NCBI lineage: Eukaryota > Metazoa > Arthropoda > Insecta > Zygentoma > Lepismatidae > Lepisma > Lepisma saccharinum. Next base: position 34,219,414 of record NC_139231.1, read on the forward strand.
GTCGCTTTTTCGTCACTTTGTTTAACCGCACCGATGAGAACGCATGGTTAATTTAGTATGTATCTTCTCTAACATCACATTTCTTCCCACTTTTGGTTAATCGCTTCAATGAAGATGAATGACTACAAGCAGTATTCGAAGTCAGGGTGCAGGAGGACACCCCCCCCCCCACACACACACACACTACCACCACCACCAACAAGCACAATCTAAGTATCACCCAACCTGTACGATACGACGAAACGAACTTTTTCTTCTGTCCCATCTCTTTTTATCAGACGAGACGGAAAGTGTCCCGTCTCGTGAGCAACACTAACATTACAATAGAAGCATCCCCCTAGCGGTATAGCCGTATTTTCTGTAATTCAGCCACCCGGTAGAGGGTTTTCCCCATAGGTTTCCCCATTAGGGTGACAAAGCAAATCTTGTAACAGTCAATGGCTGAACACGTGCACAGCCTTGTTCATTGCGAATACATAAATTGGTTCTGACTGGCAAGAACTTAATGTTATAGAAATGCCTTTTCTGGAATTACAATTATTTTCGTCATAATATTTTCTTTGCAAATTTTAAGGTAATACTCATAGAACACTTTGGTTTACACGACAATTTCTGTAATATAAGAGGTGATACGTTATAAAACGGTACGGTGAGTTTTTTAAATTTCCTGCAGTAAATGACAGTTTTCTTCAATTAATATATATATTGCAAATTTTTGTATTTAGCCTATTTTTACGTCGCTTTTCTGTCACTTTGTTTAACCGCAACGATGAGAACGCATGGTTAATTTAGTAGGCTATGTATCTTCTCTAACATCACATTTCTTTCCACTTTTGGCTAATCGCTTTAATGAAGATGAATGACTACAACAGTATTCGAAGTCAGGGTGCAGGAGGACCCCCCCCCCCCACACACACACACACTACCACCACCACCAACAAGCACAATCTAAGTATCACCCAACCTGCCACGATACGACGAAACGAACTTTTTCTTCTGTCCCATCTCCTTTTATCAGACGAGACGGAAAATGTCTCGTCTCGTGAGCAACACTAACATTAACAATAGAAGCATCCCCTGTCCCCAAAGTCTCGAGCAAACATTATCCCATGTAACAATTTCCAGTTCAATGAAATGTCACTCACAAGGAAACAGTCATGCCCAGGTCGAGAGTCAAAACTGGAACATGCGACATCCTCAGATAAATCATGAATTTTGTGTATAATAATTACAACGCCAGTTCATTCCTGGTAATTCTGAATCTGCGGTTTGGTTTGCATATATAAGCAGGATAATATTCAGTTTTCGAGGGCTCGTACCGTCGAAACGAGGAGTCAAAAAAAATATTAAGAAAGGTTTTTTTTGTTTTTTTTTTTATAATGGTAAGCCTTTGCATACGTTGTTAATTCTATATTTTTCGAGACTTGAGACGAGAACGAGAATTGCCCTCCCAAACCGAGACGGATGTTAATAAATCGAGACGAGACTGTCAATGAGGCATTTACAAATAAACATGAGACAGACATTTACAACTCTCAACGAGAACGAGACCAAGGCTGCCATGTCTCGTCTCGATAGGATCCTTAGTGGTGAAGTTGTGAACCAACCAATTAATGCGTTCGGGGTAACGAGATGAGGCGACTTCTATCGCAGTACAAAATTCAAAATATATCGTACCATTTCTGTATGGGATATTGTTATACACATGGGCGTATATATAGTTCACGTGGGGGGGGGTGGATCAACTTTTGGTATGATTAGGGTTGCTTTATTATTTCGTAAGTGAAAATCCAGGACACTGCTGACCGGAAGCTTGTTGGGGAGCAGGGGTTGCTGGACCCGACAAAGTTGTGTGTATGTAGTCACGAAGTCACACTAGTATTGATACTTTTCTGTTCATCTTGTGTCACTGCGTTTTTAAAAACCAAATATCTTTAATATGACTGGAGGGGGAAAAATAACTGATTTGACAGTCTCAATGCAGTTTCTTATTGCAGAAATTCCGAAACCATCAGGAAATTGCAGACATTTCGTCTGCAGTCCCATCTGGTGCGTGAAATTACGTAATTTCCTTCCCATCCGTATCCCGTCCTACGTCTCTAATTTAAGAGAATAAAACAAGTCCGAAGAAATTTTTATGAACAAGCGGATAGAACAGGTAATTCTGGTAATTTTACTGAACCAAACTGGGGTGGATCCGTTGAACCCCTCCTTAAATACGCCCTTGGTTATACACATGATTTCCTTGTAATAATTATACATAAACTAAGTATTAATACGTACTGTGCTTCTGATGTAATCTTCTCAGTGTATTTTCTCTTAATTGCCCAAAAATATTTGATCATAACTTGCGCAACAGAAATGAGACACAAACTGAAATTGCTTTATGGAAAATAAAGTAAAATAGGCTTTATAAATGAAGTGAAGAATGTGAAAATTCTTATTTTGAACTACATAGGTTACGGTAAATTTCGATAAATATAAGTTTAAAATATATATATTTTTGAAAGTTTGGTCAGCAACCAATTTTACAAGCAATATTTTTCGCATGACCTGAGAACACGCACGCAGCAGAACCCTTTCATTTATCTTGCACGTGAGCAGCAGAGATATTTCATGGAAGAATGATCATTACAAAGCATAGCTTTCCTTTCCACTATCGCTCCTTCTTCCATTATTTAAATCTGTACAGATTTGTAAAACTGCTGCACATGTTCGGTCACCGTGGGCTACCCGAAGTAAACTGGACGCTCGAAGCAGAGGACAAACGAGCTCTCTCTAAGTCGTGACGTATTAACATGGCGGGGCGTGTTTTCAGCCTCGCAACTTTGGAAGTCTCGTTTTTGAGAAATGCGAGAACTTGCAGGGGTCATTTTTCCAGGGTGTAGTTTTTAAAATTGTTGTAAAAAAATTGAGTGGAAATGTCCAATGGCGCCGTCACCGGAAAAGTTTGGCAATGAACAGCCCAAATGCAAGTGTGTGGGGTGGTATGTACACCTTCAAATTTGTCTCTGTCAGCTTAAACACAATAGGTAGGTTTCATGTGACGTCAGGATTCGCACCGCCGCTATGTTTGCGGCGAAGTTGCTAGTCGTCTGCAAGGAAATATCCACCACGTAGCGTTCGTTACACCTGCGCCAACTGTACTTTTGTTAGTACTGTGTAAAATGTCGGGAACATTGCATAAAATTAATGACAATGTCGTGTCATCTGGAAATAGCGGTAATTTTTCATGTGTTCAAACTCTTTGCGCAATCGACAGAGAAAGGTATGGAAAAAAAGCGAAGTTTTGCGGTGTAGATCCATGTGAACTGGACAATAACGAAATGAAAAGGGGCCTTAAACCTTTGCCCAACTGTAGTTCACGTGTGTTTATTTACTTGACCCAGCTACCTGGAATCAATTTGTTTTCGTACTCTTTCCAGAAATAGTTTATCACGGGAAATCGGTTGAAACTTCGTTTCACAAATAAAATAAATATGCCGCTGTTCGATGTCGGTCTGTCAGAGTAACCTAAGAAAGAAAAAAAGTGACAAATGCCGCCCCCGTGACGGAGTGGTTAGCACATCGCGCTACGACGCCAGGGATCCCGGGTTCGAATTGCGGTCTGAGCATGGGTGTTTGTTGAGGGTCTATTCATCAGCCAAAAGTGGAAGAAAAGCGAAGTAAAATAAATCAATCAATAAGCAAACCCCGATTAAAAAACTGGCCTCGGCGATGGCGCAGTGGTAGCGTCGCCGCTTGTAATCAAGTGTTCCCGGTTTCGGATCCCAGTGGAGGCACACAGTGGTTCGGATCCCACTTCAAACTGTAGGTCCAGTCCTGATTAACTTTCCTGCGCATAAAGTGGGCTTAAAGCGCAAACTCAATCAAGCAAACCCCCATTAACATTAGCCACGAATATTATTTTTTCTTAGTACAATTGTAACCACCTAGAGTGTATTATCCCGCCCCCGCCAGAAAAAAACATCCTGCTAACGATGGTGAGTGGCGTGCGTGTGTATATGAGAGTTGATTTTAATTTAACAACGTCTGTCTGTCTGTCATTCTCTCTATCTCACTCTCAGATATATATATATATATATTGTGGAACGATTCAAGGGAGATTGTAAAAAAGCTAAAATCTCTCTCTCCAGACATCGGTATTCGGCCAAGTGACAAAACACCACACAATAACATTCCAACAATAGCAGAAGCACATGACGTCAGGAGACACTGCATTCTTCGGCGCTACCGGGTTCAAACCGTCATCGGCTGGCAAATACGGAAATGCTGAGCATGCAGCTAGGAATTTGCCAGCAGCCTAAAAGAAGTAGGCACTAGAATTCGATATCTCAGAATTCAGAAGTACCTCACAAAAGATATCAACTACGAGGCGAAGACCTACGTACTATCAGATCTCTAGCCCGGCTCGGGCTCCGAGACGACCGGCTCAGTACCACGGCTCGTAAATTTCAGCCGTCGGCCCGACCGTCGTACGGACGCCCCCTCAAGGGCCATCTCTCCTAGACCAGCTTAACTTCGTCGCCTGCCACAGGAAATAAGACCGTGAGCCGTCGAACTCAGGACTCCGTCCTCTGTCGCCTGACGTCTACATACATTCGCTTGGCCGAGAGGTAAGATGTACTTCATCGACATCCCTTGAAATCTTTCCACTCTCTGCCAGAGGGCTGTTAGTGAGATTTTATGGGGAACATAAAACGTAACCTAGCTCTACCATCTGACCCCTAAGCGTTCACCAGCTCGATCCCCGTAGTTTATGCTCTCGAAACCAGTGAACGCATCAATATATGCATACATACATACATGTATGCCCACATACATACATAATGTTGGTTGATGTTAAATTTCTTAACATTTCTGACATTTGGGCCCCTCCAAACTGATCAACCTAGCTACGTCCCTGCACCTTTCAAAAAAGGATTACAGCTCAAGAAGCAGTACCTCACAGACAGAACTCTGTATGACATAAATGAAGTGCAAAATAGATTGGGTAGCCTACAACTGTCAAATATACAAAGAAATCTACTATCTCATAGACGTTAGTGTTTTCAAGCACTACCAGACAATAATGTATCTCTAATTAAAAAAAAATCTTGCTTATACTACATTTTTTTATAATAGGCATACATGTTTATCATTGTTTTTAATATTGTAAATGTAATGAAGAATTAATGTATCACATGTGCATTATGTAAACATTTTTTTATGTTTTTATACTGTAATATCTCTTATATCATCAATATTTATAAGTATCTGACGATATCCATACCCATGGGAAAATGGATCAACGGATATATAAAGATTATGATTATGATAAAGCAGCCGGTCTTAATCTGTGGTACTCAGATCTCCAAGAGACTTGATGAAATGTTGAGAGCTTTTTTTTTTATTGTCGCCAAGATTCGAAGTAAATAGACATAGTATTATGAAATAAACCCATTGAAATATTAAATATGTTTTACGACTTGCTGGAGATAAACCAATAATTTCTGTCGTTAGAAACAAAGTATTGAATCAGTATAGTAAGAAATTCCCTACAAATTTTCTGGGTTCGACGCGATTAAACAGAAAGGCTTTCCGTTTCCGGAACTATCAAACGTACTATATGTTGATACCTCTCGTAAAGTCATACTTGTATGTTGTTTTCTTTTATCTTAATCCGGCGAGGGGCCTGTCAGGCCCACCACCTCTACGTTTTCAATTCTTGAACTGTTTCGAAAAACTTTGTTCGCCACTTGCCACGGTTACTGGTACAGTTAATAAAAGTCGACCTTGTATCACTTTTAGGTCTCCTTTTGCGTTTTATTTATAACCGAAAGCACTTTAAGTTAATTTTTTAAATAAGTAGGGTTAATATCTTTAGAGTTTTCTTGTGTTAATATAAAGCATTTTTTAAAAATTTCTCAGACAAGAAATCGAAAAATTCACTATAATGTTTAAATTGCTCAAATCTTTATCTTAGAGCTAACATAATCAAGTCTAAGACCTGGTAATAAAAATCAATTTTGTACCGTGTTTGTTGACCTTCAACAGTTTCGTCACAGATTAGTTTCGTCCTCTGCTTCACACTGAAACTGCTTCTTCTTCTTCTTTCGATTTCAAACCATTACCTACATTATTGCCTACCTTTGGATGGTGAAATGGACAAGTGCGAGGCGGAGAAAGGGAAGCCGGAACAGAAAGAAACTACTCACAACTTTAAACCGCTGTTCGTCTATAGCGATGTAGCTAACACTTCAATCTCACCCTCAATGCTAAAAAATGGTCATCCGAGAAACATTTTACTTCTTGGTACTTCTTTTTCTTTCCTGAATAAAATCTTTTCTGCTTTTTTTATTTTTCTAGCTCTGTTCTTTATAGCAAACCACTGATGCTCGATTTCGTTAAAGTCGGGTGCAAGCTGCGCTGTTGAACATTTATTTCTTTTAGAAGAGTACTCATGATTCCATCAGCAATAGGATAGAAAACACTACATTTTCCTGTAATCAATAGTTTCAAATCATTCACCATTTACTTATTGTTGAGCTTATTTCGAACAAGTTCTATACAGTAATATTATAGCCAGGGTTTTTAAAGGTCCAGGAATTTTAAATAAATTCAATTCCGGTCCAGGAGAGAAAATCAGCAAGCGTAAATGGGTTCTGGATCGTAAAGAACCTTTTTATCTGTAAAGTATTTCAATTCGGTCCTGGAACCTTTTTCCGGATCAATTTAAATACAGTCCAGGAATAGTGTTGCCCACGAGACGAGACTTTGGCCTGTCTCGTCTCGTGGAAATGCTGTGAAATGCTGTCTCGTCTCGAAAATATTCGCTTGTCTCGGGACACATGATCAATCTCGTCTCGTCTCGAATTTTTAAAAGCCTGTCCCGTCTCGTCCCGTGGGCAACACTCAGGAACCTTTTTCCGGATCAGTTTAAAAAGGGTCCAAGTTCCGCATTGAAATGAAGCAATACGTAACTTGTGCGAGAGAAATGGTTCCGGTCCTGTAACATAACCCTACAGAACCCATTAGAATGTATGCGTTCCTAGATCTTTAAAGATCCCAGAGTTGTCAAAAGTCCAGTAATTGTACGTACGTACACAATGGCTTCAAGTCTTATAATTTATGAAATGAGAAAGTTAGTATTTTGTGTGCGGACGAATTACTGGAAACAGTTCCTTTTTTTTCCGGTGATTAGTACGTCATTTTTAATTATGTACTTACATTTATCTTTTTATTTTCAAACTTTTCAAATTATCTAGCTAAATATACAGATATATACCTGTGCATTTTCATTTTTCAAACTTTATCCGATTTCGTGCCATTACAGTTTATTTTCAAGATAGCAGACTCTGAAACAGTTATTTCGAGATTGTAAATAAAAATAATATATGTTGTACTTGAAGAATATGTCTGTTGACTGCTCTAAGCAATAAGTTACATTATCAAAATAATTTCAAGCAATATAGTGAATTGATCAAATATTGATAAGATTATAAGATAAATGCAAATTGTTTACTAAACCAATGCGAGGGGTTTGGACCCGTTAAACCCTCCCCTCATACGGCCATGGTAAATGCCAAAGCATATGCTGTAGCATCGCAGAATGCTCATCTTGCGTTTTTCTCAAACAAAAATTAAGAACATGAAGTGCTTGCTTGCTCTGTGAAAGGCATTGGGCAAGATTATATGGCGCCCGATGAGAACTTCATCACACAAAAGGGTTCTGTTCTCTGAAATGAATGAGCGCGTGTGTGTAGCAGTGTCGTATTTGGGAAAACTCATATGGGGGAAGAGGAATCTTTGGAAGAATACGGATGCTTCTATGTGATCGTTAACTTGGTGTTTGTGGCTTATTTTCTCCAAGGCCAATGTTACCGAAAATGTAAGTACACTTCGATATTTTATTTGCTGTTTGTAATGCGCAGATGAAACTTAGTCACTTATATGCGAAATTGTAATGCTGTGTAGAGTCAACATGGACTTGCAACTCTTTCCGCTTGTTTAAAATAGATACTTCATCATCCATTTCTAAAAATTCAAGCCCATATCTTGAAATTTTAGCACAATGTTTAGCTACGAGTATGCAAAAATTCAATAAAATAGAAGTTAAAGTAACAAATATAGGTATTTTGTATTTTAGCTCAGGCGCTCCTTTGGATATGGCGCCTGACTGTCACACGTGAGACGGAAGGTTTGATTTTCGGGACTGGTGCTCATTTGTAATATATCATTCATCGTCTCTGCCTCTCTGGAGCTTGGATGGGGGAAACTTGTCGGAGTGTGATGCTGATTACTACATAAGCTTCATTATGTCCAAGGTGAAAAATATGTATAGCCCAACTTACATAACCCGTGTCTTAATTTCAAGATTTATTTTAGTTTATTTTTCCCACCTCTCCAGATCAATCGTGACGATGAAGATGACAGTAAATGATGAAATGAAAGGGAGAAAACGTTAGCTATACATAGCTCACGAAAGAGACCAAGTAGAAATATTAGACTTGATGAGCGAAGAACCTATTAAATTACGTTAGATTAGACAGATTAGAAATTAAATTAGACAGTAAAGGTTTACTGGATTGTTTTTTTTTTTTCGGGCGAATGTAAATGTATAGCTAATACGAGTATTTAATACTAATTGTTGTCGGCTGTAACAAACACTGATGTAAAATTCAGCTATCATCGACAACATACTGATCAGATATAGAATGACAAACTTTAATGCAACATTTAAAATTCTTATTTTTCTAAATTTTAATAGCAGTCTTATTTTTCTTTTCTTTAAATTTTGTTACTCAACTTCCTTGTGTCAATCTAGACAAGTTGATAACATCTTGTTATCTAATTGATTTCTTTTTCTTTTTTGACTTAGTAGTACATTAATAAAAGTCACACTGTGGAGAATATACCTAGTTAATTTCAGTCTTTATGTTCATGAAAACGACACTGAATACCTATATTGCAAATTTTTTAAAAATAAGTTGTTTTTTAACCTTATTTTGACAAATTCAAATTTAAAGAATGTTCTGTTACGTATAGCCAGAAGTTATTAAATGGGGAGAGGAAGTTCAATTACCTAAAGGCACTTTGTAAATAGGAAAATGGAGGGAATTAATTATATTGCCCTGAAATCCAAAAAAGAGGGAGATTCTGACTAGATAACACTCCCTTTCGTTATGTCGCATCTCATAATATTTATCTTAAATTATATGCAGATTATGAAGTGTTCAAAATTGAAAAAAATATATAAAAGTAGAACAGTAGTTTTATTAACAGTTCGAAAATAGTCTCTTTTGTGTATGTATATGTAATCAAGCGATAAAGGGAAAAAGGTGTCGGAGGAGATAGATAGATTAAATATATAGAGAGAGGGGGACGAAAGAAATAGTAAGAGTTGTAATGAAAAGACAGAAGAAGAGGAATGTAAGTGAAACGGAAGAGAGAGAGAGAGAGAGAGAGAGAGAGAGAGAAATTGAGAAGACAAGGGAAAACAAACCGTACGAAGATTGGGGAAGGACAGAGAGAGATAAAGTACAGAAAGACAGAGGAAAGAAAACAAAAGTTGTAAGAAAGAATAAAAGTGGAAAAGAGAGAAAGATAGGAATACATTCACACTACGAAAATTCACAGGCAGCATATTTACAAATGAATAAAACTAAAATAGGTATTTCATGTATTGATAATATGTGTATTATAAACTCTACAACCATAATTTACACTCCCACTATAAATGATTGACATTATTTCAAAACAATTGATTTGGTTTATATTACTTCGCTTTTTCTGCTACTTGTGGCTAATCACGAAGATGAGGATGAGTGATGGTATGATGTAATTGATGAAGGGACACTCACAAAGAACGCCCACGCTAGATGGTCGGGACTCAAACCCGGGACCCATAGCGTGATAACCAGGGAGATCGGTTCTTTGAAAACAAGATTATTACCAAAAGAAGTAATCGCTTGATAGTGATTACAGGTTGACATATCTTGTATATTAGTCTGTCGCCTGTATAAATTAGTTACAAAGTTTTATCTGATTCTAAGCATACAATGTCTTACAAAAGAATTAACATTGTACTGTTCTCCTCCGTGGTCGTGCGGTCTAAGGCGCTGTGCTTTGGTCTCCGACTGCGGGACGACACGGGTTCGAGTCCGCCTGGGTTCAGTCTCTGGGTTTTCGGTGAGTGAGTAGCGTAGTAATCCGGTCATAAAAATCTCCTATAACGGCGGAGGGGTCTACGTGCTGACCCCACGTCACCCCATTATCGGTTGAAGAACTCCACACCTCTAGGTAGGACTGTGGGAGGGAGACTGGCAGTCGGGAGATAGGCAAAGGCCTTTACGGGCTGTAGAGCCACGGGTAAATAATAAAATAATAATAAAATGTACTGTTAATATGTGTAGGACAAGAAGTACTTCCGTATAGTTATAAGCAGAGCTAGGAATTTTAGGTGCTGCACCTTAAATTATTTTGTGTGAAAATGGGCAAAAAAAGTGACTCATCCCCAAAATAAGCACGTATTGAACTCTACTCATGGTGTTTCGGTTGCACCTTTTTGCACCTTTTTCAGAATCTCCGAACCTTTTCCACCTTTTCACAATCTCAGAACCTTTTGCACCTTTTCGCCCTTTTTGCATCTTTATCATTTTTTTTAAATACAACTCGCACGCTGTTTAACCCCACCCACATTGGAGGCACGGCTTCTTGGCACGTGATTCTTGTTTACCGCACAACAATGAATCGGCTTTCTTCAGTTCTTGGACGTTCATGTAGTAAGCGCGCAGACTTTAAACAGTGCCAACAATGATGCGTTGCAATTGCTAGAAGTTGTGCTCTTTTTGTCCTATGCTGTATTGTTTACGAATTGTTGTAGGAAAGCTGTTTTGTTTTCATTTCCTTCTCCCGTCTCAGCGAGCAAGGTAACTGCAGTCTGTGATCGATGCATCGGATTTGCTTGTTCACCATGCCAAAACATAAAGTAAATGTTGGGAAACTGCAGAACATTGTTAAACAGTTAAGCGGTGATGGCATTCAGAGTGATGGATCTGTTCTGAGGTGTGATGTGTGTGATATTTCTATTGCTGTTGATGATAAACACCAACGCAGTCGGGTTGTGCAGCATCTACAAAGTGGGAAGCACGTCAGGAATAAAGAACTATGAGATGGTAAAGGTGGGAAGCGACACCAATTCATTGGTGACAGGGACGGCGCCAGGGGTGGGCACGGGTGGGCAAGCGCCCACCCAAAAATTGCTGTGCCCACCCGATTGCCCACCCAATCAAATTCAATAAGTACATATACTTGGAGATATATGAATAATTCGATAAATAACTGTATTCTGGTGTTCATAACATGTATATTTTACTTGTAAATATTATCTATGCTTGAAATATTCACATATTATCAAACCATAAAAAGCCAATTTTGTCATTAGAAAGTGAAAGTAAATACTAGAGCTATTGAAACAAAAACTGTGATTAAATTAATACTTCCATGAATAAAAGCAGTTAGTAGCTTAGGAGGCTCAAAATTATGCAGGGTATGATCAAGATTAGATCAGAATTTAGATTGAACTTGAGAACTGCAGCTCCGGGCCTCCACATATTTATATAAATCCCGGTCTGGGTATGGTTAAAATAATCTCTAAATAAACAAATAAAATCATCATCTTAGTTTTACTTCCTCCGGCAATTAGCTCGGCATTAAAATTCCAGAAGTGTCCTTTTTTTTATTTCATTACAATTTTTATATACTTGTTATCTTCAAATATCAATATGGTATGCGAAATATCAACTTTATATTCATTCTACTAATAAGAAGGATTCACAATAATCACTACAATACTGCAGTGAATAAATTTTAATAAACTAGTTATGTATGGAAAAAGCTACAGAATTATTCAATTGCTAATGAGTGGCTTATCCTATTTAGAAATCCTCGTCCCACACATAAATTTTGCCATATGAATCAGCCGAAAATGTCAACAGAATTTGTAGATGCAGCTGAAGTAAAGAAAAAAAAGGTATGTCACGAAGTATCCAGAAGACGATTTTATTAGTTTGTTTTTAAATCCACTTTTATGCTCAGAAAGGCTAATCGGGACTAAACATACAGTTTAACGTGGAACCAGTGTGCATTGTGCTTCCACCAGAGGAGGGGGAGTCGAACACAGGACGTCTTCATTATAATGCGAATGCCTTTGGGGAAAAAATATACAGAAAGAACTCGCACCAAACGTGGCATTTTATCACCACAGAAGATGTGTCCATTTTAGGAGGGTGATTGCCTGAGACAAATATTTGAGACTTTCGGAAAACAACATCATTGTTCACGAAATTAGCTGCCTTGATCCACCAATGAAACGCTGTGCAATTGAAACTACCATCTCAACTTTCTAAGAGGTATGAACTAATGCAACTCCATTTTTGGAAGAGTAAGTTGTGGTTGATTTGTTATATTTTAAACATCCGAGCCGGTTTTCGAAAGTAACCCCTCTTTCGCCGCGGCCTTTGCGCGCGATTTTTAAATTTTTACACTTATTTCAGAAAAACGTTACATCTCTGAGACTATTTGAGCAATCTACTTCGGATAACTTTCGTTTGAAAACAAAATCATCGGAGCACGCGACCGTGCACAATTCAGAAAGCCCAAGCGAGAAAAATTGGGTTGGGAGGGGCCAAGTCCCCAAATTTCAATGAAAAAAAAAATTGCTGTTCGCTCCCTCTTCTCCCGTTATTTTGGAAAATGGGCGCAAACTTTTGCATTGTTTTCAAAGAATAGACTTTCTGCAACAAAGGGAACTTAACTTCTTTCAAGTCTCTAGTCATACAGGCTGAAATATGACGCAATATGTACAATCCTGCATTTTGGCAAAAATGGCTAATTTCCATATTAGAGAATAAATTAGTATATCTCGGAGACTATTTGAGCAATCTACTTCGGATAACTTTTGTTTGAAAGCAAAAACATCAGAGCACGCGACCGTGTACAATTCAGAAAGCCCAAGTGAGAAAAACGGGGTTGGGAGGGGCCAAGTCACCAAATTTCAATGAAAAAATCTGGCGTTCGCCCCCTCTTCTCCCATTATTTTGGGAAAAGGGCGCAAACTTTTGCATTGTTTTCAAAGAGTAGACCTTTTGCAACAAAGTGGAACTTGTTTCAAGTCCCTAGTTCTCATACAGGCTGAAATATGACGCAATATGTACAATTTGCATTTTGGCTAAAAATAGCTAATTTGCATATTAGAGAAAGGGGGAGGGGGTTTGTTTTCTTCCACATGACATTTCAAAGTCTTTTCTCAACATCTGTCAGCGTTTACAACCTCACATACAAGTATGAAGGTCCTAAAAGCACGTGAATGTTGTAATCGGCACCATGAGTTATATATGACCCATTGGCTGTTTTCGCCTATACTTTCTATGGGTCATATATGACCCATTGGCTGTTTAAAGGTTAAAGTCATTTTTCTGCTAATTTTGATAATGACGACGATAAGGTTCAATGGTGATTAGATTTAAAGTTACGAAGAGGCGAAAACAAACACAAGCTGACACTCAAAATACACACCCTCATAAATTATTACTTTGACAGTGGTTCCAAGCGCCAGGGACTCGTTGCCTGAAAGAATCAAGTTTCCAGGGTGTGCTGCACAGGATAGAGGTTGACATTCTAGTGCGTTCGAATTACCCAAATCATTATGAAAAATAGATGAATTATTACTGGCACGGTGATCAACTTCGATGAATTCTTTGTGTCCTAAATCATTTTGTTACCTCAAAAAATATGTTCATGTAACAAACCATACGTGTATTGCTTCTCCCGCATTAGTAACATGACAGTTCAGAAAATGAATAGCAACTTAGCTAATAATCTCTTCAATTCTGAACAGATTTTTCGATCTTACTTGTTTGTGAGGGATATTCTGTCAAAATAGCCTTTCATTAGCCTAGGAATACTTCATGGACAATGAACAAAGAATTTGATTTCCGTGTGTTTTTTAAATCATTTCCAATAAGACGTTCATTTTAATCCAAACATTTAGTGGCGGTGATTAGGAGGAGCGGGAAGTGGGGGATGCAGTTCCCCCCTGCACATTTTGCCACTTTTTGCTCCCGCACTATGGACTCTTTATGCTAAGCCTTTTCTACCAAGAAAAAGTATATTGTCCTTGCCCCTCAAATGTTGGCACCCAATCGCCGTTACTACAAACATTCAGATAGATTTTTCAGTTGTACAAACCTTGTAAGCTAAGGAAAGTGACCCCCAAGGAGTAAGAAAACTCTTTCAGTGAAAAACGCCTACGATGAAAATACTATGCTCAGGAACATGCATTTAAATTACGAGAAACTTCACGATTATCTACCGTCGCACTTTCTATCATTGTCGCCGAATACATAAAATCAAGTATGTGTCTTGTATTTGCAACACAAGCTTAAACCTAATTCACATTTATTTCACTGTATTAAAACATGCATGAAAGAATGTGATTAGAATGTATGGCTGGAGTATGGCTGCGCATGGGTAAAAACACTTCCTTGAAATAATTGTGTCCATCAGAGACAAAACGAAAGTAAATGGAACAAGATGGGAGAATAGATTAGAAAAGAATAAAGAGGAAAACAAGGAAAGGAAAAAGAAGTAAGAGGAAAATCGGTAGTGTAATAGAGAGGTGATACATACGTCTTACATACACATACGTATATACTATATATGGTCTTACATTTATACTGCCCACCCTAATCTATCAATAAGGAGCTTCTGCCCCCCCGGTCGAAAATTTCTGGCGCCGCCCCTGATTGGTGAGGTGCTTTTATCTTAAGAGTTCCAGAAATACAAATGAATTTTTCAGTGAGACAGCAAGGACATTTATAGCGTGTGGAATACCTTTTTCGAAACTTAACAATCCTGTCATGAAATCATATTTGCAAAAATATACTGGAAGTCAGTTCCAGATGAGAGCACCTTAAGGAAATCTTACCTTCAGCCTCTTTATAAAGCTAAAATCTCGCAGATCAGGCAAGTAGTAGCTGACCATCCAGCCTATTTCATACTAGATGAAACCACAGATAGGCAAAACAGGTACGTTTTGAACATTTTAGTAGCACCTCTCAATGGACATCAAGTGAAACCCATGCTTTTAAAAAGTTATTTTCTCGGCAAAACAGATAATGCAAGTGTAATGCAAAGTTTCAATGATGCATGTTTTGTATTGTGGCCGGAGGGCGTAAAATATGATAGTGTGGTTAGTTCTTACATTTTAGCTGCATTTTCTAATCTGAAGAATATGTATCCTAACTTAAAACATGTGAATTGCATTGTTCATGCTTTGCATCGAGTTTGTGAAGCTCTTAAAGATGAATATACATATGGGAACGAATTTGTTTCTAGCATTAAGAAAATACTGAAAAAGGATCCTTCTAGAATACAGAAGTACGTAGAAATTACGAAACTTCCACTACCACCCTCTCCTATCCTCACTAGATGGGGTACATGGTTAAAAGCTGCAGTGTATATTTGCAATCATTTCCATACAATATCGAAATTTTTAGATGCTTTACCTAGTGATTCCTCAGCTGTAGAAAAAGCCAAAAAACTTGCACTTAAACAGGAATACTCTATGTGTTTATCCAGAAAAGTTGAATCATATGCACTGCTCACAATAAATTTTACATCTGAAAATTAGCACCTATTTTAGCACCTTTTTTGTACAAAAATTGGCACCTTTTTTTGCACCTTTATTGGCAAATATTTTGCACCTAAAATTCCTAGCTCTGGTTATAAGGGATGCAAAATCAATCATGTAAGCCTAAGTGTACTGCACACAAGAATATCAAATAATAATAATAATGTACAATAAACATAAAACTAAATAAGTATATATTTCGATTAATTATTGTTATTCAGCAATGTTAGTATTTAATCGAGAAGAAATTTCTTTAGACACAGTACTTTACCTAACCTATCCTTTCCCATGCTATCATAACCTAAGCTAGCCTGCTCTCACTCAATCTAACCTAACCTAACGTTTTTTTCTACGGAAAACTCAAATATTTGTTATTTATATCGTCTTTCTGTATTTATTTGTTTTTAACATCGGTAAAGAAGAAAAACGCGGGTATTACATCCACAATTTAAAATAATTTACAGATAATTTTCTACTTTGAACACAGACGACTGTACCTGTCTCTGCTGGGATTGAACGTTCTGATTTTGGAGTGGTCACAGATCAACACCAGTTCCTATTTAGTGGTGGATCAGGAAGGGTACTACTTGGATACGTTGGATGAAACGGAAGCAGTGGAAAGGTAGGTGACTTCAGTGGACTTTTCTTGTAAATGTTTTTGCTTGTTTTCATCTTTTTTTATCGAGTTAGCTACATTGATAAAACAGAGATGGAGATGGGTACTTATGGACGTAACATTCTGTGTATTCTTTAAGCAAATAATATAAAAGCGTTGATTTTACTCTACAAGGATAGTATTGGTAATTAAACAAAAGTGGCAGAAAGAAAGACTAAAATTCAGAAAATGAAATAAAAATCTAATCCGGAACCTTCAATAGCAAGATCGAGAGTCGAATAAATGGGTTTCCAACTTCATGGTGCATGTAAATGAGAATCAGGCAAATATAAAGATGGTTCGCCTACGAAAGAGGTTTTTTTTTACTTTAACGTCAGTAACGCACATCATGTATTCCTTACATTTCTGGAACGAAAGAAAAGAAACACACACCCTCATACGAGGACTAGAATTCCTCAGTTGCTGATACCAACAAAGCTTTCGCTTGAATCTGGCGTCTTAGGCCATTTTTTTCATAACAATCTACCGACTTTTTTAAAATGGAAAACCACTAAGCTGTAGTTTCCCCTTGCCATTCTCTTACTCTGTTTTCTCATCAGTTTTTTTACTCAACATTCTCAATTCTTCTAATTTAGGACAACACATACATCCACACATTATCCTGGATTCGAACCCGGGACACCTGGTATTGTAACTCGCTGTACTGACCACTCCGCCACGAAGGTCGACCGACCATTCGGCCATCCTGGCAAACGCTCCAGTTATTTTCGAACAACGAAGTTATCGTGTACGTATCGTAAATGGATATCCATGTCTCACTCGGGATTCGAACGCGTCGCAGCGCGCTTTCTGAACCACTCCGCCACGGAGGTCGACAAGACAACTCGCCCATCCTGACACATACTGAGCATCTGCCACCATGATTCTATCTATGGGAACCTTATCCAAAGGGTTATTCTACAGAAATCATTATTCTACACACACCTTTACGGAAATTCATACCCCAGGAATAAAAAAAAATGACCTCCGAACGATTTTTTCTCAGGGAAAAGTGGGGAAACATGGTGTGATGCTTTCCCCCAGTTAAGAGAATTCTCATAATGCACCCCCAGCACTAGGATAATTTGCACAGGCACTTAATCTGCCGTCTTTCACGACACCACTCGTCCATGTTTTCACGTTACAATTTCACCATACGAATTACACGTAGTCTTTCTTTCTACCTTTTATTTGTGTCTTCTTTCTAAGGATGGGCCGATCATGGGCGTCCGGAAGGGGAAGGGGGTCAAGCACGTCCCTCCCTGGAAAATGAAAGTCAACCAACAATTATATATTTTTCACATATAATTTCATTTCAGTCACAATAATATGTGTTAATTATTGCATGAATATGATAAATTCAAATTTAAGCAATGTTTTTGAGGGAATAACACTATTATTGGGAAAATATGCCTTGTTTGCCCACCTGGAAAACATACCTTCCTTGCTCCTCCCTGGAAAGAATCCTGCGGACGTCCATGGGGCCGATATGAAATTTTGGTAAAGTACCGATATAAAATTTACCGATACCGATAACCGATATTCTACGGATCAGATAAAAAAAAAATCACGTAAGTCTTGAAGAACCTTATGGTCCATTGACCTCCTTAATATATATATGTTACCAGATGAACCAATGCAAAATAACTGCATATTTAGACACTTTCTTCTAAGTAGCAAGGACTGGAGATGATTATCTTTTTATATCCATAAAAATTCTCAAATTGTAACAACGTTACACTAAATTGTAAGATATTTAGCTATAGACATATCGGATCGGTAAAATTATCTATCTTATTTATTTGTTTCGACATTTTCTCAGTTTTAGCATCTCTTTTTCATGCTCCTTATCAAAACATGAAAACATGATCATTTTTATTGTTTTCTGTTTCTCCTCCATTTTTGTTCTTTATTCTCTCTCTTTTCTCTATTTTCCTGCATTTCTTACCCCTATCTCTCTATATTTCTCTCTCCCTTTCTTAGAATTTTCTCTCCCGCTTCTCTCACTCCCTCTCCGACTTGTTACGTTTCTTCATTTCTCTCTTTTTTCTATATTCTCTATATCTCATGTGTCTATATTTCTCTTTCCCTCTTTTCGTGCCTCTCCGATGGCGCAGTGGTAGCTTTGTCGCCTTGTAATTTAGGGGTCCCGGGTTCGATACCCGGTGGTGGCACATAGTAGTTCGGATCTTACAATAAACTGTAGGTCCAGTCCTGATTAGCCGTACTGTGCATTAAATGGACTTAAAACACCAAATCAATCTTTCCCTCTTTGTAGCTCTTTTTCTTACTGATCTTCATTTTCTATTCTAGTCTGTCTATTTTCTTTCTCCGTCTCTTATTTCTTTATTTCTTTTTACTTACCTTTTTCCCATCCTTCCACTTCTTAACATATATCTTCTCTTCTCTCTTCATTTAATTGTTTCTTGTAATACCAAATAAACACTTTCTCAATATAGTCCAGTTAATGATGGGTAAAAAACCGTAAAAGCTTAATTTTAGTCGGTCAGATGTTAGAACACTACTAGGAGTGTAAAATCCCAGAAGCGGCCCCGTTCCCTGGTGCTTCCCCACCAACAACACCAGATTCGCAGACTATCAGTTCCTGACCTATATCTCCATTACTAATTGTTAAAAGCAATTATCTTTTTTTCAGTCTTAATCCTCATTAGATGGGCTACAAGAAAGGTTCTGTTTGATTTTTCGCTGATGTCAGTGGTTTACCCGTAATTTAAAATGTCATCTTTAAAAATAACTTTTGGATAAATTAAGTGACATGAAATTGTTTTAAAAAAAAGTTGTAGTCTAGTTTATAAGCTTGAAAAAGATATATGTTTTAATATACAGGTACTTGTAATGAAAGATGTAGGTAACATAAAATGTATCTTAAAATAGATGATACCGGTAGTACAAAAAGTGTATCTTTATCACAGTCCGGCGGAGAAGTCCCGAATAATTGACTATTTGATGAAAGCAAAATACTTGGTAGGATTCATTTTGATACCATTACCGCGGTGGCTCAGAGACTCTCCGGGTTCAAGTCCCGGGTAAGGCATGGGTATTTGTGTTTGTCCAGATGATAAAGAAATAAAGAAAAATGTAAGAATTAAAAGTGTTAAAATGAGAACAAGTGTGAATGGTGGGGGATACCTCCGTGTAGAGGGAATTTTCTTTTATAAAAAAAACGAAAAAAAACGCGTCTGACTGCCATGCTAAAGGTCCCGGGTTCGATCCCCGACCGGTTCAAATCCAGGAACTTTTCTAACGTTGGAAGCGGCACCGGCGCCCGCCCAGTGTCGAATGATATGGGTACCTGGGGGAAACCCTGGGGGATAAAGGCGGTCAGGGGCGTGATGCTGATCACATCGCCCCCACTCAAGACCGGATCAAGAAAGTGTGGGGCGTTACCCCCTATACGCCTTCATGGCGTGGTGCTAAGCACAGGGGAGCACTTTACTTTTTCTTTAACATTGTTATATATATTTTGATATTTTAGGTAGAGATATTTTCTGCGGGCTGACGAACACCACCTTGAAATGAGTCTGCTGTATTAGACATTTCTGATTTGATATAACTCGGGAACGATAGCACCTATCATAATCTGGTTTTGTCGGAAATGTTCGAAATAGTGTAACCTTTCATAATAAATCAAATAATAAATTTTTAAAAAACAAAAACATGTACTTTTGTAGGAAAACTTATTTTATGGGAATGACTGCGAGTTGCAAGTCTTAAAAATTCTCGAAATAAAAAAAATGTTAAGCTGCGCACCCACCCCCTCCCCCTCTCCGAAATGAAATATTGTTAAGCTATTGAAAAAAATTAGTGTAGTCAAATTTACTTTGGTCCCGGGTTCGAATCCAGGCCTGGGCATGGGTGTTCAAATTTCATCATATCATCACTCATCCTCATCTTCGCACAAGTTAAATAAACCAAATCAATCAAATTTACTTTACTGTGCGAGTTCTTCAGACGTGTCAAGCGAATATCTACCTCATTATATTATATATATAATATTATAGATAACTCAAATATTTTGTTTATATCAATTACAAAATCAATCAATTAGAGTTATTTATGAACATGTGCTGGTTTTGTCGCATATTTATTCAGAATAAAATTCCGTTTTTAGAGAGTTCATAGCCTTAATTACCTCTATAGGCTATGACGTTTTGTGCATATTGTTTATATTTCTCGAGACCGATACAAAATCATGAACGGGACCAGGCCCGGATTTCCCAATAGGCGTCATAGGCCCAGGCCTAGAGCGGCACGATTGCTTGTTTTAAATTTATAAGGTAGTACAGAAAATAATGTTTTTTCTTTCATTCTTGATAAACGGTATGGGGCGGCAAGGAGGTAAATCCGGCCATAAACGGGACAGACATTTGTAACTCGAGACGAAACCGAGACATTGCCAAATCTCGTCTCGATACAATTCTTATCGTATCGTAAATGCAGTGGCGACGCCAGAAATTTTTGACCGGGTGGGCAGGATCCATATTGATAAATTAGGGTTGACAGATATAAAGTATATATGTATTTGAGTTTCACAAACATGCATTCTCTCCCTCTCCTCCTTCTCTCCCCTCTGGATTCCGTTTCTATTTATTTCCCCATTTCCTTTGCTGCTGGGCCTCCCCGATGGCACAGTGGTAGCGTCGCCGCCTTGTAATCAAGGGGTCCCGGGTTCCATTCCCGGTGGAGGCACATGGTGTTTCGGATCCCACTTTAAACTGTAGGTCCAGTCCCGATTAGCCTTATTGTGCAGAAAGTGGACTTAAAACAACAAATCAATCCAATCCTTTGCTGCTGTATATTTTCTTATTTATTCTTTACATACCTTTTTCCTTTGCTTGTGTACCCTATTTCTCTCTCTCTATCTCTCTCTCTCTCACACACACACACACATACATATGCGCGTAATCCTTTCATAAACTATTCCAATCAAATTTCTCCTCTGAGTTCTCTCTATTCACTCCACTCATTAACTACTGAAAAAAACAAGTGGCAGGTCTTGGTCCAAGCCCGTAGCCAGGACTTTATTTGGGGGGGGGCTGATGCCTTATCAGCATCCGCCATCTAAAGTTGAAAAAGTTGGGAGAGCAGAAACCCCAGGAGAAAAATTCTCCGTATATTACAATTTATTACACAATATTTATAATCCTGCTAAGTAATTAATTACCACTATACACTATTTAAGTCCTCCTCCGTAGCCGAGCGGGTTAAGGCGTTCACTCGTCTTGAGATCGTTCGCTGCGGGACGGCGTAGGTTCGAATCCGGCTCTTGTCGGAATTTATTCGGCCTACGTATAAACCCACCATAGTGAGGAAATTGGGGAGCTCCGAATGAGTGAGCGGTAACCCGGTCGAGAAGACCTACAACGGCTGGGGGTTCGACGGGCTGACCACCCGTCACCCCAATACTGGTCTAAGATCTCCACGCTATAACAGGTGACGGAGGAACAGTGTGGGAGGGAGACCAGCAGTCGGTAGGTAAGCCAAGGCCCGCCAAGGTGCTGTAGAGCTGTAGGGTTATGTTAGGTGAACGTAGCATACACTGTGTAACCGTAGTGCTGTACTTTTCTAATTCATGCGAAAATTATGAAACGCAGGGAAGATATTCTTTAGCAATGAAAGAAGCAGCAAAAGTTATTAGGTTTCAAGAAATAATTATATTTGTGAAACCGGCAGCATCCCTGGTAGGCTTCGTCCTACATGAAAGGAAACCACCTAGCAGCAAAAATATTTGAAATGTAATTTTAGCATACTCGGTAGAAGCACATAGAGCTTCGGACTCCCCTTCAAAGTGTAGGTCCTGTCCCCATTACTTGAAAAAACTCAAAAAACTCAAATGTAATTTTAGCGTTTTAGATACGGAAAAAAAGTTATGCCAAAATTCTACTTTTAGGGTTCCACAAATTTCAACTGTCCTTTTTTATTTGCCACTATTAACGTCCTACATAAAAGGAAATACCTTATTTCTTCTCTAGATAAAAGAGACATGCTGTGTGTACATTATATATTCAAGGATGGCAACAGCAAGTATGTGAACACCGACAACAGTGAAGATTTTTCTTCTTCTTCTTTTTTGGTTTCTCCATAATTCAAGTGAATGATCTTGAATTTGCAGTTTTAATATTAAGACTTTAAACTTGAAAGAGTGATGCTTCCTGGATGAGGGTTAATGCATGATCCTTTAACTTTGCTCACTGGGGTTTTACAAATTGATAGGCCTAACTGCATAGAAATCGTTGAATTTAATTAATGCCTTATTGTGAAAGTTTTAAAAAACACAAGGAAAGCACATTTTTTGTTCAGTCTGCATTAAACTTTCGCAGCATAAAAACGAAAATTTTTACACACGATATCACTGAAAAAATGTTTAAAATAAAGGAATTTGCGCAAAATGAATATCGAAAAGTCGATGCCATTACAGAAGAGATCACTTACTGAAGTAAATCTTCATCTGGCTAATGGAGGAAACGAGATTTCTAGATAGGGTTCAATAGAAATATGCATAGGGCCTCCCCGATGGCGCAGTGGTAGCGTCGCCGCCTTGTAATAAAGGAGTCCCGGGCTCGATACCCAGTGGAGGCACACAGTGGTTCGGATCCAACTTTAAACTGTAGGTCCAGTGCCGATTAGCCTTAGTGTGCATAAAGTGGACTCAAAACACCAAATCAATCAATCAAGAAATATGCATAGCCCTTGGGAAGACAATTACTCTTGCTTACTATATTGTGGAAATTAATTTAGATAAAAAAAATTATCAAATTTGTCTTCCAAAAAGTTTTGTATATTTACAATGATCACCATAGCCGTCGACTTTAGAAGGGAAAGGCACTTTCAGCTCTCCACATTCCTCAAGAAGTATATACATTATGTATAAAAAGTATTGTTGTCAATCTTCCGCCCCCCCCCCTCAATCTTTATATGAAGTTTGCACTCTGATTATTATCATACTATCGAAATAAAACATCCATTACCCAAAACGCTAGGATAAGAAAGCCTTGTCATGAATCGAAGTTCTTTTTCATACCACATGGAAGTAAGTGTTTTTATTTAAGTGTTTGGTTGTTTTAAGATATTTGTTCGATTCTGTAAGATTTTGTACTCCCCACTTCGGAAGATGTGCACTTTGTATATAGTCAGATATTGGACTACTTCTAGCCACAAAAGTATTAACCGGATCATGTTTCAAGTTCTAAATAAGAGATAAATTTGACAGATATTATTCATCAACATATTTTCTAACGATTTTCCTTATCTTACTCAGTGAACTAATCCAAAAACAGTGAATGAGCGAAACTTAGAGGGTAATTTGACACATTTTCTAGTATCGACAATATTCATAAGAAAAATATGCACGGAGTCAAGACAAGAATATAGTTTTTCTTGTTGAAACATTCATATTTTCCTAAACACTTACGTCTTGAAATTGTTCAGGTGGGCAATCGGGTTGGCAGAGGAACTTTTGGGTGGGTGCTTCGCGCCGACCCTGTGTAAATGGTTACCGAGAACGTAACAATACAAGAAGAAAACTTGGTAAAAAACAGAATGGATAATCCAAAGAGACTTTTACATTAACACTATTAACGAACTGTGCACAATACTAGTTTTTCACAATCAAAAAAAATTAATGTCAGAAGTGGGATTCGAACCCACGCCCTCATACGAGGACCAGAATTCCTCAGCCGCTGATACCAGCGAAGCTTGCGCTTGAGTCTGGCGCCTTAGACCACTCGGCCATCCTGACACATGCCGAGTTATTTTCGAACAGCGAAGTTATCTTTATCAGCGGGAAGGACAACGCCTCCGTCATCCCATTGGCCAAGGCCAAGTCAACGTGTTTACGCTCCCAAGTCCATACAGAAGGAGCCGCGGCCTGTTCCGGAAAGAGAATATCAGGTGAAAGTGAAAATAACACATTTTTCATGCATATAATTTCAGTTTCTATGACATTCCATTAATCAATAATATTCCATTAATCATTACAAGGGGACTTATGAGTTGAGACTTTAAAAATGTAGAATTCCAAATTCAAGCTGTATTTCGCAGAGGGAGAGGGAGAGTTTTGAACAAGTGATTTGCTTGCTCTTCCCCGGAAAATCCTCCAGGCGGCCTCTTGATGTTTATTTATTATTCCTCAATAATAATGGAAAACAATAGACCGTGTTAAAAATGTAAACATAAATATTGGTAAGGTCTTGCCCGGTCCCCCCGGAACTTCCGGTTTAGGCCAGTCCCCGTTGTTGCCAGTGCAGATTCACCGGCATACGAAGTAAGAAATGAGCGCTTGTTTTCATCAGTTATGCGACGATAGTCAAGAAAGGTATTTGATAAAGTTCTACTATGAAGGACTGGACGTCTAGAATCCGTCGGATGATCAACTGCAGAGCAGATTATTAAAATATGACGTGTCTTCTTTGTGGCCGCCAGTTGTATAGCACACTAATATAGCATTCTTACGTACCACAGAATCTACGTACATACAAGTATCTCATGTACACACACGACGAACGTTTAGATATATTTAATTATTTTGTAAATGGAAAAGTGAGGGAAAGATAATTCTATAAAGCAAGTGATATTATTATACTATAAAGTATGCTTAAGTGAATCTTTGCAAACAAATCTGCAGAAGTAATAACACATAACAAATACTAGTAAATATCTATGCTTTCAACGTCGCCTTTCCGCCTGAGGGATTTACGGAAACCTATGATATGGCATGCCACTTTCACTTGCACGAATTTACTTCAAGCAACAAGGGAGTTTTCAGATTGAAGCGACAAGCGATATCGGGGTTTCGCACAGAAGCATTCGATCTAAAGCAAACCATTCACCAGTCACGCTTGCGCAAATAACAGGCCGGGGCAACACAATGCACGGTATTGATAAAACGGACCAGTCCGAGCGACAAGCGACACCTGCAATTTGTCGTTCGGAAGGTGTTGTTTATTTTTTAATATTGATTTCCAAGAGACACGTATCGCTGCAGTCTGAAAGCTTCCTTTCGAACCAATTCACCACAAGAAAATGAACGTGTCGCTTGGACTGGACTGTTGTTTTCTCAGTACCAGACATCGTGTCGCCTCGCTCTGTTGTACTCGTATGCAAGGTGAATTGTTTCCTTTAGAGTAAAAGGGCTGTTGCTTGTCGCTTCGGTGTGTAATATCCGTGCCACTTCAAATAAAGTGAATCCTCAGTGATCAATGAAATTTTTCGAACCGAAGCGACACGACAAAAACTGCATGTGTCGCTCAGATTCCCAATGGCGTGTATTGTGTCGCCTGAGACTTGATTTCCCATGAGTGGTAAATGCTTATTTATAGACTTGTCGCTTGTCACTTCGGTACGAACCACTGCTGTCGCGTGTCGCTTTGGTTTGAAACCTCACTAAGAGGCGTGCTTTTCACCACAACACAATACGCAGATAAACGATCAACATGCTTGTAACAAAATGCAAGTCGTAAAAATCCTTTCCGGGTACCAATCCTTTCTCGTTCTGCTTGTATCAACAGGTTTCGTGTCTCTACGTCCTTCGGAAACCTACGAAGTGATACTTGACTCAATAAATTTGTTCCCGATCGAACTGTGCAACCATCAGTGGCGTAGCATGAGCATTTCGGATGGGAACGCCAAGTTAGAAGGAAGGGTAGGCCTTCTTTTCTTGCTTAAGAGTTTACTTATGGAATTAGCCGACATATGTATTGTCTATTTAAAATCTCATTGTGTTTATTACATTAAGTCAGCCGGTTCCGATAAAACACGATCCATGCTTGATTATCTAGAAAATAAGATGCCTCAGTGTGCAATAAATACTTGGAGCACTGGTGTTTTATACCATTTTTAATTAGATTGCTCAAGTCAGAAACACCGTACACCGTAACACATGTGTAGCAAAACAGTATTTTATAATCAAGGAAACCTTTCGGCATGACGCAAGTAATTCTAGAACAACAGTAGACTTCATTGTTGTGGATGATACAACTATTGATTGATTTGGTTTATTTTACTTCGCTTTCTACCACTTTTGGCTAATCGCAAATATGAATATGAGTGATGATATTGATGAAGAGACACTCACAAAGAACATGCGTAGGCCGGGATTCGAACCGGAAACCTCTGGCGTCTTAGCGTGCTGTGCAAAACACTCTGACACGAAGGTGGGTGGATGCCACTGTTTATTGTATCTTGAGAATGCTGATAAACATTTTAAAATAATTTTGTCAAGAGATCATACGATGTTAAGAGTTTTGAAACGAATGCTAAACATTTCCACTGGCACAATATTAGGCAGTTATTGTCGGGACGCGCTAGCAAGCGGCGTGGAACAACCCACTCTGGTAGCGACGCGCTGTTGCCGGATTGACCTACTTCAGGCTGTCGCGAGCCCACAGAAACACGTGTAGGATTAAACATCTGGTTAAACAGTAAACAACGGGACACTTCCATTGTTCTCATTCCGACTCTGTTCGTATTTGAAGGAACAACGTTAACTTCTGTCCGTGAGCGGGCGTTCGTGTGTGTGTTTGTAAGTAAGAGTTGTTTGGATAAATTTTACTGCAATGTCGGAAAGAAGAAAGAAAGTAATTGGTACACAGGGAAGAGAAATGATTTTGAACGTACGGGAGTATTATTGTGTGTCATGCTGGCTCGGTTCACGGGTTTGTGGAAGGAGCTTTGTGGGCGTTTCAATCCAGGAAAAGCGGTGACTACCACGAAGAAATGGACGCTGAGGGTTACATTTCTTGGTTTGTAGACAAACTGCTGCCAAATATTCCTCCTGGTCAGACAATAATCATTGACAATGCGCCATACCATTCAACACAAGTCGACAAGCCCCCCACGATGTCATCCCGCAAAGCTATCATAACGTGGCTGGAACGCCATAACGTAGCATGTGATATGAGCATGAGGAAGGCTGAACTACTGCAGCTCCTTATGTTACACAAACCCCAGTTCCCCATATATCGAATAGACAAGCTTGCAGAAGAAGCGGGACATACGGTGGTCCGTCTCCCGCCTTATCATTGTATGTACAATGCAATCGAACTTATTTGGGCACAGGTCAAAGGGCTGGTAGCACAGAGGAACACTTTGCCACCTTTTACACCGTCTAAAATTTTGCAATTGACAGAACAGGCTATCGGGGATGTGACACCAGATAGGTGGCGTTCGGCTATAGAACACACAAGGAAGATTATTTCCGAAGCATGAGAAAAGGAGGGAGTTGAAGAGCAGCAAATGGAGGATTTTGTAATTTCACTTGGGCGGGAAGACAGCAGTGACAGTAGTAGCTCAGACGAAGATGTTCCTTTACCAACCAACAATGAAGATGATCGTGGGATAGCGCCACTGCAATGGTAGCCGGTAAGCAAAAACAACTGATTCTTTAACTACTACTTCTGTTCTTTCATTCATTTTTTATGTTTTTACATACAGGTAGCTCAAAGCATTAATAACACATGTACCAAATGTATCATTAATGTTAAGGAAATCGAGCAATTGCCAAGCGTTTCGTTGTAATTTATTGAACTCTGTATTTCCAGAGCCTGTATTCTCATATAGCTTCCCAAATTATCTCACTTCACACACCCACATGTGCCTCCCCGATGGCACAGTGGTAGGGTAAGTGTTGTCGCCTTGTAATCAAGTAGTCCTGGGTTTGATACCCTGTCGAGGCACATAGTGGATCGGATCCCACTTCCAACTGTAGGTCCATTCCAGATTAGCCGTAGTGTGCATAAAGTGGACTTTAAAACACCATCTCAAATCAATCAATTCACACACAATTGATTTGTTCTTGATAAATTCTTCTCCGTAATACAGTAACTCAGTTCTGTGAAATTCTGTTTTAGAGGTGAATTTTTGTAGGTTCCTCAAAATATAATTAAAAATGTGTTAACGAAACGAAGTTGTACGTAATTTGTATAGCAGTGGGTTAAGAAAATTATTTATTTTACTTTTATTTTTATGATTAATAAGTAGATCCTATTTGTTTATACGTAATTTGCCCTAATTTCAAGAAATACATTTCATTTTTAAGTTCTGAAGGTTCAACAATCGCGGCGTGACAAAGAAGGCAAAGAGAGGCGGCATGAAATCAAAGGAGAACGATTTGCCACAGTTGTTCATAACACACGACTCATTTTCTTTTGTTGGTAATTGTGATACGATACAACATTAAGTAAAAAGATGCCGGTAGCTGATGCTTGCAATGTACCATAATAAAAACACAACAAAGGTTCTTTCATTAAAGATTTTCGGTTGCTGTGCAGAGCAGGAAGATAAAATGTTTCATGCTTGCCAGAATGCCCGAGCTTGCCAACAGCTGACTAGCCTGTCCGCCTGTTTGCGCGAACGTGGCAACGTAGAAACCCCCCAGCCACATGGCAACCAACGAGGACACAGAATTTGGTCACGTTCTGCCGTTCTGCGTTCTGATTGCACGCCGCTTCTTATCGCGTCCGTACAGTAGATACTAACGAAAAAATATATTTTTTAAATAAATAGTTTTGTGGGTTAGGTGGTAGAGCAGCCACAGGCTGAACTTCTACCACGAGGACTTTATCAACTTGTTTGACAAAAACTGTTTTGTTCTTTTAATTTTTAATGCACTTCACTGTTCTTTCGATAAATTACCCAATGCAGTGGTCATTAAAGATACGTCAGTCAATATTGCGTATTGTAGCATCACACAGCACGAGCACGAAAAACCGGGTAGAATACTTCTGTCGTCTACATCGGAAGTACAGCGCCTTGAATCGGAAGGCAGGAAAGGTCACATGGCCCCTAGAACCAATCAGGTGCTCCGCTCCGTACGCCAGCGTATGGCGAGAGCATTTCGCCCGTGCTGTAGAGACCATAGACAAACTACTAAAACTACTAGGAGAGACTTGTTAACTCAATGTTAAAAATTGTGGTCTTAATACGTCACGGGCGAAACTAGCGACACCTATTGGCAGTGCACCCAACTACGTTGCCGATTTGCTTCTCTGTGGGCACGCTAGATGGCAGGCTGTGTAGAGGGGAGGGGGTTGTACCGGTTGTACCAACAAATATATTTCAAATATTTTTTAAGTTTCTCCTTTTTACCTTTTAAATATTCAACTGTTAATATAATCTTCTCTTCAATGAAAGCATGAGCGAAATAACTAATTTTGCAGCTATAGGTTACAATAACAGTGCATTAAACTGCATCCACCCACTGCCGTTGCTAACGAGTCCAAAACAAAGCATCCTCCATACATCACGCTGCACCTTCGACCCTTGTCTATCCACGTCTATTGTCCAACTCAACTGGCGGTTTCAAATTCAAAGCTGTGCTCGCGGGGGCTGGCGAACGTTGAATGAGTGTTGCCAACTCTACCCGCAGAAAATGAGCACTGGATGACAGAAAAAAATGATTTGTGGAAATAAATATCAATGTGAAGCGCTGTGTAATATAAGCTTCATATTACAAGCAGCAAATACCAAGGATTAGATATAATTCATAATTAATACTAATTAATAGATAATTAGTTCTAAGATGTCTACAGTATTCTTTGGGATCTCAGGACCAGATTTCGAGTTTCTTATTCAAGGAAAGAAGTTCAACACTGTATTACATAATGCACGATGCATAAGACCATGTCGTATCCCGGATGGCGTAAAGGTAACTTCGTTGCCATGTAATCAAGGTGTGTCGGGTTCGATATTACACTGGTGGAGACTGGAGAGTGTGTTCGAATTGGAAGTTTTTAGATGAGGGAATGTTTGCTCGAGCCGTGAGTTCAGTTGTTGAATGCTCCTATGTTTTCAAATAATAAATTATAAAATAGGACATAGATATAGATATTTCTACCTTGGAGATACCCCGCACATCGTTGTCCATTTCAAGCATTTAATAGTGTGATCCCATTTTAACCTGCTGGGCCAGCCCCAACTAGCCTATCTGTGCACAAAACAAACTTAAAATTCAAGACTTCTTCTGGAGATATTCCTGCGAGAACTTTCAAGGTGATGCCCTAAAAACGTTCAATTAACACAAATTGTTAAGAAGAAATGAAATTTGGCATACCATATTTAATGCAAAATATTTAATTTTTCACAAGTTTTGTATCTCTTAAACCAATTGAATCTCAAACTCAAACTTTTTACTGAAGTTACTTATCATGGAGTACTGTATTGTGTACAAATTTCAGATTTTTAAACAACTGCCCACCAGAGATATTTAACCCTGAACTTGGATTATTTTAACAAAAAGTACATGTTTATGACCCTGTAGGAAAAAAAAGGATTGAAGTCTCAAGCTTCACATAATTTTGGCACACACTATTGGTACACAGATACTTGCACAAAAAAATTCAAGTGTCAAATAAACTGCCTTCCCCCTAAAAAAATGTCCAAAAATGTCATTTTGAGCGATTAAAATACACAATTTTGACCATAAAATTTATTATGAAGGAATAATATTTAGAAAATTGCACAGAAATATAATTGTAGCCTATAATGTGCTTAACATCACAGATTTTGTCTCATTGTCGTAGGACTTACCAGAGCTGAGATAAAAAAGTTACCGCTGATGCTTATGAATGGAGAAAATGATGCGCGCCATGATACAAAAAATGCCCGCCATCTTCAAATCGGTGATAGTAAAAATAAAATAACAGTGGTTCTGAACTGTCAACATGTGAGGCTCACACCACACAAAAAATAAACTTTTTTAAAAATAGTCAAGCAACCATGTTGTATGACTTCATATGGATTGACCCTATAGTGGTTTAGTGCTGTGACATTTTCATTAAAAATACGTCTATCTATCAATTTTCGATTCTGAAACTCAAAATTTCAATTACGCATTGTGTTTAAGAAGATTATTGGAAGAATGCTTAGCACGTTTCTATTTTTTTAAAAAAAACATTAATTAACATTTTTAATCTTTATTGTAGCCCAGAGCCCCTGCAGTGTCCGTCGGACAATATCATTACAACGCGCTACAAATGCCATTCTAACGGTGCATGGGTAGATTGTTTCCGAAGATACTGCTGTCAAGGATACATATTGATAGCTGGAAGGTAAGAGAATATGAACGCATATAGTGGAGTAACTAACGGTCTTGTAGATTGCTTATTGAATATGCAATGCGTATTTTAAACGTTTTTTGATTTATGCATGTATGAATCATATATAAACTTATGTAAAACTTCTTGCATATTTTAGAGCCAACAATCGCTACTAAAATTGTATTTTACGCCTGTGTGTTGGGCGTATTATCTTCTTAATAAAATAATTTCCTAATTTCTTCCGTCACAGCTATATAGTCTCCGCTTTCATTAACAAAACAAGGAGATAAGACATCTCTCATTGTCCTCGCGGGAACACTCAACAACTACTCTTTTTGTGGGAGAAACGACAACAATGCAATGGACAGTCTGTAGTCGATCTTGAAGTGTTAGCCTTAAAATATTATCCAATTGTATCTTGTGAAGTACAACGATTTTTTTCTGAATATTAAGATAGTATTGTCGAAAAGATTGATTGATTTCCTTTTTTTACTTCGCAATTCTGCCACTGTTTAGCTAATTGCGAAGATGGGGATGAGTGATGTGCTAACCACTCCGCCGCAGGGGCAGGCTATTGCCCAAAAGAGGATTTTTCAATTTTGATATATACATAAGTGCAATCCTCATCTGTGAGGAGTGTATTATTTTTATTCATAATACGGCAGTGTAAAGTAAACAAGAGTGTGTGTGGAAGTATTCAAAACTGTAACTTATTACATGTTAAACCGTAGGAGGTGAAATGAGGACAAATATCTGTTTACAAGTAGGGCTTTTGCTGTAACCGAAAGAAAACATTTAAAAATTTTAAGTGTTTTTCTAAAGTGCGCCTTTTAGTGCATATTTGCGTGCATATCTTAGGTAGTTTAAGTGCATAACTATCCTGGTCCTAGAATGTCCACGTAATCTACCCATTCTTTACAATCGCTACTCTACGCAGACAATACAAACTACAAAAATTGCAATGTAGTGTCATTCTCAGGAATTCTAGCTCGTAATTGTTACGATAGTATACGATATAATATACGATAGTATATTTTATATATAAAGTTCATCACACTAACACATTCAAATAATTTCAAAGAATTATTGATTTGAGGTTATATACAGGCATCGACTTGGGAGAAACAAGGCACACTCTATCCCCCAATATCATCAAGAGTGAATTTATTTCACCCCTTCCAAGGGGTCCCGGGTTCGATACCCGGTGGAGGCACATGGTGATTCCACTTTAAACTGTAGGTCCAGTAGCCTTACTGTGCACAAAGTGGACTTAAAACACCAATTCAATCAATCAATCAATCTTTCGCCCCTTCCCCTTTCGCAATATTCGCTCTCAGTTTACTTCTTATGTTTCAAATGAATGGCAATAAATTAACGTTAAAGAAACGTACATATGTTTCTTTATCCCTTAATATCAAGACTTAAAAGAAAAAATAATAATATTTCAGACAACTTATATCTAAATCAACTGTTATTGTTATGCTGATAGCATGTGAACGTTACTTTGAAACTGTTATAATATGTTTCAATTATCTTTTGTTTGTTATTATATATAACGACAAATACAGACGTCTGAATATATATATATATATATATATAGCTAAATACACCATACGCGAAGCTTATGCCTGCGTTGCCCCCTCTAAATATTTAAATCCGGCATGAAATGTATAAAAAAAGAGTCTAAAAAGATATTGGAAATTCAAATGATCAATATATCCTCAATTAATTAATTTATAAAATTTGATTCTACGGTGATTAGGTTTCAGACTATTTTTTAAGTAAATTTTCATAAGCAGGACCACATATAAACATATTTGATCTGTGGTAGTACTGAGTTAATTTCACGTAATTTCGATTTAACAGTTAATACTTGTGTAAAGCCCCTATCACACGAAACTGGATTTCTAGTAGGAAAACCCTAGTTGGCGCTGAACTACTTTCTAGGTAGCAATCATGGCAGCCTGGCTGACTGCTTGACTGGTTTGGAGAAATAGGACATGTTCTAATTGCTACTTGCTTTCCTCGACTGGGTTCTGTGGAACAGCCAATCAGAGCAAAGATTCGCCATGTAAAGATAATCTGTGAATGTGCAAAGGAGCGCATTTGTCTGTGGTTTCCGAGTGTTACTCCAGAAATTTATAACGTATACAGCATGAAAGGCGCGTTGAGTTACACCATCTA
This sequence comes from Lepisma saccharinum, assembly GCF_977018435.1. Lineage (NCBI taxonomy): Eukaryota > Metazoa > Arthropoda > Insecta > Zygentoma > Lepismatidae > Lepisma > Lepisma saccharinum. The sequence goes on from NC_139231.1 coordinate 34,252,979, forward strand.
TGCTGAGTGCACTGTGTTTATATTTTAAACAACTAAAATATTCTTCCATACGTGTACAGTGGGATCCACGAGTATTACCGTGCAAATTGTCCATGACTATTTTCATCAATTTTTCTCTTACATCCTATGTGTTTTTAAGCGATGGATTCTTATGAATGCCGGTGAAAAAGTTGTCAACAGCTTGTTTTGAGTTTTCTCTTAATTCTTGAAGCTCTTATTGGGTCAAATAAAGTGCACGAACATGGTGATGGACAATTTGCAAGTTAATATTCATGGATCCCACTGTACAGTAAACGTTGTAAAGTATGTATTTAATAAGCAGCGCCATTGTTTTGTACCTAATAACGTTTTATACGAAACGTTATTTCTCTCGGTTGCATAGTTATCGGCTTCTAAAAATGTGAAGTGATACATTGTTTACATCTCGCGCGGCCGCCATTACAACTTCCCTCGTATGGAACGAAAGTCTATCGACAAGTACGCTGGTAAGTATCGTGTGAGGCGAAAACTAGCAAATTGGTAGTCAGTCCAGCGCCAACTAGGGCATACCTACTGGATATCCAGTTCCGTGTTATGCAGGCTTAACTTATTAATTTACGTACTTATTTATTTCAGATGCGTATCGAATGACGTGGATCCATGCTCATTGAACTTGTGCGAACAAAAATGTTCTGTTTACTTACAACGAGTGATTTGCACTTGTTTCACAGGATACAGGTTCAACCCCGAGAATCAAAAAAACGGCATTCAGCCTGTTTGTGAAGGTAAATATTGTTTATTATCTATTGATTGTAGGTAATCAATAGGAGCTTTGGAATCAGGGTGCACTTGGGAAAAGTGGAAGTTTTCAGAGTGAGTTTTTCTCTTCCCATGCTTTGTATAGCGATACTTATTGACTTTATGCAATGTGAGGTTCAAGATTTGAAACATGCCTAAAGGGAGGCTTAGGAATTCAACACCTCCCACATCCTCCAGGAATATCTCTGAAACAGCAGCGCCGACTTGTAAAAATTATTTGGGGGGGGGGGCCTCTGATCACTAAAATAAATGAATGAATGGCTCACTACCTCCCTTTTTTTAAAAATAAAAATTACGTCTTCTACTCGTAGCTTTTAAACAGCTATTATATTCCTCATGCAAATGAAATGTAACATGAAAAACGTTTAGGAAATGTAACATGAAAAACCTTTAGAAAATGTTTCAAAGTCTCTTTATGTCTTTTGCGTCTGCTCATTTGTTTTTTTGATAACGATTAACATTTTTATTGAAAAGTATGTGTTTACATTAAGAGGTAAACCTAAGAGTTTTATGCAAGCCTCGGTAACCGACCGTGTTGGGTGGTCGACTCAAATCGCTTTGATCCCGAGGTCTCGGGTCGAGTACCGGCGAGGGCATGGGTGTGTTTTAATGTCCGCAACAGACCTGTAAAGAAAGAACATGTGACGGGTGCAAATAGCCTTTGATCATAGGCGTTCCTGCTTTCGCAATACAGACTTTTCATAAGCTTTCCTTGCGTACTTTACTGCAAGCCAGTGTTAAATAAACTGAAAGACTTTATAATTATTTTCCCCTTATTCTTTGGACTAGAGGAGCAGATTTCGAGGATAACTAAATATCGTACATATCAGTAGGCCTAATGCCTGAAAGTCAGGCTTACGACCTCAAATTGTTCAGAATTCACTAAACAAAATACTGGTATAATTGTCATATCACCTCGTCATTTTGAAACTCTTTTTAGTAAAAATGTTAACAATACTCAATACTTAGTATACAGTAATAAGTATAGTATATAAATATAAGTATATAGAGTATAATTAGTATATAGTAATAAGTTATATGTTTTGCTGTCTTCCGGTCATAGCCCCCCCTCGCAAAGTTGATGGTTTAGCGGTCTCAGTCACCCAAATTTGATGGTCTAGAACATTTCAAATGTGTATTTAAAGTTAATGGTACAATTAAGAGTAAACTTTACAAGAGAAGCAAAATAATACATTAGATCCTCTTAAGCAAATTTATATGGGGGACTCTCCCCACACATCGTTAACATTGGGGGGGGAGCTCGAGCCCCCCAAGCCCCATGGAGTCGGCGCCTATGCTCTGAAATAGTAGTACTTTCTAACAATAAAACCTTCTTTGTCCATCTCTTGTACAATCAACATTTAAATCACAAATCCCTCTATTTCTTGCCCGCGGTTGGAGCAGAAGTGTTCTGTAAACAGCTAACTGCGCTGTGTTAGAATCATGGGCGAATCCAAAGAGAAGCACTTGCCCCCAACACCTAGAAAACGGATGAAAAAAATGGTTCATTGTGTTTTTTACGTTGGAAAGCGAAATAAGTGTTATTTCCTTCTCAAATAATTAAAAATAAAGCATTGCCACAATTTATAAGTATATAGGGTCCTCCAGGCCCGGAGGAAGCGTTGTTTGCCCCCTTGAAAATAAGTTTTGTTTTGCACTCCCCTGGAAAAATCTGGGTATACCAATGATTGGAATGAATTCTTTGATGAACTTCAAGAACACTCAAATAGGGGCGTCGCAAAGGGTGGGCCGAAGTTGGTCATGTCCCACCTACTGGCCCGTTCTGTTAAAAATTAATTGGCAAATTTTGTGCTAAAAATAAAATAAAAGTGTAAAGATAATGATAAAGATGATCGGAGACCTTACAAGGTTCGAATCCACCATCCGATCCATTGGATCTCTCTTGTTTCGGAGAGGAATCTATTAAAAGTAAACCTTCTATGATCCCTCTAACACATATTCAATGCAACATTTGAATGTACATAACTTTTACTCCTTCTTTCTATTTTATAATAATAAATTGTTTCGATCAGGTAATATTAAGTAACTAACACTCTAGCCCAGTTAAACCCGAAGGTGCATGGTTGCAGTAACACAAGCTCTCCACCTGTCTCTATCTTGGACAAGACCAATCCAATCTTTTCCATCCTTACCGATTTCCTTTAGATCCATCTCACCGTTATTCCTCCATCTATGTCTTGGCTTGGCCTTCCAGGTTTCACAACAAGAATCCTGTAAACTCTTCTTTCCTCTGCCATTCGTGCCATATGGCCTGCCCAAGGTCTTCTTGATTTAATGATTCTAATAATCAATATCTTTACACTTTTATAATTTAAGATTGATTGAAGATGTGACCTACCAAAATATGAATGCTGTCCAGGGCCCTACTTACACCAGGAAGTCTGCACTCAAGTATCTAGCTAGAAAAGTCCACGAGCTGGGTTACTTTGCCCTGCAAATAACTGAGAAACTGTCCTCACACATTTCAAGTTGATGCGTGATAACGTGGATCTCGAATATAGTCACAATTTTCAATCTTAGCTTCGAGTATTTCTTTAGTATCTCAACTTGTAGAAGGATAATAAACCTTTTCTCGAGCAAGGCCTCATCTCCAGGAAGCTATCAACTCGCGGCAAGCCACGGCACCTAGCGACCTGTTGAGTGAGATGAGTCAAGGCAAAATGGGTAATAAACCTTTTCCTGCTCCCACAAAAATAGGCAATAATTAGGCTAGAGAGTTCAATGAACTAACCGATCTCTAACTACGCACTGGTAATGATCAGGCTGGAAAGTTCATACGAACTAACCGATCACTGGATTGCTCAACTTGTAGAAGAGAAATTGGTTGGCCTTTTGTGCAACATCATACAATTTACTTATTTCCAATATTGCCAGTAGTGTCAATATTCTGTTCATTTTATTTTCAGACGTGGATGAATGCTTGGATAATAATGGTGACTGTGACCACAATTGCATCAACACAGAGGGGAGCTATTATTGCACCTGTCAACCTGGTTACACGATTCTTGGCGACAACCGGACGTGTGAAGCAGAAACTCGTGCAGTGCTCAGACCCCCTCCTCGGGAATCGTCAAGGCTAGATTCTTGCAGCGCTAGTTGCGAGACAGTTTCTCGCCTGCAAAGGAAGTTAAACCGACTGGAAGAGAAGGTACAGTACATATTGAGATCATAGGCACCGATTCGGGGAGACACTTTCTGTCCCCCACGAAGTATGGCAGTTAAGAATTAATTTTTATTTGAAATAGATGCAGAGAATCACGTTATGCATGGGAAATATTTGTAAGCCTTGTTTTTCTAAATGATCAACTCGTTCAGTAGATGATTGAGATTGATTAGAATACAAAAGGCTGAGTACAAGAGAATAGCGCAGGAGGTGGCGATCCCAACTAAAGAAATGAGTGGCTAAGCAATAATATGAAAATCATTTTCCAGAAAACTCATTTTGCAAAAGCGGTTTATGTTGCAACTGATTCTATACTGTCAGCATATACAAGGTGGTTATAATTAAAGTGACGGTGTTCAGAGTGGTATAGCACGGGCTGTAATGAGAGTAGCAGTCTGAAACTTCGTAGATATGCTAATGAAGCAATGCGCTCGCGAATTATGCAAAAAAAAATAGTTCCAATTCTCGCCACCAGGGTAAAAAATGGCGCTGTAAGCAGTCAAAACGTGGTATAGTTACAGGAAATAGGCAGGAAAGATCAAACACACGAGAACAATGATTCTGGCATGTTTATTAGGAACTATGGTTACAAGAACTGTTCAATATGGCCTCCCAATTCAGCAACTTGCTGCATTCGTAACACGGCATGATCGACAGTTGCTCGCAGCATGTCTGGTGAAATCTGAGCGACATGTCGTTGTATGCTAGCCTTCAGATCAGGCAGAGACCGGACATGTCCCTGATAGACACGATCTTTTAAATATCCCCACAGCCAGAAGTCACATGGATTAAGGTCGGGGGATCTGGAAGGCCAATCATCTGGAAACTGCCTAGAGATGATGCGGTCATTAGTGAAGCTTTCTCGCAGCAAATCTTTCACGTGGCGAGCGACATGTGGTGTTGCCCCATCTTGCATGAAAATGGTGGTGTGTTCACAGTTCCGTTCTTGCAAAGCTGGAATCACGTGTTGCACAAGGAGGTCCCTATAACGTGCAGATGTCACTGTACACCTAACAGGCCCTCGAGGTGTCATCTCCTCAAAGAAAAACGGACCAAGAATGAAGGAGCTAGTGAACCCACACCAAGCAGTCACGTAAACTGAGTGCAATGGTTGTTCCTGCACAACATGTGGACGAGTGGAACCCCATATGCGACAGTTCTGAGTATTCACTGTACCGACCAGAGTAAAATGCGCCTCGTCAGTCCACAGAATATTCCCCGGCCACATGTCATCCACTTCCATGCGTGCCAAAAACCGATGGGCAAACTCACGGCGTTGTGGAATATCTTGGGGTTTCAATTGGTGCACAATTTGAATCTTGTAGGGATACCAGTGTAAAATGCACCGCAATACCTTGCGAACTGTTGACCAGGGGAGTGACAATTCACGTGCCACAGCTCTAGCACTGGTTGCAGAAGTTGAGGCATGTGCTGCACGGTCAGCTACAGCTACAGCAACTTCGTCCACAACTTCTACGGGGATGGGCCGCCTTCCTCTCCCTGGTGCAACACCCAATTCACCTGTTTCCTCGAATTTCTTCATCATCTTCTTCAGCCCATTAATTGACATGGGCCCTCTTCTCAGCCCTTTCTGTTGGCGATATTTCCGCAGTGCAGCGTTACTATTGCTCCCATTCTGGTAAAACAACTTCACTAGCAGTGCACGGTCTTTCTTCGCAATAGCCATTGCTTTTTACACGGGAAAAATCAAACTTTTAATGTTCGGCGAACATTCACATCACTAAAGGAAAAAAAAGCAACAAGCGTCACCAACAACAACCAGGGAGCTCACACAATGGTTAGGCAATTTCACCGACTTTGACGTCAGAGTTACGGAAAATTCCACGTTTTGACTGCTTACAGCGCCATTTTTTACCCTGGTGGCGAGAATTGGAACTTTTTTTTTTTTGCATAATTCGCGAGCGCATTGCTTCATTATCATATCTACGAAGTTTCAGACTGCTACTCTCATTACAGCCCGTGCTGTACCACTCTGAACACCGTCACTTTAATTATAACCACCTGGTACACTAATAGTTTCGAATTGAAACGCCCTAATGGCAACTGTCTGTAAATGCACATGTATCCAAATGAATTATGTATTAATGAATATATATAGTCATAAAGTTTCTGTGAGCAAAGTAGTTATTAGTACATTTAGTACATTTGAGTACATTTAGTACATTTCTACATGTCGCACGGAGGATGTCCAGCCGATACTCGATTTCCCGCCAGGTTGCCTGTAGCACGTCCCAATGGCAACTGTAATCATTTCACGAAGCTGTTCCACAGTTGTCACTTTGGTTGAATACGCCATGTCCTTGACATACCCCCACAAATACGACATTGACGTCTACGTCAGTTCTTCCAGCACGATGGAGCACCTCCACACTGGCATTTGGCAGTCCGGGCCAGATTGGATTAGGAATTTCCAAACAGATTGATTGAAAGAGGTGGTCCAATTCCCTGGCAACCCCGAACGCCTGACATTACCCTGTAAGGTTATGCCAAGGTCATGGTGTATTCAACCAAAGTGAATAGTGAAAAGATTGAGAAAGATCGTGTTTAAAAGGCTCAAAAACTACAAAATACAGTGGCAAGTTTTTTAATGAAAGTCTCTTCATTTAGAGCCTCAATCATTATATATCAGATCTTCAGTGTAAGAAATAAAAAAACTTGAAAATGATCAACAGTTAAACATATTCTCGACATGAATTTTGAAGCTGGAAAAATGAAACAACATTGGACTGTAGTTTATTTGCAAACATCACAATTGTTGAAATGCGGTTCTTCGTTTCAGAGCCCTGAAAACGAATCGTGACACATTTCTTGCAATCGATGCATTGTACCATGTTTTCTTCCACTGTTTCTTCACATAGGAAGTAATACCAACCATTGTGTGTCATTTTCAGCCTGAGTTTTATTTTGGTCGAAACATTTCAGTTTCTTAGATCTACATAATTGTAGGAGGCCTCATGGTTGTTGTTTGAGTATTTTCATCTGTTTCTTTGTGTGGCTCATTGCCTGCGATGAGGTTGGAGGACCCTGTCTCTCCATAGACGCGAATCTTCGTAAAGTTTTAGCGAGATGCTTACTTCTTTTTTTCTGCATTAATTTTCCTCTACTTCGTGCGTCCAGTACAACTTTTTGGGGACCTTTCGGAGACCCGCCCTGCAACTGGTTTTGTTCTGTCCGGTCTACACGTCGACAAGAGGCTTACTTTGGGTTTTTCTAACCAGATTCCTTGAAGATTTTTCTCCATTTCAGACGTTGGAATACCCTCGTGTGATCTTATAATCAAATTCCTTGAAAATGTTTCTCCATTCCAGACGCTGGGGTTTTCAGGTGATTCTGGAGCAGGACAATTTATCCTTTCATCTCGATTCTTCGGAATTCCATATTTTTTACATGTATTTAATCCAGTTTTCCCTCCTTGCATTCAACCAAAGCAGATTTCATGTTCTCAGAATTACCTGGTAAAATAATACTACTGCATGACATAATATGACTTGCAAAAGCCGTAGCTACGTGTAAATTTAGTAAATAACACTATATCTTAAAACTCTCACAATGTAAGGAACATTACATATTGCTTTTTTTCTTCTTCTTCCGAGTTATCTTCAGTAAAGGAGTTCACCAAGTAGAATTTATAAAAGAAGTAACTATAGTTAATTCATAATTTCAACTTCGTTGATCGACATTGACAAACACATTGAATTTTTCATCCAATAAATGCATATACTTCTTTGCAGATTCTAGCTCTGAGTACGGCAATTCGGTTGTATAGCTTTGCTGCTGGGCCCCCGGGTCCCGAAGGGCCACCAGGACCTGCAGGGCCCCGTGGATTTCCTGGTAAGTATTTATTCTCACATGGAATTTACTGGAACACCATTATTATTATAGTCCTTCTCCGTGCCCGTGCGGTCTAAGGCTCTGTGCTTTGGACTCCGACTGCGGGACGGCATGGGTTCCAGTCCACCTGGATTCAGTCTCTGGGTTTTCGGCCTGTGTATAGGACCGGTGGCAACCCAAGTGAGTAGCGTAACCTGGTCTGGAAAATCTCCTATAACGACTGAGGGTTCGACGTGCTAACCCCACGGCACCCCATTTCAGAGTGAAGAGCTTCACAGCTCTAGGTTGGATTGTGGGAGGGAGACTGGCAGTCGGGAGATAGGCCAAAGCCCTTCCAGGGCTGTCAAGCCACGGGTTATCGTTATTATTAATTTAATCCTGTGCTCAAATTTGAAACTTCTAGATCGGCGGATGTTTTCTTGAGCTTTGGAGACGCTTTACGTAATTCTGCCTAGTTTGGAGATACCCCGCCCATCAACTTTAAGCACAGATCAAAACAATTTGCTAGTAATGGTAAAAACTGCAATTTGTGCTTGACGTTTCGACACACTTTATACAGCGTGTTCCGCTTAGAGGGATCGAGAAATAAATGCTCACCGTTTAAAAGCATATTGTTATTATTTTTATTTTACAAGATGCATTAACTGTCCGAGTTTATACACCAATATTGAATACACGTGCTTGCACATGTGCAAGCATTACAACGCATTACAAATACAGCTGCGCTAGTCACTCTAGAGATTCTGCAGAGCATGTTTAGATATCTGCAGGGCAACTCAAGGCGCAACCATCGAGTTGCATTGATCATTTTCCTAAACTCGGAGAGTTTCTACATCAAAAGTTGTGTTAAAAAAACCATTATTTACACTTCAAATTATCAATTGTTTCTCAATCCCTTATAGCGGAACACGCTGTATGTATCTCTCTCCACATCAGTGGTGTTATTTCGGGAATGTTATTGGACTTGACGCCCAAAATATTACACAGAAGAGAATTACAGTTTTTACGACAAAACTTCGCATTTCTTCCAAATACCTTTCTAAAATAATAATTCAGTCCATGTACTATATGTGTTTATGTGTGTTTGTGGGAATATGGAAATACAACCAATACACTTTATAACCCATCTTCTTACTTTAAAGGTGCTACTGGAAAACCAGGTTCACCAGGAGCCAGAGGCTTACCCGGTGAACCAGGCGTGGCTCCAGTGATTCATGAGAAAGAGAAGTATCACGAGAAATATGACTCTTACGTTCAAGACAACAACAATTTCTGTCGCTGTAAGAGAGGGCCTATTGTAAGTTTGATTTACATTTTATATAGTTTTGGCTTTAGGGTGATAGTGAAAGAATTGGCTGCAAGCAGTATTACAAGATTCGATATACGGCACACGGATCTATCACTTTATAGTTGTTCTTATGATTATGTAAAATAGCTAAATTCCTGTATAATTGTATGAAATATGCATAAATCTTGTGTATATAAAGAAATTAGAAGCAGATATAATTCAAGAAATGCATGTTACGATTCTATTCACAAACTTTTATCTCTTGTAGGTTGATTGGTTGAGTTTGGTTTTAAGTTTACTTTATGCACAGAAAGACTAATCGGGACTGGACCTATAGTTTAAAGTGGAATCCGACCCACTATGTGCCTCTACCTGGCATCGAACCCGAACCCCTTGATCACAAGGTGACGACTTTACCATTAAGTCATCGGGGAGGCCCATTTATCTCTTGTCTACGGTAATATAAAATAAATTAAGGTTAAAATATGCATACACAGTAGCGTGCCGAGGATTTTCGAAAGGAAGGGGGAGGAGCTTACGTATATTTTTTTTAGTAGTCAGCCATCATTTTGCCATCTTTCCTCCTTTTGACGTTCTTTGTTTTAGGAAGACTGGAACAAAGCGGCGGAGGAGGGGTCATGACCTCCACCAACCTTTCCTTGGACACGCCACTGTACATACAAGACACTAATTATGCCTGTAGTTTTGAATGGATATGAAACGTCATGGCCCCTTTCACTAAAAGTTTTGAAAATTAAATCTTATGAAAAATAATTTGACCTAAAGAGATGAAACATGTGAACGGAGAAGGTTACATAATACTGAACTGCATACACTGAAGGAATTTGGTGTCGACGCTTGAGCAAGACAGTATATTTTTGTTCAAACTAGGGGGCAAGCTGCCTTTGTGAAGTGCACAACCACATTTTAGAGTCGCGACTACCAAGAGAAGAGCCAAGAAATACATCGAAATTTATATCGAGAACATTATTTTTATTATAGCCTGCAGTAGTTAAGTTACCTGTAATAATCGACAATTATCTTGAAATAAAAATTAGTTTTTAAAATTTTCATTATAGGGACGTACTGGAGCCACAGGGAAGGAAGGAAGAAAAGGGGAAAAAGGAGATGAAGGACAGACGGGCGCTAAGGGGGAGCCTGGCTCATTTGACTTCTTGTTACTTCTTATGGCGGATGTAAAACATGATATTCAACAGCTCCAAGAAAAAGTTTTCAAGCAAGACAGGTAATAATTTTATTATTTGACAGCCTTATGGTAATTAATTCCTTATGATAAACATCTCAATGTTCAAGTCATTGCTTTACCTTAATCTTAACGCTTTCTTACGTTGCACACGTCCACAGATAGAAATTATTAAATAGTCTACGGGCCAGCGTGGGTACTAATTTTCCTTTATGCCACAGTGTAAGGATACCAAAAAACATGATTGCCATTTCAATGTGGTAGCTAATAGAAATGGCGGCCAATCTAAGATGGCGGATGTTGACTTTTGTAAAACGACTATATCTCTGAAACTAATGGTCCGATTTCAACGTTCTTCTTTTTAAACGAAAGCGTGCGATGCGTTCTATGAATAAGGTTATCTTAGATTTTTCTATATTAGCAATCGTTAATTAGTAATTCGCAGATTAGTTAAAAATAATCGTATCTCTTTACTAATAATTTTATGTTTATCATCAAATTACTAATAACCTAGGCATCTGAGAAGAAAGTGTTCCAAACAAAAATTGTAGTGTAAACTCTTATCTTTAATTTGACATATAGCACTTGTTGGTTTGGACCTCAGAATTTATTAAAAAAATAAAACGAATTAATTTTGTAGCGTGTGCAACGAATGCTGCTAGCCGAATGTTCGTTTAGTCCTACTTAATTGCACCTATTGTAACTGGCATCAACTATTGAATAACGTATTTATGTTAGATAACTGAAATAACATTTAATAATAATAAAATTAACAGTAATTTTATTATTAATAATAATACTGTTATTATCATTAGCAGTAAATAGTTGCAGTACTAACTAACAATGAATAATTTTGTTTACATGTACCGGTGTCCATGGAAGAACGTTATTGATTGATTGAGATTTAAAAATTTTGAGTACGTCAGCACTTAGGCGACTTTAGATTTAGATTTAGATTTATTCTTTCTTTCATGTGCGAGCCATAAGCTCTACGCACTACATAATATTTGGATTTTTCCACAATACATATATATATGTTGTATTTAGTTTATCTAATATGCTGTCTATTAGTTAGCCCCCTCCCCTAACGGCTCATTCACTCCACTCGTTCTTCTTCCAGTCTTTCTTCCTTCTTCCTCGCCTCACTTCTCTTTCCCTTCACTTTCACCAAAAACACTTCAACTTTCTCCAACTTTTCCACACTTGCTGCACTCTGTTCTACAACTAATTTGAGCGCTTCTTCTTTTCTTACACCCTCCAACCATTTGTCCTGCAGGGCGCGCGTTCCCGGACATGCAAACAGAGTCTTCCCCCTTACATATTATACATTCATATGTATTATACCTCCCTCTCTTTTCACCGCACTGTGTCTCCACCCCCAGCCTCAGCCATACTAAACCCTCTCTTGTTTCCTTGCTTACTTTATTCATATAATTTGCTTGTCCCCATTCCCGAATGTCCCTTGTCTGGAGGTCTAGTGATATTTTAGTTGCAGTTTCCATCATTATTTCTTGCCGATCTGTATCTAGTCGTTGTTTAACGAGTTTAAGTGTTCCTTGGTCTACGTGCTCTTCTTCCCATACCCATCCCAACCCGATCTAGAATAGTTTACCTTTAACTTATTTTGCCCACGAGCCCATTTCCCCTCCCCTTACTTGCTGTACGAGAGCCTTCCCTTTGATACTGTCTCTCCCTGCTATTATAAGAGTTGCTCAGTATTTAACCCTTCTCCACGTTATTCTGTTGCTCTCCCTCGCTAGCTCGAGTTCCCGTAGTACCCCGCTGTTTGCGGTGCCTGTAGCTTATCGACGAAGCTCATTTCATAGTTTTGCAATTTTCTTGTTATTCCCATTATTGTGTCCTTTACAGCTCGCGCCTTCCCCCTCACTGTTTGTAAGTGTCTCGCCCATGTTCCTGTCATAGTGATTGTTAGACCTAAGTAATTTATCCGTTTAACCCTTTCCAGTTCTTGACCCATAAAGTTCCACTTGTCTCCCCTCCCGTCCACATCTCCCCGTTGTTTTTCTTCTCCATCGCCACGTCTAGCATTTGCGTATTGTTGCGCCTCCAGTCTTCCCTCGCTTCTTCAAGGTTTTGTTTGTATTTTTTCCTTAGATCTAAGTAAATCAAAACTTTCTATCTTCGCTGTTAAACTTGCGGTATTCTGGCAGAGATTTTTGCAGTAGGTTTTTCGTGCCATTGCATTTTTCATTATAACCCCCCCCCCCCGGGTCCTCGTGAGATTTGTTTCTTGTGCTCGCATGTGTCGCCCCGCCCTCGTTAGACAATGCTGCAACAATTTAAACGCCCTCCCTGATTCCCCGCTTTCTATCTCGCTCTCTATTTGTGCTTTGAGCATAGATGTAATTCCGTCCCCCATAATTTCCCTCATTCTTTCCCGCCCGACCTCGTTCCATTTAAATTTCAGTATTGTTCTGGTAGCGACTTTCCCCCCCCCCTCCGCCCCCCCCCCCGTGTTGCCGATCTCAGAGACAAAATTATTGGAAAGTGATGCGATTCAATTCTTTCTCCTATTTGGAAGTCTCTCAGTTCCGTTAATAGTTCCCTGGAGCAAATTGCGTAATCGATGAGTGTGCCCCAAACGTAAATTGCCCCTACCGATCACAGAAATATTTCCCATTTAGTATTTCTAAATTCATCGCCTCGCAAAGTTGCACCAGTTCCCTCCCGCCCGTGTTAATAACTTTATCTTTACTTCTCCTTTCCACCCCCCTTCCCTCCTCCCTTTCCACCATGGTATCTTCATCCTAGCATTCAAATCCCCCAGTACTAGTATCCCTGCATTTGGGTATTTCTCTGTTATATTCTGGAGGCAAATGAGAAGATTTTCGAAGAATTTATCTGAATAGAATTTAGAATTTTTTGGTGGTCTGTAAGCCACTACGATACACAGTTGCCAATTATTAATATTTGCTTTGAAAGCAACAAGTCCCCTACATCCCGTGTTAATTTCCTCTATTTTGTGTTTATCAGTGGCGTCTCGTCCCTTGGGGCTTCCGGGGCTTAGCCCCTAAAGAAAAACGGACGTATTGACGTAATTATCAATCACCATAACGCATAACTATCACACAGTCTTTTAAAAGGCGATTTTTATCCACGTAAATTCATCGTCTGTTGCAATGGATACGACAGCGTTCCTAGCGGCATTGATGTCAATTATCGCTTTCCGGGGCACGTCGCAAAGGAAGGCGTGGCCTACACCCACCTACGCTACAGTGAAGGTCACATGCTAGCAGAGAGAGAAGGGAAGAGTGCAATGGATTTAAGTGCTGATTCGGGGCTAGCTCCGTTGCGTCGCGTGGATCTCGCGTGTTGTACTGTAGTGTTGTGGTGCCTTTCATTCGCTATGTTTGAGGGAGTTTGGCAGGGTTGATGTTCGAACACAAATTGATGAAGGACATAGGCTGTCAATTACAAGACACAATGAATTTGTCCGGAAAAATAGGCATATATTAAATAGAATTATCGATTGCTTTAAATTCTGTGGTCGACATGAACGTGCTCTACGAGGACATAATGAAAGAGAACAAACTTTAAACAGAGGCATCTCCCAGATTTATTATCCCTTCATAGAAGAGGGAAAACTAAAGAGGTAACTTCGTGTTCTTTATTGTATTGAAGAGTTGAAAAACAAACTCTATCAGTATATTGCATTCATTTTTTATTTAAAATTATTTAGAGGGTACCTTTTCAGAAACAGTAAAAATGACAAACATAGTTTTAATAACTCCAGTGGCAATAGCTGAATCTGAACGATGTTTCAGCACATTGAAGCGTATTAAAACCTGCTTAAGAAATGCAATGGGACAAGACAGACCAAATGCCTTGGCACTTGCTTACAATAGAGAAAGAATACATTTCAAACATAGAGGGCTTCAACGAAAAAGTAATAACAAAATTTGCTGAGCAGAAGAACAGGAGTCAACGTTCGTAGAAAGGTATGTTTCACAACAATACCTGTTTCTTTTGTAATCATGTGAATTGTCATTATATTTTAAATTCTTTAAAAAAATAAGTCCAGTTTCGTAGTAATTCATGTAATTTGTCATTACATTTTAAATTCTTTAAAAAAAAGTAAGTCCAGTTTTGTAGTCTAGAAGAAAAAAATACCTATTTTTTGAAATTCATGTGAATTGTGATTATATTTTAAATTCTTTAAAAAATAAGCCCCGGCCAAAGTTGAGGCCACGAGACGCCACTGGTGTTAATAGTCATCCTTAAAGTTCACGAGAATCCCTCCCGCGTGTCTTCCCCTCTTCCCCACCCTTTGCGCGCCATGCATAATGCTTGCACCCGTCACATTATAGAGATACAAGCCCCTTACCCAGGTTAAAAACGGAGGCTGTATAGGGACACTCAGCACATGTAAGGACGAAACGCAGGATAACACAGCCCTACAGAGAATTTTACTGGCCGTAGGTCAAGACGCCAGAGCCTCGTTGGCCTGCAAGACTGCAATTATGAACATTTACGTGTGTTCCGAAATGGTCACCCCTTACACCCTACACCCAGAAAAAAAAATTAGAACATGCCATTACTGTTTAATAGTTGTTACAGTCGAAACGTGCGCAATCATGAAAGTCAAATCTATAATAATGCCGGCTTTAGACGAAAGCATTAATTTCCTTCAACATTCTTGCTAGCATAAATGCTACGTAAATGCTTCCAGAAATCTTATAACAGATAGTACTTTACACGAAAGCATTTCATGGAACATTTTGGTTAGCTGCTGCAATTACAAAGTATAATACATACAACACGAAAGTCACGTCGAGTTACACCGTCTATGCTGTGTGCACGGTGTTTACAATTGAATTGGTCTGGATTGAATTGGTATTATAAGTCCACTTGTAAGGATCCGCCCTGGATCGTACTTGGTTCGATGGGTCTATTGAGCCTCGGCTTCACACTCAGTATCTCTTCGGGGCTTGAGTCTCCTCGGCTCAAGGTTCGGGTTATTCCGGCTTCTTCAATCCTCGATGTAAGGTCCCTCGTAATTCTAGGTCAAAGGTTCTCAATGTACTTATAGATCTTGACCAAGATTCTATAAGCAATTAACAATCCTTATTCCCACTAGGTTCTGTCGATATTCAGTTAAGTATCCAACTTCCTTTTCTCTTTTCAGCCTCTGACCAGAGAACTGAAAATTAATCCGTGACCACAGAATAAGAAAAGGTGTTCCCTGACCAGGGACACAAACGTTGACTACTAACAGCCTATCGACCGATCCCGAATTCTGGTATATCCTACGACAATCACAATCCTCTCAATTATATCTCCTGACCAGTAGCATAGAACCGAGAGAACATAAGCCTTCTGACCAGAAGAGATAAGTAATTGTCCTAACGATAATCCAGAATAACCTAATTCCTAGTAGCGACGTGGAAGTAAGCGCAGAAATACGGGTGTGAAAAGAAAAGACGGTAATACGAGTTCCGTATTTATCTGGAGTTCGAATACAAAGGCCACGGGCCACCGAGCTTCGCTGCTTATATAGCATTTCTCGGTGCCGTGAAGGATTTACCAACTTTTATCTTAACATCAATTTTACATTACAATAAAATACATATTAATAAAATATCAATGAGGGACATAATTAGCTACATGCAGAAATTACTATTTTTAACCTTTTGTGAATATTAAATATGCAATATAATTTTAATTGTTACACTCAGCATTTAATTTGACTAGGGAGTATGGCTTCTTCCAACTCCCCTCTCTCCCTGCAACGGCCACGCGAAAAGACAACAAGGAAAAGAAAGAAAGTTTACAACGTTAAAATGTTAAGCAAAATTTCTTTAAATACAGGTTTTGTCTTGCGCGGGCATAACTTTCGTTTACCTTAACATAACTAAATTCTGATTACACCGTCTTGCAGTAAAAGAACCAGGGATTAATATGATATTAGTTAAATTATTGTCCGCCAAGGGACACGACTGATATAGCGTGGGGAAGACAGCCTAATCTTTCGTCTTTTCCCCGGTTTCAACGTTTACATAAAGTTGAGTCTGCCTGGCTTCTACACAATAGCGATTGCTTTCTCGCATTGTTGTCACCGATAACGAAATTCCAGCTCAGCTTGCTGGCAGAAAGAAACAAACTCTTTTAACTTATATTTAACATTATGATGTATAGTCTATATGCGAGGTGTGTTCCACTTTTCTTGGTAATTAACTATTAACACACAAAAATTTTAAATACCAAACCAAGAAAAATATTAAGTTTATATGCATATTTGTAACGTGGAACTGCTACACGTTACACACTTTACGCACAGTAAGGCTAATAGGGACTGGACCTACGGTTTAAAGTGGGATCCGAACCACTATGTGCCTCCTCCGGGTATCGAATCCGGGACCCCTTGATTACAAGGCTACGACGCTACCACTGCGCCATCTGGGAGGCCCTACAATTGAAATAGCTAAAATATTCTTCCATACGTGTACAGTAAACGTTGTAAGGTGTGTATTTAATCAGCGCCATTCTTCTCTACCTAAAACCATTTAATACGAAGCGATATTCCTCTCGGTTGAATAGTTATCGTATTTTAAAAGTGTGATATGATACGTTGTTTACATCTCACGCGGCCACCTTTGGGCCGCCATTACACCTGCACTCATGACCTATAGGTCGCTTCTGATTGGTTATGCTGCTAAAAATTCTACGGAAATAGGACGGGTTCTATCCTTGAGAAATGCCATGAAAAATGCCATTGCATCTGAAATGCAATAAGATTTTTCACTTTACACGGTAGCATTTTGGTCATGACACAAATGTTAAGGAAAATGCCAAGAAAAATGCTTTCGTCTAAAGCTGGCCTAACAGAAAGCGGACCAGAGAAGTCTCTCTCTCTCTATCTAGATCTACAGTCCTTGGTGAGCTTTGGCCTCCTCCACAATCTGTCTCCATTCCACTCTGTCATCAATTCTTCTCCTCCATCCTTTAATTTTCATCGTTCGCAACTTTGCAGCAACATCGTCTGTCCATCGAACTCGTGGTCTGCCCTATCTTCTTGCGTGGGGAAGCTTTTCTCTCTACATTCTTCTTGGCATCCGGTCTTCCATCATTCTCTCCACATACCCCAACCACTTTATTCTCTGGGCTTTGACAAATCTCACTATATCTTGGCCTTTTATTAAATCATCTAGCTCTGCATTATATCTTACTCTCCAGCCATCATCTTCCTCACAGGTCCATATATCTCTTAATATTCATTTCTCAAATATTCTGAGGGCATTTTCATCTTACAATTTTAAAGTCCAATTCTCTGATCCTTAAGTGACAACTGGTGGTTTTGTTTTGAGCTTTGCATTTCTTGTAATCAATCAGTCTATTTATGAGCATATACTTATTTCCAAAATATGCATGATTGCCTGCCTGCATTTTTTCTTTATTTTATCACTTTACTCATATCATTGTCTTTATACACCATTGTTCCCAGATATCTTAAACAAGGAACTCCCTCAAACTTTTTCTCTCCAATTGTTAGATCTTGAGGTATTTTTCTGATCTGAGAGTTAGACATTCTCATATAGTTAGTCTTCTTTTTATTTACAGTGAGCCCCATTTTATTGCTTCTCTATCCATTTGCTCATAAATTTGTTTAACTGTATATATTGGTCTAGTAATATCATCTGCATATGCGCAGATTTGACTGGACTTTCCAAATATTGTTCCCTTCTGGTCAACTACATTCATTACTTTGTGCAATACCAGATTAAATAATACTGCCGAAAGGCAATCCCCCTTGTTTCACTCCTGTGTTGCATTCAAATTCTTCACTCAGTTTACTACTTACTTTCTTTCACTCTTGCCTTAGTAGTCTTATTATTTTGAGGGGATATTATACTCCTCAAGTACCTTAAACAGTTCATTCCGATTAACACTGTAAAAAGCCTGCCTGAAGTCAACAAATAAAAATGCAAATCCACATCATGTTCATAAAACTTCTCCATCATCTGTCTAATAATAAAAAATCTGATCAGTAGTGCTTCTGGCAGAGTGAAATCCACATTGATACTCTCCAAGCATATATTCTGTGTAACATTTTATTCTCTCACTGATCAATCCTGACAGGATCTTATAAACCACGCTAAGAAGTGTGATGCCTCTGTAATTTGCACATATTAATTTATCACATTTCTTATAAATTGGGCATATTATTCCGGATTTCCATTTATGGGCCATTGTTTCAGTTTTCAGTTTCTCATATCATTACAATCAATCTATATATTGCCACCAAGGTGTTACCACCAAGTTTAATAAGTTCATTATCACTTCAACCTCGCCTGGAGCTCTATTATTGCTAATTTTTTCCATTACAAATTCAACTTCTTCCATAGTAGGTACTTGTACCTCATAATCATCTCTATTTCCTATATTCCTATTATACTGCTCTTCTCCTTGGTTTCCAACTTTATTCAAAATCTCTTTGAAGTGTTCTACCCATCTATTCAGTATCTGGTTCTTTTCTACAATTACTTCTCCATTCTTATCCTTACAACCTCCTATTCTTGGCTCATATCATATTCCAGTTACGTGCGGTGACGTCGACACTTGGGGTAGCAATTAGTGGCGTGCCCAAGGGGGATTGATGAGGGTCAGCCCCCTCCCTTTAGGGCCCAGTATTCCTAAAAACAGAACGTCAAAGGCGGGAAAAGATTGCAAATTGAGGAACAACTCCTATTTCCAAAATAAAAAATATATATATTTGATATGACTACTAAGCCAGAAATCGTGGATTCGAATCCTGGCCTGTCCACGGGTGTTCTTTGTGTGTCCCTTGATCAATTATATCCTATCATCTTCGCGATTAGGCAAAAGTGGCAGAAAAGCGAAGTATAATATAACAAATCAAACACTCAATGGTTTTATTTGATTTTTGTTACTTAGCGTCGCCTTATGTCACATTTGAGCAAGGTTCGAACCCGGAACCCGTACTGTCGTAGCGCGCTGTGATAACCATTCCCCCACGGACGTCTGCCGACAACAAAGACGACAGAAAAGTGCTAACCATTCGGATACGTGGGTATAGGTAAAGCAAACTGCATATTTCCTCCGTGGTATTTTTCAATTGGATTTTTGAAACACCATCTTTGTATATGATTAATGTTTTTTTGAAGAAAAAATGCTTTACTAGATTTCCCTAATTCTTCCATCTCACGATGTCGTTACTGAAGGATTCGGATTCGAGCATGTGCCTGTGCATGAGTGTTTCTCTTGTATCCACCCTTCACCTGTTTAATTGAATCTACGTTCATCGTCATGGCAGAAATTAGGTAAATTGATGGAAGAGCAACGTTAAAAAAATACAAATAATTTCTTCCCAGTGCATCTGCAGGGCACTGAAAAATCAGGAGTCCAGAGTTCTCTGTTCACGATTGCCCCTTATATGCCTTCCATAAGCTCATTAGCTACTTATTATCGCGATTAATTCTATAGGCCTACAGTTAGAAAAAAGTGATGGGAGGTGGCAAAAATTCAATATATTAAAGGGGGATAAACTGTTAACAAAATACACTTTTTTGTATTTGATTTGATTTTGATTTGATTTTAAAATTTTGGGTGCGTCAGCACTTAGGCTATTTTGCACCCGTCACATTATACGGAGTCCAGCCCCTTATCTTTACAAAGAACAACTCTAACGTTGCATAAGTAAAATCTTAAAGGCTTAAAATGTTCTGACTTTCGTTAAAAGCTGAGGCTGTAAAGGGGCACTCAGCACACACAAGGACAAAAAACAGGACAACACACACAAAATTATACTGGCCAGAGTGCCAGTCGTCAGAGCCTCGTTCGTCTGCAAAACGCAGTCCAGGGTGTACTAACGTGGAAGTGAGGTTGACAGTTGGGTGTACTACGTGGAAAATCACCCCTTACACACCGCACTTTTTTGTAGTTTCTTCAATAATATTCAATTGACTTGTTAGTTTTTGGGATACATTTTTCATTCCAAATTATTTCATTATTCACTGCAGAGTACAACACATAGGAACAAGAATTCGCGCTCGTTATGGGTTCGAATACCGGCCTGGACATGGGTGTTCTTTGTGAGGTCCCTTCATCAATGTCATCATATCATCACTCATTCTCATTCCCGCGAT